>NC_138291.1:20182500-20752500 GCF_965601325.2 Salmo salar | reverse complement strand
CTTGCTTCTGTCTATTCCATTGAACCTTGTCGCCGTACACACATTCTGCAGGTCAGGCAGCCCCAATCAATCTGATACTGTTATAAAACCAGAGGGATCTGTCGGCTATTTTAGGCACGTGTGTGTGTGTGTGTGTGTGTGTGTGTGTGTGTGTGTGTGTGTGTGTGTGTGTGTGTGTGTGTGTGTGTGTGTGTGTGTGTGTGTGTGAAAACGTGTATGTATGCATGTGCAATGTCCCTGAGCCTTTCTCTGTTATGAAATGGGTTTCACATGTATCACATATCAGGTGATATACAGCTGCTATTTACAGGCCATATACGCTGGCTCTGATAAATAGAACCTGGGAAAAGGGCAATACCTACCCTCCTCCAACCTCTATGGATTATGAAATATCAGAAATTACACAAACACACCATCACTATCTCATAAAAGTGTGTATTTGTGTGTGTGACAGCTATAGATGGTGCTGCTAAAACCTTGCTGAGCTCTCTTTGTCACTGTCCTTGGTGCTGAAAGAGCAGCCCACTCACTAACCACAATGAATGCCAGCTCTGCTGTACGAACAGAATATTAAAACACACACACACACACACACACACACACACACACACACACACACACACACACACACACAATCAGCCCCAGAGAGGGATGGCGGCCATTGGAATGTGGGAAGCTACAATGTGGCATGTCAGGGCTTTGATTTCATCCTCCATCCCAAATCAAGTCTATAATCAGATCAATCAGAGGGCAGGGCCAGCGGCACTCAGGGTCTGATTAGAGGACTGGGGGACAGGGGGAGAGGGGTGGGGGTGTAGAGAGAGGTGAGAGAGGGAGGAGAAGGGAGAGAGAGAGGGAGGAGAGGGCAGAGAGAGGGAGGAGAGTGGAGAGAGAGGGGAGGAGAGAGAGGAGAGACTGGGTTGAGGAAAAAGTAAAGGTTTGGGGGAGGAGGGATCTCAACTTGTTTTTATAGGAGAGGGGTATAACTCTGAAACGGAAACTGAACTCAGTAGATGTCCCCTTCCCAGGGAACCAGAGAGAAGTCTTTTGGGCATATGCTTTAGGGTTGTTGTTATTATTACTCCAACTACAAAGGCAGGCAGAGAGAGAGAGAGAGAGAGAGAAAGAGCGAGCGAGAGTGAGAGAGAGGAAGATAGAGGACAAGAGATGAAGAGAGAGCAGGAAACACAAAATGAGAACCCCCAGTGGTTCAAAGGAAAGCTGTGGAAAACTACCACATGAAAACACACCCTGACACTCTTATCTCCCTAGCAGTATTCCCAGCAGCATATTGTATTGCGTAGTGATTGGGCAGTTGGCTATTATGAGCTTCATGGTAGAGATGTGGTAATGCCTGTGGCAGTGGCTCTGGCTGTGACTGGCTATTAGGGACTTTTGTATTGAGTGTGACTCGGGTTGTGTTGCTTACTGTATCTGTGTGTCCATGTGTGTCTGTATGTGTGTCTGTTTCCGTGTGTGTGTGTTTTGTGTGCATGTGTGCGGGTCTGATCATAAGCCACATGGCATGCTCCCTGACTGGGGCTTCGTTTTCCCGACTCACTCCACTGCTGCACCATTAAGACTTCCTCTGCTATCTCCTGTACTCTCATATAATTAGCATGCCTACTAGTGGTGCGCGGGGCAGCTTTTTTTTCACCCGCACCCATACACAATTGCTAATAACCCATCCGCAACCATCCAACTATATGTGATAAAGTAACTATCACCCTAACTTGCTAATATAAAAAAAAATTCTATAGGCTACAGTCAGAGATAGCGGAACTATTTTAAAAATACATTTTCCTGGCTGATTTAAATATGTTTCTGGTTATGATAGCCGGAAATGTTGGTAGGCTATTTGTTAATGAACTTGTCTATAATTTGATACATTCAGTTTCTCTTCTGTCATTAATATGTTGCCCTAGAAGACTAATAAACCCTTGCTCAACAGAATGTCAGAATTCGATAGAATGAATGCTTCAATCTAGTTGACATCGTTCTATTAGCCAGCAGCGTATCACTCTGCATCCCACTTCTGGCTTGCTTCTGAAGCTAAGCAGGGTTGATCCTGGTCAGTTGCTGGATGGGAGACCAGATTCTGCTGAAAGTGGTGTTGGAGGGCCAGTAGGAGGCACTCTTTCTTCAGGTCTAAAAAAATTATCTCAGTTCCCCAGGGCAGTGATTGGGGACATTGCCCTGTGTAGGGTGCTGTCTTTTGGATGGGATGTTAAACAGGTGTTCTGACTCTCTGTGGTCACTAAAGATCCCATGGCACTTATTGTAAGAGTAGGGGTGTGAACCCTGGTGTTTTAGCTAAATTCATAATCTGTCCCTCATACAGTCACCTAATCATCCCCAGCTTACATTTGGCTCATTCCTCCTCTCCCCTGTAACTATTCCCCAGGTTGTTGCTGTAAATGAGAATGTGTTCTCAGTCAACTTACCTGATAAGAATCTGTAAAGTTTTCTCTGTAGTCTCTGTTTCTTTCACTGAGCAAAGACGTTTAGGGACCGGGGAGAAAGTGCAATAACCCCCATCCAACAAAACAAATGGGAAGATTATTGACTTCGGTTGGACCAGTTGTAAGGAAGTAGAAAACTGTGAAAAAGACCCAAAAAGAACATGTTTCTGATAAGATTTCAGTTCGGCTTGGATGCATATTTTGTGTTTGAAATACTATCAGCTTTTATTATGCTGATGAAGATAGCACCTCTACAGACAGTATCTTACTGTGCATTTGCATTCTCTCAAGATGCTGAAAGAATTCATATTTCTCCACTCCTGTTCCTGAGTCAAAATTGTGCCTACATTTGCTGCATAATTTTCATTCTGCAGAAGTTAATATTAAGGCTATGTGAGAGGTTATAGACCTACAGTCAGTGTCCAGATTTCAGTTTCCATTTAACCTATCTGAACAGTAGGCTACAGTTACTTTGACATGCCATAGACGGGTTGGTTGTTTAACAACAAAACCAAGGTGTGCGCAACTATGTGGCAAAACAGATGGGGTTGGCTTAGATTGTTGACAACATGTAAACTGTATTTCGTCTCCAATGTTAATTTAAAACGTAAATACATTTCACAATGAGCACTTGTTGTCCCTCAAATACATTGTTACAGTTGCCGGTTAGCTAGCTAATTAGCTAGTTAGCTAATTTTAGCAATATTAGCATTGACATGAAATCAGTCAAAACACAAAACAACAAGACAGGATATCAATAACAAGATGAAATGAGCTGAAACGAGCTGAAACGAGCCACTTACGATTCCCTACATGGCAGTTTCTTGTCATTTTTTCTATTAATCTGGCCATCCAGAATCACAACAACAGGCTGACCTCTGCCCCATGGAAGCGAGCACATCATTTTCTTGACGTTGTCAGCTAACCCACCTATAGGCCTATTTGAAGTCCCCGTCTTGTGACTGTCGAATTTGTATTGCACCTCACAATCATCACACATAACATAAACAGAACTGCTATCATAGCCGGTGCTGAACATTGTTTTGGGCCCTGTGCTACCTATGGCTGTATCGGTCTGTTAATACAGGACTAGTAAAGGCTTTGTGAAGAACAAAATATATATATATATATATTATTTATTTATTAATATTTGTTTTTTTATTAGGATTTTTCAGGAGTTGCTGCGGCACCCTCATCCACACAATATTTCATGACCCTAAACCTTCCCACCCTGCGGATATAACCACAGGGACTGTGGGTTATGAGTCAACCCACGCATCACTAATGCCTTCATGCAGGACATACAAAGAGACAGGGAGCGATAGAGGGATGGAGGGGGGAGTGTAGGAGAGTGAGGGAGAGTGAGGGAGAGAGGGAATGTATGTGCCTAACTCTGCCTGTTAAGATAGAGGGATGGAGGGGGGAGTGTAGGAGAGTGAGGGAGAGTGAGGGAGAGAGGGAATGTATGTGCCTAACTCTGCCTGTTAAGATAGAGGGATGGAGGGGGAGTGTAGGAGAGTGAGGGAGAGAGGGAATGTATGTGCCTAACTCTGCCTGTTAAGATAGAGGGATGGAGGGGGGAGTGTAGGAGAGTGAGAGAGAGGGAATGTATGTGCCTAATTTTGCCTGTTAAGATAGAGGGATGGAGGGGGGAGTGTAGGAGAGTGAGGGAGAGAGAGAGAGAGGGAATGTATGTGCCTAACTCTGCCTGTTAAGATAGAGGGATGGAGGGGGGAGTGTAGGAGAGTGAGGGAGAGAGAGAGAGAGGGAATGTATGTGCCTAATTCTGCCTGTTAAGATAGAGGGCCTGGCAGACAATTTAGTTGCCAAAAATATGCAAACGGCAAAAATGACTTGAGAAAAAAACGTAACTTGATCGACCAAAATAATAATTTAGCAAAAATAATAAACAGTTGGACAATAGCAATAATCCCTCAACTTGGGGACAAAAGCCAAAGCACCTTAAAGATAGGGCATGGAAATATAATCCACTGGATGGATTGGATGGATCAGTGAATTCTATTGCTACGACAACAGCTCTGTAGCAACATGTTAGGCTACGTTTGAGTAAAACTCTCCATGAATGAGGACTGAGGACAATGAGTTGTCCCTGCCCTCACCTGACATAAACCATTGCTAAACCAGTGATAATTCATACATACTATTTATATTGACTCTCCACACATCCAACTCTTATGCACAAGCGCACACACACACACAATCACCCATGAACACAATCACACACAAGCACACACATGCAACCAGACTCTCTCACACACACATACACACTCAGTCGACTCTGCTGTTATAGTATATAGCCTACTATTTATCCAACTGCATTACCAAGAAACTACCCACTTTATATTTAAGCAATAAGGCCAGAAGTGGTGTGGTATATGGCCAATATACCGCGTCTAAGGGCTGTTCTTTGTCACGACGCATCGCGGAATGCCTGGATACAGCCATTAGCCGTAGTATGTTGGCCATATACCACAATCCCCCGAGGTGCCTTATTGCTACTATAAACTGGTTACCAGCGTAATAAGAACAGTAAAAATAAATAAACAAATCAGCATTCAAGCTTTGAACCACCCGGTTTAAAATTGTAAATATAGTCATACTTGACATAGCACATCCATTATCAATATTATATATCATATTGTGTGTATATCAGGTTATTACTACTATGCATAGTACCTTCTATAACTTGTGATTTTCGATTTTACTTTTGATTTATTATTGATATTGATTATTGTACTCCATTATTGAGGGAGCTAGCGCACAAGCATTTCACAGCACCTTTTATACCTGCTGTAAACTGTGTATGTGATGAACAACATTTTTTTTGCGTAATTGACAAAACAGTGGCCAGCGATAACACATTTACAACCACATTTATAACCAAAGACTTTATAAACAAAGACATAATTTGCACAAATGTGTTTCCAATAAATTATGAAGCATTTGAAAACACTCCTAAACAGGATAAACTAAATTACGAGAGGCGCTCAAACTTTAGCTAAAGCCGTGAATTTACCGGTACGCTCCTTATAGAGGCAGAGCCTGTTCACAGCAGTGGTGAGTACTGTAGGCCTAGAGACAGGTTGGTGATACCAAACAAAGATGCAAACATTTCTACAAAAATATATACTATGACAACTAGACTCTGTCGTTTGTGTTTTTTACATGGTAACAAAGCATACTGATTGATTGGACTAGCGATAGCATAGTTAGATTAGCAAACAAGATTTGTAACATACAAATGGCGGCGTGCAAAAAGATGGCGGCCTCCATGCACTTACCACAAATGCCTAGTTTGCCGTATTGTAGCTTGCTCTCCTTTATTATACCTGCAATTGCACAGTGTAGGCCTAGGTTAACACCATATGAGGGTTTTTTAAATGCTACCAGACACCTGCAATTTGAAAAACTGGAATAGTAGACCGTGTCCGTTTGTGTAGGGACAAATGGAGGGAAATATCTATCTCTCTCTATCTCTCTTTCACTGTCTCTCTCTCCCACTGTCTCTCTCTCTGTCTTTCTCTCTCTCTCTCTCTCTCTCTGTCTGTCTGTTTACCCCATTAATCTTGCGTTCTGTTTCTTCTCCTGCTCTGTGTTTGTCACTGGGCATCTGTGTTTTGAGAGGCAGTTTTTTTGTACCATTGCCCTGGTTAGATCTCGACCTCATAAATCTGGCCTGTTTTACATCAGAACCTCCTTGGAGCTGTCAAGCATACTCTGTCTGTCTGACACCCCTTTTCTCTCTCTCTTTTTCCCTCACTACTATCTATCTCTCACTCGCACACTTTCTCTCTCTCTCTCTCTCTCTCTCTCTCTCTCTCTCTCTCTCTCTCTCTCTCTCTCTCTCTCTTTCCTTTTGATTTCATAGAAGGCATAGGCAAGGAGAAATCATGGAGAATAGCATGGATCATTAACTATATTTGTTCCCATTTCCTGCAGAATATGATAGATCTGGCTAATTACCACCTTGCCAAGTCTATTTCTGAAAATGACAAGCAGCTATTGGGCGGGAGGAAAACACTCCATATGCAGCATACATTTTGTACTATGTGACTATTGGTGAGGCCATCGCCAGCTCCATTTTCAAAGGAAGGAAACTCAAGCCAAGCACTGTCAAACAGCATGTGTAAATATGATTTGCATGGAGATTTGAATTCATAAGTATGGATATCGTTTTTTATTTCTTTACAGAAAATGAATTTGGAAGAGTGGTGAGCTCTTTTTCTCCAGTTTAACATCTACTATCGTGGGCCACGGAGGAAGCAGAGGTCTGGACCAAAGAGAAATCTCACCCCAAACCATTTCAGGTACAGTTATATGATATAATCATACAGTACACCTTGATAACCCCATAAAACCCAATTTAGATATAAAGCCACAACTCTGTCATACTCAATCCCAACCATTTCAGGTAGAGATACAAAACTCTGTCACGCCCAAACCTTTTCACAGGCTCTTTTCAGAGTGATAGCTACCTACCTACGATAACACCACTCACCGGAGAAAATGTTGACAGCAGATTTCAATCTTTATCCCACCCCCCTCTCTCTCTCTCTCTCTCTCTCCAGCAACCACTAAGATGCTATCAGCCTGGTCCTTCACACCAATTCAGAAACACTTAGATGGAGATAGCATGCATGTTTACTGTCACTGGTTGATGCATGGCGTCAATACCTATTTGCAGTGAAATTTGATAATGCAAGTGTGGTTTCTGAAGTACACCACATGACTGAGACATATTTTCCCAAAACTTTGAGGTGGAACAAAGGAAATCCAATAACAATGTGAATTTTGGTAACAAATGTCCCATCCCCGACTATGCACGCACACACACACACACACACACACACACACACACACACACACACACACACACACACACACACACACACACACACACACACACACACACACACACACACACACAAACAAACACATAGAGAACAAATGAGAGTTATACTGCAGTATACAGTATTAATATGGTAAAGCGGTATGAACATAGGGAGAACAGCTCTTCCTTATCCTTCCAGTACTGCAAGGCTCCACAAGCTTCTATTACATCTGTGCAATTTCCCCATGGTGTAATTCCCATAAGCTGGCAGGCCAGGAGGCCGAGGAGTGCTCGTAACCACACAGAGGGGCGGGTGAGTCTCAGACTGGCTTCAGGGACCCAGGCACCGGTCTCACGAGGGGCCTTGAGGGAGGAAGTGCTGTTGTTGTCATCTCGGCTGAGAGAGGCCTTAGAGAGAGTCAGACAGCTGTAGATAGGCACAGTGTTTGTGTGTGTTGGGGGGGGGGGGGGGACGACTCCCTCACTCACCACAGCCGAGGAGGAAATAGCTCATAATGTTATATTTTGTGTAGCACTGTTGACATCAGGTGTTGAGAGCTTATATGGCTGTTGAAAAACACCAGTGAAAAGCTCAGCATTATAATGTTGAGTCTGGCCATAGAGTCTCAGCAAGTTTCTGTCACACAGTTCATTCATTGTCCCTTATATTTGCTTGTTTGCTCTGTCTGTCTCTATCTCTGTCTCTGTCTCTAACTCTTCTCATGAGCCAAATGTCACCGTGTGAATGTAGTGTGGGGAGTTGGGCCACCCACAGCACTTAATGGATTGATAACTTGTTGGTTCTTTTTAGATTTTTCCTGAGGTAGGATTTCCTCTTATTGTCATGGAAACCCCTGTGCCTCCACAGAAATATAATTTCCACCCCCACTCCTACCCTTCCTAAAACACCCCGCCGTTTGCCACACTAATAAGATTTACTAGGTACTGTATTCTTGACTTTGATCATTTTATTTTTCCCCATTTGAAACATTTATGGGATTCATAAAAAAACACCAAGGCTTCCACCATTAGGACTGAAGGCTTAAGTGGCAATGTAATAAATCATGATGAATAAAAGACACATCCAAACGTGGCTAGCCTCTGATAGTGCAAAACTCAGCAAGCATGAATATTTAGCAACATCTGGAAATAACAGAATGCTCCCCTCTTTCAACTCATCAACAATGTATGCACCTCTGATTGGTTGGGATCTAATTACCTTTACTGTAAAATGATGGCTCTAGTGTGAGAGCGAGTGTGGAGTGTGAATGTGAGTAATGTGATATCTGTAGGATTAAATAGAGGATTTACAGATAAGACATTGATTTGAGAGGCATGCAAAAAACGGTACTGTATATACACAGTGAATATGTAGGCTGGCAAAATATGGGAGAGATTATTACTATAAGCTATTCGTACAACTAGCTCTCACAGTCTCACGTCAGAATTAGACGTTCATCCATATTTCTCAAATGTCAAATTCCAAAATTGTTGTAAACGTCAAATATCAAAGCGTATAAGGTTAAGTTGTGGCATTAACCCCGAAATCTTAAGTTTGGCATTAACCCTGAATGATTAAGATAAGGGTTAAGGTTTGGCATAGGCTTAATACAAAAATCTCAAAAACAACTTCCTATCGCTCGATTTGAACTTGCAACCTTTGGAATCAGATGTCTGGCTAATCAGGGACAGAGGCAGATGCTTACGCCCATCTACCATCCCCATCCCCATCGCCCTGGCAAAACCCAAACCTACATGAAGGTAACAGCACTCACTGTTGCCCTTAGTGGCCGGTTTCAACATCATCTACCGACGTCCTCAGACATGGATGGACGTCGAGTACTGACTTGTATCACAGGTGACCTGGCTGTATTCATTTCACTGTGTTTGAGCAATGTGCCAAGTGGCATAAAGCTAAGATGACACCTTTATGCAGACAGTAGTACAGGTTCACTTTAACGGAGAAGCGTTTACTGTGTTGGGGAGCGATGGAATATCATAATCCATACACAAATATGGACCAGAAGAAGAACCAATGCAATTATGCATTTCTATTCACAGTACATTTGCATACATCTTCCAAAGCACCATGAAGCAAACGTTTGGGTGACATTAGCACCTGGCAAAGTCTACATTTCGAAATCCTTTAAATAAATGTAATTTCACAGTGTCAAAAACAGTAAAGGTTTGACATCAGGCAATTACTCTCTCGATAAATCGTTGCAGTGTGTGTTCATAAGAGAGAATGACAGACAGACAGACCCAGGAGCCAGGCCCACAAAGCCAGTCTTCTCTTGGCACCTGGTAGTGCTTCTATCTCTGACTGTCTGTTTGTATCTCCTTTGCAGATGGAGGTGGATGCAGATGAGAAGCGCCATCGAACACGCTCCAAAGGTATCCGAGGTGCGTCTGCACTCTCCTCAACTCACTGAGGGTGCTACTCAGGGTGACCTTACACCAACCCACACACACGCACACACACACACACACACACACACACACACACACACACACACACACACACACACACACACACACACACACACACACACACACACACACACACACACACACACACACACACACACACAGCTCTCTTATCACACATTCCAAACTATACTTCTCAGTACTCAGCTCTTCTCCTCCCACTGTCTCTCACCTCACCAGCCCTCCAATACCAGACATTATCCAGGCAGTTTATCCAGCCTAATACATCATGTTATTGTGCCTGCCTACATTGGATTTACTGTTTTTAACCCAGATGAAAGCATGATTTTATGATATAGTGATCACTCTTTTCCTTTCGCTTCCCCTCACTCTTTATTTTCTCCCCATCCCTCTCTCCCATCGCTCCCTCCCCTCTCTCTCCCCATTCTTCTCTCCCCTCTCTCTGCCTATCCCTCTCTCCCATACCTTTCTCCCCTTTCTCTCTGCCGATCCCTCTCTCCTATCTCTCTCTCTCTCCCCTCTCTCTGCCGATCCCTTTCTCCCATCCCTCTCTCCCTTCTCTCTCTCCCCATCCCTCTCTCCCCTCTCTCTGCTTATCCCTCTCTTCCATTCCTCTCTCCCCTCTCTCTCCGCCGATCCCTCTCTCCCCATCCCTCTCTCTCCCCTTTCTGCTGATCCCTCTCTCCCTTCCCTCTCTCTCTGCCATCCCTCTCTCCCATCCCTCTCTCCCCTCTCTCTCTCCCCTCTCTCTCTGCCCATCCCTCTCTCCATTCCCTCTCTCCTCTCTCTCTATGCCGATCCCTCTCTCCCATCCCTCTCTCCCCTCTCTCTGCCTATCCCTCTCTCCCATCCCTCTCTCCTCTCTCTCTGCCGATCCCTCTCTCCCCATCTCTCTCTCCCATCCCTCTCTCTGCCTGTATTTCTCAGTGCCTGTGGAACCAGCGATACCAGAGCTGTTCAGGTCAGTATTTCTGATAAACATTGTCTCTGTTCACCTGCCTTTCCAGCTTCCCCCTTGTGTGTGAGTGGAAGAGGGAGAGATAGGGAGGGAGAGAGAGAGAGAGAGGGGGCGGGGGAGAGGCTGAGAGATGGAAGGCCACTAGGGCTGATAATGGCTGTGGAGCACTCCCAGGCTCTCAGTGTGTAGTGAGAGATGAGCACTAAAATCACCTCTTCAGACAGGAGCGATGCCCTTTACTCAGCATGCCTCTTGCTTCTGCTTCCTCTTTCTTTTATTCTCATCTCTTTCTTTTTCTCCCTTATTCACTCCCGTATCACTCACCTCTCTGTCCTAATCACTCTTTCTCTATCTCTCCTCTTTTCTGTCTCGTATCTAATTTATCTCTATTTTGCTATCTATTCTGACAAACCCTATCAACAGTAAATAATGAGCAAATCTAACTTATTAAGAACCACTGTAACTGCCATCTTTATCCTGGCTGTTCAAATGTTATATCCTGTCAATACAGTGGCTGTAAAATTATCCTGAATTGACCCTTGCAGTGTGTTGTCCCACTCCCTGCTAAGTTGATTAAATTACACCATGAAACCCATTTATTGATCTTCCTGAATCTCCCTGAATCGCCCTGTGTCTCCCTGAATCTCCCTGTATCTCCCTGAATCTCCCTAATCTCCCTGTACCGATGGACAACCCTAATTTGGTGTTCAGTTATCCACTAAGAGTTGTCTTGTGTACGTCTTGTATTTGGCCATTTAAACCTGGTTCAAATATACTTTCATAAGATGAGAATTTCAGAACAGTATCATATTCATAATCTCATATATACAACACACACTCTTAGAAAAAATGTGATATCTATAACCTTAAAGGATTCTTTGGCTGTCCCGATAGGAGAACCTTTTGAAGAACCATTTTCGGTTCCAGGTAGAACCCCCCAAAAATGGTTCTCCTATGGGGACATCAGAATAATTGTTTTGGAACCCTTTTTCTAAGAGTGTACAGTATATAGGCCTATACCCATGTTTTTGATATAGTACTCTCAGATGTCCTCTACTTTCTTTTATCCTTGGATATTATTTTGTCCTTCACAGGCTAGGAGAAGGTTTCTTCAGAGATAACATTCTAGGCCCACCTATATCAATAAAAAATATCCCACCTGGCCACCTACAGTATAGCTCTTTCAGATTTCCACAGATGGCTACCCCATCTATACCTCTCTCTTTCCCCCTCTTTCTTTCTTTCTTTCTTTCTTTCTTTCTTTCTTTCTTTCTTTCTTTCTTTCTTTCTTTCTTTCTTTCTTTCTTTCTTTCTTCTCTTTCTTTCTTTCTTTCTTTCTTTCTTTCTTCTCTCTTCTTTCATCTATCGCTCTCGCTTCTTCTCTTTCTCTCTCTCTCTCTCTCTCGCTCTCTCCATGGGCTCCATCTCCCTCTCTGCTTTCTCCACCGCTGCCTGCAGATATCAATTTATCAGCGGATCGATGGTCAGCCTATCTCCAGGCCGAAGCATCCATAATGCCAATAATGCTGCTTGATGGCGTCGCTCCCCAGAGAGCTGATAGTCGTCAGGACAAATACGCTTGACTTTGCGTGGCGGGTCTGGCTGGTCTGGGCAGATATGCCACTGTGATATTGTAAAGGGTTTTCCCCCATGCTGCCCAGCAGGAAATGGAAACTTGTAGTGTATTAAGGCTTCTTAAGTTTGTAATTTCCATTTTAAAATGTCCATCTTGATTTGCCCTAGAAAATAATTCCATAAATTATAATCCACATATTAATTCACATTTCCTGTTGCTGCTGGATTATGTTCCTGCTGTAGCAAACTAGCTCAAATGAAGATCCTACATCTGTAGGTGGAGCAGTAAGACCAGATTGAAGTGTGAAGTACCATCAGAGTGCTCTACTGTACGTGTAGTGTTGGAGTAAAATAGGAGTGTTTGTATAGTAAAGGTAGAGAGATCATACGATTGCAAAGGGGAGCAAAATCCAATAAAATCCAAGTGTGAAGTAGAAAACAGAAATTGAACAGAATATGTGTAGATCGATAGATGGAAAAAGAGAAGAGTGGAGAACGGTGAGTTGTGTGCATACTCAGTGGGTGTTTTTGTGTCTTCTCAGCTGTCCTACACAAGGCTGTGATGGGAGTGGACACGTCAGCGGCAAATATGCAAGACATCGAAGGTAAAACGATCTCCCTTTAGTCTTATTTCAGTTATGGATGAACCATTTTCTCCACTTTTCACTAATGATTTTCAAAAAAATTTAACTGGAATATCCTTTATTGAAACAAATTCCAATAGCCTACCATGGTCTTTTTCACAGCTAGGTTTGATGGACAGGTTAAAGCACAAATATTTATTCTCATCCCTTTGTCATTTGCATATTTACAGTGGGATATGCTAATCATATTTTCTATTGTATAAGCTCTCCATAAATCTCCTTATAAACAAGCACTCAAAATGGAAGGATCTCTCTCTCCTCTTTAAAGGACATGCCTGTGTTCTATTTCTTCTCCTTTGTTCTAAAAATACCAGGATCATTGTGAACTAATCCCATTTCCCCATTCGGACAAAGAGTGGGCTGCTGCCTTGCATAACTGGAAGCAGCCACTTTGGGCTTCTACTAATTATGGTTTGGTAGAATCCCCCCATTTCAGATTAAGGCTGTGACTTTCCTATGAATATGTTTATGTATACATGTACATTATGCTACTGTAACTAGCTTGTGGTTGTCATACGTTTATGTATACATGTATGCCAGTGGTCACCTACCGGTCGATTGAGTTTGACTGGTCAATCTTTAAGACATTCCTAGACGATAAACAAACATTTCTGTAGAGAATCCAAAGATAAAGGCTTGCGCTTTTTATTCGTGTTGTGCTGTTGGCGGTAGGTGCACTTGATTCAGAAGCCCTGCACACCGGGCAGGCAAAGTGTTCCATTTTGGACCATTTAATTTGTCTGAAAAGACAAACTCCGCCTACCCAGCGGACCGGTAGCTCTGTGGCTAAATTGAGTTTGCCTACTGCGCTGGCCAATCGGATAGCTCAAATCACGGATAGCTCAAATCACGCCTACAGCTTCCACGACCCTGGCCACGGTAAAGTTTGATACGAGCCTACATGAGATTTAATCATTTAAAAAACCATGACCAGAGCCAGTCTGTCAAAGAATACAGCAAAGAGCTGCTGTTTTTATGAGTGAGTTCATGTTTAAGTTTTTATTCAGCACTGTTTAACACTATTACAAAACATAAAATGCCCTTTGCCCTACTTCCACTAGCGCTGCAGCTGCAATGAATGAGTAGCCATGTGTATCGATAGTCCAATTATTATTAGCAGCTCATCGTGTCTATTTTAATACTGAGGAATATTTCACTTTCTCTAGGAACAACATGAATTTGTGCATGAGGCAGATGAGGTGCAACTCGAGTTTGGTCATCAGGTAGAAGACGGTGTCCTCTCTCTCTGGTCAGTCTCACCGGAGGAAAGGAGAGAGCAGGGACCGTGAGAGGCTGACCTTCTGCTGTAATCTACCTCCCCTGAGACTAATGCCGTGTTCAAAACAACTGGGAACTCAGAAATCTCTGATTTCAGTGCGTTCAAGACAACTAGGAACTCTAAAAAAAAACGATATCCAACTGGAAAATCATTTTGAGTGGTCATCCAACTCGGAATTCCAAGTCAGAAACTTATAGAGCTCCGACTTTCCGACCTGAGGATCACTGATGTCATAATTGTACCAATTTTTTTTCCCCGAGTGCCCAGTTGTCTTGGAAGCACGACCATCAGATGAGTGGCGGTCGGTGCCGTTTAAGATGAAGGAGGACAATAAATGTTTTTGTGAGCATGGCCTTATTTCTATTACAGCATATTGGATGACTGTAATTCATATTCCATTCACCCAGCTCAATGTAACAGCGATAGGTTGAGGCTACTACATGATACTAACATTTTCCCTATAGCCATCATGAGGGGGCGACTACCTAGCCTATGAATGACAGTTTAAAATGTAGGTGCATTTAGCTGATCTAGGGTGTAATCATTAGTCCAACAGTTGCAAATACGAGTTTCTATTGGACAAATTCAGGTATGTTTATCCCCATTTCATTCCGTTTGCTTCCGTTTAAGAAACATTTTTCAACTGAATCAGTGGAATGAATACACCTGTGACCACACGCAAACACAGTTCACTTTCATTATAGCCACATACAAACAGCATGATTCCTGTGATCGTTGGATAATTCCTTCTCGCATCTATGCTCTCGCCTCCTCTCACCTTTTCCCTTCACTTGTGGACTTCAGTGTACAAAATACTTTCCAAGTCAAACCTTCATATCATACAATTTAACTGCTACACACAGCCTACATCGTTGTCACCATATTAATGTCACAGTCAACATAGCCACTAGAACTAATGCCACGATCATGTAGTATAGTGTACAGTCAGCAGCAAGCAGTTTAGCAGTTACACTGGCGGCCCCTGGTGGCAATTTAATGAATAAAACCAAAAGCTTACCTTGACTTGGAAGAGTTCCAGTGTTGGATAGCTATAGCCAGCAAGCTAACTTAGCATCCCTCTCTGTTTACGACAGGTGTTTGAGTAGGTTAAACTAGCTAGCTGCATTGCTAGCTAAGTAAGTGAAAGTTTTAAAAAAATACAACGAAATATAGCTAGCTCTTTCTCTCTCTCTCTCTCTCTCTTGTTTCTCCTTCATTTCATTTCTACTGTTGACCTTCATTGCAAAAAAGTGTGTTTTAGTCAATTATTTGGTAACGTGAATATATTTAGTATAGTTTTATCTAAAAAGGATAACTTTTTGAATGTTTCACTATTTGATTTATTTTATGAAATTCACTGACGAGGATGGTCCTCCCCTTCCTCTGAGGAGGAGCCTCCACTGCCAGATGCATCAGTTAAGCAAAATATTAAAGCAAATTATTTGCTAATTATTTCCATTTATGCTGATCTATTTTGTTATCAAAGCTCAAGTTTTGAAAAATAATATGGTCTGAGAATAACATTATTGACAATGCAAGGCATATAGCCAATATGCTGTGAAAAATGTATTAGGCCTACTGCACAAATGTAATTCCTACAGAACTGTTTTTATAAGGTTAATATAAAAAAAATTAAGTCATGTTTAAAAAAAATCTGAGCGGTAGATCTCGGCTTGTTTTTTGACTGCAAAAGTGATCTTGACTCAGAAAAGGTCAGTGACCACCAATGTATGCTAAGTAGCTTGCGGTTGTCCTACGTTGGTACCGTATTATGACAAACACTATGCTTATGGATCATTAGGATATTACAACAGACTCCATCAGAATGATCACATCAACAGAAGGTTTGTTAGACTAAATGTGCATTTCTAGCTTACTAAATACAGGCAGTGTAGTTCTCTCCTCTTCGGCTGAAATGTTCAAAACAATTGAGGAAGGTGTATCATGACTAAACCTTAGTTAGGCCTGATAAAACTATGCAGTATTATGTTGCTGTGTATTTATCAGCTTTCCCTGGGGAATTGTTGTTCCCTGCACATGTGGGCAGTTTTGGATGTGCGTACTGTTCTTTTGAACTGTCTTTACTAGCTACCTCTTCTAACTTCGTCCATGTTGAGACACAGGTTTCCTCTGTCTTCTGGTTAGTGAAATGAGAGAGGCGTTGTTTTAGAGCAAGCTTTAATCGTCGGTGTCAGAGCTAAAGCATGGCCGTGCAGGAAATGATCCAGTTAATGAAACATTTTAATTATTCAACATCATTGTGGAATGTGATGACCGTGTCGGTGAATCCCCAACTTAACTATTCGCAAGTCACACACACGTGTACACACACACGTGTATACACACACACACATACACACACACACACACACACACACACACACACACACACACACAAACACACACACACACACACACACACACACACACACACACACACACACACACACACACACACACACTAAGATTTCCCAGAGAAATCTCCCACACTGGTCACGTGCCAGGCTTTCAATTGTGTGTGAGAGAGAGAAATCCGTCTGTTATAATTACTTGCCCTTGTATGGATGGGTTCATTACTCAAACCCCCTCAGAGGCTGGCAACCCGCTGGCTTAGGCCTGGCAGCCATCTTGGAAGTCACTGTATAGTTGATAGACAGCAGCACTCTGTACCATATTGATCTTTATATCAGCACAGAGAGTGAGAGAGAGAGGAGGTGGAGTATGGAGAACGCAGCATAGCCGTGCGGTATTTTTCCATCTCTCTTTTCTCTCTCTCTTTCTCTTTCTTTCTCTCTCACAAACAAAGAAAAGACAAAGACTCCTCCTCTCATTGTGACGTGTCTATCCCACCAGCCAGTGCTTTGCTCAAAGGATAATTCAAGATAAATAAATCAAACAAGGAAGGCTCAATCCATCAGCACACCTGGCTAAGACTGCCTTGCTCAAACACTCTCTCCCTCTCCCTCTCCCTCTCCCTCTCCCTCTCCCTCTCTCTCTCTCTCTCTCTCTCTCTCTCTCTCTCTCTCTCTCTCTCTCTCTCTCTCCTTATCTCTTGCTCTCCGCCCATCGTCCTTACTCTCCCTCTTCCTTCTCCCTCACTCCCCTCTTTTTCTCTTCTCTCTCTCTCTCCCCCATCTCCCCCGCTCTTACCCCTCTCCCTTTCTCTCATTCTCTCTCACGTTCGTCAATCTCCGGCAGCTAATTTCTCCTTCAGATGGTGCCGCACTCATTTGCATTCTTATCAAAGTGTTCTGACGATCCGACAGAAGCTCTAAGAAGGTGGGATCATTAATATGTTAATTAGTCCCTTTCTCCGCTCTCTGCACAGGCGTGCCAGCGATATCCTCTCTCCTCTTGTTACGCTCACAGCAATTCACACAGCCTTTGAATGCTTGCTGCAGACTCAGAAATGCCATAATATATGACTGTTCACACACCCTGGCAGATGGTTCCATGCATCTCCCAGTAAACCATGGTCTCTGTCTGTCTGTAGCCTGTGTGTACGAAATGACTGGGCTTCAATGGATCTCTATGTTATGTAACTGCAGGGTCAGGAGTTTATTCATGGAGCTGACCAAGTGTAATAATGTCATTCCAACAGACGTATCTTTGGTTAGAGGGTAATGGGGTGGGAATGTTGGATGGCAAAAATAACAGGTCCATGGCAGGATAGTTTGGCCAGCCGTTTTAGATTAGTCAACTCTCATCATGTCTCAACACTGATAGATTATTGGCTGGCTGGGGTAATTAAGACAACAGAAATACAGCAGGATTCTCTCATGCCTGGTGTGGCTCACTCTTAGTGTGACTAAACATCACTAGACAATGTTCTTTTAGACAAAGCATTAATAGCTGATGCTGTTAACATGGCATCGAGGGATTTGATGAAAGTCCCTTAGCTGCTAAGAAAATACATTTACATTTTATTTTTCCTCCTATTTTGTATAAAAAACACATGTTAGTTACAATTTATTTTTCTCTGAGAGCATGCATTACATTTTTGGGGGCAATTCATCACGCATTAATTATCTGTGAAGAAACCAGCAGCAGTTTTCATGGCATGAACCTGCCAAGGCATCAGGGCAGGGCAGTAGATCCCGCCCATTCAGGCCATACTTAATAATGACTCTCGCTTTGAACCCATTTAATGGCTGGAAGGTTGAGTGACAGATCGTGTCTATGCTGTCGGGGGTGGACACGCCCTTCTGGGACACGGCTGGAATTACAGAGCAGTGGCAGCTAAATTACACATTAGGAAGGACCTCTAACTCGGAGGGAGGGAGGGAGGGATGATGAATAAAGAATGGATGTGAGACGAGAAGCAGTGGTTGAACTGTGTGGGTCCACAGAGCACACACACACACACACACACACACACACACACACACACACACACACACACACACACACACACACACACACACACACACACACACACAGGTACATTCTCTCACACACAGCTTTCATGCAGTGATGAGAGCCAGCATGAAACCATGAGATAAACAGTCCTAATCATATAATGTTAGCATTTTATCATACTCACATGTTGTTTTTACCTATCAATCATAACCAATCATTCACTAATACACATACAGTTGAATTTGGAAGTTTACATACACCTTAGCCAAATACATTTAAACTCAGTTTTTCACAATTCCTGACATTTAATCCTAGATAAAACTCCCTGTATTAGGTCAGTTAGGATCACCACTTAATTTTATGAATGTGAAATGTCAGAATAAAGGTAGAGAGAATGATTTGTTTCAGCATTTCTTTCTTTCATCACATTCCCAGTGGGTCAGAAGTTTACATACACTCAATTAGTATTTGGTAGCATTGCCTTTAAATTGTTTAACTTGGGTAAAGCGTTTCGGGTAGCCTTCCACAAGCTTCCCACAATACGTTGGGTGAATTTTGGCCCATTCCTCCTGACAGAGCAGGTGTAACTGAGTCAGGTTTGTAGGCCTCCTTGCTCGCACAAGCTTTTTCAGTTCTGCCCACAAATTTCTATAGGATTGATGTCAGGGCTTTGTGATGGCCACTCCAATACCTTGACTTTGTTGTCGTTAAGCCATTTGCCACAACTTTGGAAGTATGCTTGGGGTCATTGTCCATTTGGAAGACCCATTTGTGACCAAGCTTTAACTTCCTGACTGATGTCTTGAGATGTTGCTTCAATATATCCATATAATTTTCTTTCCTCATGATGCCATCTATTTTGTGAAGTGCACCAGTCCCTCCTGCAGCAAAGCACCCTCACAACATGACGCTGCCATCCCCGTGCTTCATGGTTGGGATGGTGTTCTTCGGCTTGCAAGCCTCCCCCTTTTTCCTCCAAACACAACGATGGTCATTATGGCCAAACAGTTCTATTTTACTTTCATCAGACCAGAGGACATTTCTCCAAAAAGTATGATCTTTGTCCCCATGTGCAGTTGCAAACCGTAGTCTGGTTTTTATGGCGGTTTTGGAGCAGTGGCTTCTTCCTTGCTGAGCGGCCTTTCAGGTTATGTCGATATAGGACTCGTTTTACTGTGGATATAGATACTTTTGTACCTGTTTCCTCCAGCATCTTCACAAGGTCCTTTGCTGTTGTTCTGGGATTGATTTGCACTTTTCACACCAAAGTACGTTCATCTCTAGGAGACAGAACACGACTCCTTCCTGAGCGGTATGACGGCTGCATGGTCCCATGGTGTTTATACTTGCGTACTATTTGTTTGTACAGATGAACGTGGTACCTTCAGGCATTTGGACATTTCTGCCAAGGATGAACCAGACTTGTGGAGGTCTCCAATTTTCTTTCTGAGGTCTTGAATGATTTCTTTTGATTTTCCCATGATGTCAAGCAAAGAGGCACTGAGTTTGAAGGTAGGCCTTGCAATACATCCACGGGTACACGTCCAATTGACTCAAATGATGTCATTTAGCCTATCAGAAGCTTCTAAAGCCATGACTTCATTTTCTGGAATTTTCCAAGCTGTTTAAAGGCACAGTCATGTGTATGTATGTAAACGTCTGACTCACTGGAATTCTGATACAGTGAATTATAAGTGAAATAATCTGTCTGTAAACAATTGTTGGAAAAATTACTTGTGTCTTGCACAAAGTAGATGTCCAAACTGACTTTCCAAAACTATAGTTTGTTAACAAGAAATTTGTGGAGTGGTTGAAAAACTAGTTTTAATGACTCCAACCTAAGTGTATGTAAACTTCCGACTTCACTGTATGTAGAACATTTCTGCAAATACTGTCAATTTAATCACCTCTGCACACACCTAGTACTAAACAGAAAGACAAAAAAAACATTACACACACATACACATGCACACACACGCACACACGCACAAACTACCACATATGCGCGACATACACACACACTCACACATCGAGTGCCTGTCTGCCTCTCTGATTCGGAGAGCCTCCAATAACAGGCGAGAGAGCCCTAGAGTGAGAGAGATCCCACAGCTCAGACCCTTCATATGAGAGAGGCTAGAACTGTGTGTCTCTACCAAGACACACATGCACACACATAGCCTTCTTCACAGTCTAGAGCTGCAAACCTCCTTGAGTAGCCACTCAAACCCAACAATTTCATCAGCAAGGACATCATGGCTGAAATACAATCGACATGGTGCTGATTTCACACCACTGTGTCTCTGTGCTGGAGCAGCCAGGGCACCAGTATAACCCGTGTAACTGAACATCTTCTAACAATCTGCTTCTCATACCTCCTCCTTCACTCTGATAGAAGAGAGGGGATGGAGAGATGATCTGAAAACCTGTTTCAGGTCCCTGTGGAGTCATTAAGTCAGATAAATGCTCTCAGTTCAGGCCAGGCTGTTTTTCAGCCCCTCTAAAAAGGGGTGAAGGAAGGAGAAGCTATAAAGCCCAATTAGTGAGTGGAAGGAGAGAGTAATGGCTGTGTGACTGGCCACAGGCGTCCCACTCTGTGACACCTCACAGGCTATACACCAGGGTTACCTAACTGGCGGCCCATGGGTGATTTTATTTGGCCCCCCAAGTTTTCTGAAAACACCAGCAAATTATTGTTGGACATAAAAAAAGACTGTAAAAACACCAGCAAATCAGCTCCTAGTGATTTTAAATGAGTAAATCTGTTCCAAAGTATTCCCACGCATAATAGAAAGATATATGTGATCAGGGAAGATGGCGCCGGAGGGGTTGGCTGCCGTTTTATAGGCTCTTAACCAACCATGCTATTTTGTTTGTTTCTTTGCATTGTTCGTAACTTGTTTTGCTGCTACATAGTTTGCTGCTACCGTCTCTTATGACCGAAAAGAGCTTCTGGACATCAGAACAGTGATTACTCACCTCGAATTGGACGTAGAGTTTTTCTTTAATGAGTCGGATGGGAAGGATATACTCCAAAAACCCGAACAGGCCCTCATCCCCGTCATTCATTGGGGAAGGAAACTGAGATTTAGCGGTAAGAGATCAGGATGCCTTGTGAGGATCAGGCGAGGAGTTGCTTAACTGCCTTTGCCCTCCGTTCTGCTAGCTAACATTCAATCGCTGGAAAATAAATGGGACGAACTGAAAGCACGTATATCCTACCAACGGGACATTAAAAACTGTAATACCTAGTCGTGGCTGAACAATGCCATTAATAACACACAGCTGGCGGGTTATACACTATCGGCAGGATAGAACAGCGTCTGGTAAGACACGGGGCGGGGGCCTATGAATATTTGTAAAGAACAGCTGATGCACGATATCTAAGGAAGTCTCAAGGTTTTGCTCGCCTGAGGTAGAGTATCTCATGATAAGTTGTATACCACACTATCTACCGAGAGAATTTTCATCTGTATTTTTCGTAGCTGTCTACATACCTCCACAGACAGATGCTGGCACTAAAACCGCACTCAATGAGCTGTATACCGTCATAAGCAAACAGGAAAACGCTCATCCAGAGGTGGCGCTCCTAGTGGCCGGGGACTTTGATGGAGGGAAACTTAAATCAGTTTTACCTCATTTCTATCAGCATGTTAAATGTGCAACCAGAGGGGAAAACAACTCTAGACCCCCTTTACTCCACACAAAGAGAAGCATACAAAGCTCTCCCTCATCCTCCATTTGGCAAATCTGACCATAATTCTGTCCTTCTGATTCCTGCTTACAAGCTAAAATTAAAGCAGGAAGCACCAGTGACTAGATCAAGTTACAGGACTGTTTTGCTAGCACAGACTGGAATATGTTCTGGGATTCCTCTGATGGCATTGAAGAGTACACCACATCAGTCACTGGCTTCATCAATAAGTGCATCGATGACATCGTCCCCAAAGTAACTGTAAGTACATACCCCAACCAGAAGCCATGGATTACAGGCAACATTCACACTGAGCTAAAGGGTAGAGCTGCCGCATTCAAGGAGCGGGAAGCTTATAAGAAATCCCGCTACGCCCTCAGATGAACCATCAAACAGGTAAAGTGTCAATACAGGACTAAGATCGAATCGTACTACCCCAGCTCCGACGCTTGTCTGATGTGGCAGGGCTTGCAAACTATTACAGACTACACAGGGAAACACAGCCAAGAGCTGCCCAGTGACACGAGCCTACCAGACGAGCTAAATAACTTCTATGCTCACTTCGATGCAAGTAACACTGAAACATGCATGAGAGCATCAGCTGTTCTGGATGACTGTGTGATCACACTCTCTGCAGCCGATGTGAGTAAGACATTTCAACAGGTCAACATCCATAAGCCCTCAGAGCCAGACGGATTACCAGGATGTGTACTCCGGGCATGCGCTGATAACTGGCAAGTGTCTTCACTGTCATGTTCAACCTCTCCCTGTCTGAGTCTGTAATACCAACATGTTTCAAGCAGACCACCATTGTCCCTGTGCGCAAGAACACTAAGGTAACTTCCCAAAATGACTACATACCTGTAGCACTCATGTCCGTAGGCATCAAATGCTTTGAAAGGCTGGTCATGGCTCACATCTGCACCATTATCCCAGAAACCCTAGACCCACTCCAATTTGCATACCGCACCAACAGATCCACAGATGATGCAGTCTCTATTGCAGTCCACACTCCCCTTTCACACCTGGACAAAAGGAACACCTATGTGAGAATGCTATACATTGACTAAGCTCAGAGTTCAACACCATAGTGCCCTCAAAGCTCATCACTAAGCTAAGGACCCTGGGACTAAACATCTCCCTCTTCAACTGGATCCTGGACTTCCTGATGGGCTGCCCCCAGGTGGTAAGGGTAGGTGACAACACATCCACTACGCTGATCCTCAACACGGGGGCCCCTCAGGGGTGCGTGCTCAGTCCCCTCCTATAGTCCCTGTTCACTCATGACTGCACGGCCAGGCATGACTCCAACACCATCATTAAGTTTGCCGATGACACAACAGGGATAGGCCTGATCACCAACAATGATGAGACAGCATATTGGGAGGAGGTCAGAGACCTGACCATTTGGTGCAAGGACAACAACCTCTCCCTCAACATTATCAAGACAAAGGAGATAATTGTGGACTACAGTAAAAGGAGGACCGAACACGCCCCCATTCTCATCGACGGGGCTGTAGTGGAGCAGGTTGAGAGCTTAAAGTTCCTTGGCATCCACATCACCAACAAACTAACATGGTCCAAGCACACCAAGACAGTCGTGAAGAGGGCACGACAAAACCTATTTCCCCTCAGGAGACTGTAAAGATTTGGCATGGGTCCTCAGATCCTCAAAAGGTTCCACAGCTGCACCATCGAGAGCATCCTGACTGTTTGCATCACTGCCTGGTATGTCAACTGCTCAGCCTCCGACCGCAAAGCAGTACAGAGGGTAGTGCAAACGGCCCAGTACATCACCGGGGCTAAGCTTCCTGCCATCCTGGACCTCTATACCAGGTGGTGTCAGAGGAAGGACCTAAAAATTGTCAAAGATACCAGCCACCCTAGTCATAGAGTGTTCTCTCTGCTACTGCACGGCAAGCAGTACCGGAGTGCCAAATCTAGATCCAAGAGGCTTCTAAACAACTTCTACCACCAAGCCATATGACTCCTGAACAGCTAATCAAATGGCTACCCAGACTATTTGCATTGCTCCCCCCTCTACGTTGCTGCTACTCTCTGTTATTATCTATTCATAGTCACTTTAATAACTCTGCCTACATGTACATATTACCTCAACTACCTCGACTCCGGTCAACTCTGTACTCTACACATTGACTCTGTTCCGGCACCCCCTGTATATAGCCCCGCTATTGTTATTTACTGCTGCTCTTTAGTTATTTGTAATTATTATCTCTTACTTATTTGGGGGTATTTCCTTAAAACTGCATTGTTGGTTAAGGGCTTGTAAGTAAGCATTTCTGTGTAAGGTCTACACCTGTTGTATTCAGCGCATGTGACAAATAACATTTGATTTGATTTGATATGCAAATGTCAGCAAGGCTTGAAATTATTATATTTTATTCAACAGAAATAGGCCATATTCAGTCCTCTGAGATAGCACACACACACACACACACACACACACACTTACCTACACACATGTACCTACCTACATACATACAAACACACACACACACACACACAAACACACACACACACACAAACACACACACACACACACACAGAGGGAACTAGTTTCTGGGCCGCACAAGATGCTCAATAAATGAATGATGAGTAAATCTGTGAATTGTGAATAATTGATGGCAGCCGAGGTAACAAGCAAATGACTGGTGTTATTATTTGTTAATAAGACACTGTAACAGATTTAGGATCTTAATTTGACCTATATTGTCACAGAAAAAGAATCCTGATGCAACAGGATTCGAACATTATTTACATAATGTTGCTTGATCGGTGGTTAGGCTATTAGCTGGCCAAAAGTAGGCTACATGAAAAGTGCAATACTGTTAATATAACTGTGTGTTCGTGTGGTTTTTCATAGAATTTATGTTCTGGGGTGCAGAAAAATTCTCAGAAACAAAAGATCAAATTAAGATCCTACATCTGTAGATCATCTCTAACTGTCGCTCATTAACTCACACCCTACAAAACCATCCTCCATATTTGGAAAGCAGGATATCAAGATGCACAGTGCATACTGAAACACTGTTCACTCCCTAAAGGCCTTCGTGACTATTACTACCTTGGAGACTAGCCGTTACATAGCGCAGGGTTCCCACCCCATATATATAAATATACACACATTGCCTTCGAAAAGTACTTAGACCCCTTGACTTTTACCACATTTTGTTAGGTTACAGCCTTATTTTATAAATTTCGCAAATGTATGTATAAAAACAACTGAAATATTACATTTACATAAGTATTGAGACCCTTTACTTAGTACTTTATTGAAGCATCTTTGGCAGCAACTACAGCCTTGAGTCTTCTTTGGCATGACGCTACAAGCTTGGCACACCTTTATTTGGGGAGTTTCTCCCATTCTTCTCTGCAGATCCTGTCAACCTCTATCAGGTTGGATGGGGAGCATTGCTGCACAGCTATTTTCAGGTTTCTTCAGAGATGTTTGATCGGGTTCAAATCCGGGCTCTGGTTGGGCAACTCAAGGACATTCAAAGAGTTGTTCCGAAGGCACTCCTGTGTTGTCTTGGCTGTGTGCTTAGGGTCGTTGTCCTGTTAGAAGGTGAACGTTCGCACAATTCTGAGGTCCTCAGCGCTCTGGAGCAGGTTTTCATCAAGGATCTATCTGTACTTTGCTCAGTTCATCTTTAACTCGATCCTGACTAGTCTCAGTCCCTACAGCTGAAAAACATCCCCACAGCTGCCACCACCATGCTTCACCGTGGAGATAGTGCCAGGATTCCTTCAGACATGACCTTGGCATTCAGGCCAAAGAGTTCAATCTTGGTTTCATCAGACCAGAGAATCTTGTTTCTCATGGTTCGAGAGTCTTTAGGTGCCTTTTGGCAAACTCCAAGCAGGCTGTCATGTGCCTTTTACTGAGGAGTGGCTTCCTTCTGGCCACTCTACCATAAAGGCCTGATTGGTGGAGTGCTGCAGGTTCTTGGTCACCTCCCTGACCAAGGCCCTTCTCCCCCGATTGCTCAGTTTGAACGAGCGGCCAGCTCTAGGAAGAGTCTTGGTGGTTCCAAACTTCTTCCATTTAAGAATGACGGAAGCCACTGTGTTTTTGGAGACCTTCAATGCTGCAGACATTTTTGGTACACTTCCCCAGATCTAAACCTCTGCAAAATCCTGTCTCGGAGCTCTACGGACAATTCCTTCAACCTCATGGCTTGGTTTTTGCTCTGACATGCACTGTAAACTGTGGGACCTCATATAGACAGGTGTGTGCTTTCCAAATCATATCCAATCAATTGAATTTACCACAGGTGGACTTCAATCAAGTTGTAGAAACATCTCAAGGATGATCAATGGAAACAGGATGCACCTGAGCTCAATTTCGAATCACATTGCAAAGTGTCTGAATACTTATGTAAATAAGATATTTCTCTATTTATTTATTTTTTAAATACCTTTTAGTGAAGGAAGGATGATCTTGGCAAAGGAGAAATGCTCACTAACAAGGATGGAAACAAATTTGTGCACAACATTTGAGAGGAATATGCTTTTTGTGCATAAAACTTTACATGTTGCGTTGTTCAGTGTATACATGTAAACTGTATATATACACACACACATATATATATATACCATTCAAAAGTTTGGGGTCACTTAGAAATATCCTTGTTTTTGAAAGAAAAGCTTTTTTCTATTAAAATAACATCAAATTCATCAGAAATACAGTGTAGACATTGTTAATGTTGTAAATGACTATTGTAGCTGGAAACGGCTGATTTTTAACGGAATATCTACATAGGCGTACAGAGGCCCATTAATTGCAACCATCACTCCTTTGTTCCAATGGCACGTTGTGTTAGCTAATCCAAGTTTATCATTTGAAAAGGCTAATTGATTAATAGAAAACCCTTTTGCAATTACATTAGCACAGCTGAAAAATGTTGTCCTGGTTAAAGAAGCAATAAAACTGACCTTCTTTTGGCTAGTTGAGTATCTGAAGCATCAGCATTTGTGGGTTCGATTACAGGCTCAAAATGGCTAGAATCAAATAACTTTCTTCTGAAACTCATCAGTCTATTCTTGTTTGGAGAAATTAATGCTATTTTATGCAAGAAATTGCCAAGAAACTGAAGATCTTGTACAACGCTGTGTACTACTCCCTTCACAGAACTGCGCAAACTGGCTCTAACCAGAATAGAAAGAGGAGTGGGAGGAACTGGTGCCCAACTGAGCAAGAGGACAAGTACATTAGAGTGTCTAGTTTGAGAAACAGACGCCTCACAAGTCCTCAACTGGCAGCTTCATTAAATAATACCCACAAAACAAGTCTCAACGTCAACGGCAAAGAGGCGGAGACTCCGGGATGCTTGCCTTCTAAGTTTCTTTAAGTGCAGTTTCAAAAACCATCAAGCGCTATGATGAAACTGGCTCTCATGAGGACCGCCACAGGAAAGGAAGACCCAGAGTTACCTCTGCTGCAGAGGATCATTTCATTAGAGTTACCAGCCTCAGAAATTGCAGCCCAAATACATGCTCAGCAGAGTTCAAGTTACAGTCACATCTCAACATCAACTGTTCAGAGGAGACTGAGTGAATAAGGCCTTCATGGTTGAATTGCTGCAAAGAAACCCCTACTTAAGGACATCAATAATAAGAAGTGACTTGCTTGGGCCAAGAAACACTAGCAATGGACATTAGACCAGTGGACCTGTCCTTTGGTCTGATGAGTCCAAATTTGTGTCTTTGTGAGACGCAGAGTAGGTAAACGGATGATCTCCGCGTGTGTGGTTCCCACCATGAAGCATGGAGGAGGAGGAATGATGGTGTGGGGCTGCTTTGCTGGTGAGACTGTCTGTGGTTTATTTTAACCAGCATGGCTACCACAGCATTCTGCAGCGATACACATTCCCATCTGGTTTGCGCTTAGTGGGACTATAATTTGTTTTTCAACAGGACAATGACCCAAAACTCACCTCCAGGCTATTTGACCAAGAAGGAATTAGGAGTAATGGAGTGCTGCATCAGATGTCTTGGCCTCCACAATCACCCGACCTCAACCCAATTGGACTGCAGAGTGAAGGAAAAGTAGCCAATAAGTGCTCATTATATGTGGGAGATCCTTCAAGACGATTGGAAAAGCATTCCAGGTGACTACCTCATTTAGCTGGTTGAGAGAATACCAAGTGTGCGAATTGGGTGGCTACTTTGAAGTATCTAAAATCTAAAATATATTTTGATTTGTTTAACACTTTTTTGGTTACTAGATGACCCCATATATTCATGTAGATCCCATGATTCATAGTTTTGATGTCTTCACTATTATTATACAATGTAGAAAAACCCTTGAATGAGTAGGTGTGTCCAAACTTTTGACTGGTACTGTATATATATATATGATGGCTTTGGGGTGAGGTGGTGGGGTGATGGTGATGGTGATGAGGAGCTCGTTTTTGGGTGGTAGTGGTGGGGTGTAGGGGTGCAGGGGTTGTGATAGTGATTGCCATGGCTGCAGCTGGGGATGAGTAATTGCCTGTCTTGGTGGGAGCGTGTTCTGGAGCTAAAGTCGACTGCTTTCTTCCTGATGTATAGCTCATTTGGATTCCGCCAGCCTTCCACCAGCCTTGGGGCTGTATTATTCATGCCTTGACAGATAGCACTCACTTAAAGCATTGGAATGAAGCCAGGTAGTGGTGGGGCGACACAGGAACATTGCACCTAGAAGCCTGGCAGAGTGAGAGGGGGAGAGAGGGAAAGGTGTATTATTAGGAAAAGAGGGAGAGGAAAAACGAAAGAGGGAGAGGGAAGAGGAGAGAGGTATGAGAGAGAGAGAGAGAGAGAGAGAGAGAGAGAGAGAGAGAGAGAGAGAGAGAGAGAGAGAGAGAGAGAGAGAGAGAGAGAGAGAGAGAGGAGAGAGCTGGCCCAATAAAAGAGTATAGAACAGGGTGATGTGATCAAGTAACCCTCACCCTCACCCCCACCCCGCCATCCCCTCCCCCTCCACCCCCTCCTCCCTCTCCTCCACCCCTGCCCTCACAAACCCATCCCCTCCACCTAACCTCTGCCCCATTCACCCCTGCCTCCTCCACCATCACCCCCTCCACCACCGCCCCCTCCACCCCTCCACCCCCACCCCCAGCTCAGCTACCCCACTGCCTCCTTGTGCAAATCCAGATAAGGTCACATTAATCATAATGTGCCACATCACCTCCATGCCATCAACCCCCCTCTGTGGAGTATCTGTCTCTGAAATGAACATTTCCATATTTAATTGGGAGCTTTATTTTCCAAAAGGAGAGGGGGAGCAGGCGTGTGGGGCAGAACAAATAGAGGTGAAGTGGACTGGCTCTCTGGGGACTTGTTTTTCAGGGGTTCAATATTTTTAAAAGTGATAATCTTGGTTAATGTATTTAATCCACTTGTTTTTCTTTGCTTCGTGTAACCACTGCCATTATTGAATAAAATATAGTGGCGTCAGCTCCCCTTGGTTTTCAGTCAACTACAGCACTGGTTTTCCCTCTCTCACTTTTTCATAATAACCACGTAATCAGAAAAACTCAACCTATAAAACAACATAAGATACCTTCAAACACATTTCAAAACCAAGCCCCTCAAATATACTCTGGCACTCTCCTGTATCCCCCTCATCCCTTTCTTCCTCCGCCATTTGTTTATTTTTTCCCTTTGTGTTTTCCTCTTTGTTTGGTGATGTGTTATTATGACAGTCAGTCAGGCCAGCTCCAGTACCTAGCTCTGCTCTAGCCTAGCGTTAGCTAGCGTGTGGTAAACAGGTGGTGTTTACTCCCTCCCTCCCTCCCTCCCTCCCTCCCTCCCTCCCTCCCTCCCTCCCTCCCTCCCTCCCACAGGAGACACATCAAAGGAAATGACAGATCATGTGTAGCGAGCCCAGGGCCCAGCATCGTGCCAGGGGGATGTGTGATGAGGAACAAGGGGGCGCAGGACAGCCAGACGCTTAGGGCTCTCCATCTCTTCTGGGCTGTGTACATCCTGACCTCTCACCCTCCCTACCCCGCTCCCACTAGCAGCAGCCCCCTAGCCTGCCCATCCCTCCGCACGGCTACCAGCTAAATTACATAAATGTCAAGAGTCCTCCACTGTCTCTGCTGGGGAAATGTACCAGGCCCAGTAGACTTTATTTATTTTATTTAACCCTTATTTACCAGGTAAGTTGACTGAGAACACATTCTAACGTACAGCAACGACCTGGGGAATAGTTACAGGGGAGAGGAGGGGGATGAATGAGCCAGTTGGAAGCTGGGGATGATTAGGTGTGACAAGCCAACAGGACAGAAACACAGCAGCTGGGCAATAGGCTGGGGGGTGAAAGCAAAGATGGATATTAGTGAGAGAACTTGATGTACACTAGTTTCCATTTCCATTTTAGTCATTTAACCAGAGTGACTTGCAGTTAGTGCATTCAACTTAAAATAGCTAGGTGAAACGACCACCTATCATAATCATAGTAAGTACATTCTTACCTCAGTAAAGCAGCTATCAGCAGTCAGTGCTAGTAAGAATAGACAAGTGCGAGTGTTGCTGCAGGAAAGATAAAACATGTTTTTTTAGTATGTTTAATTATTATTATTATTTCAGATGGCACATGACACATTTTCTGTGCTATCATTGTGGGCCAGTTATATTTTAGGTCATTTTTCTCTCATGTTTTTTTGTGCTGATATTCTTGAGCTCTGGTGAATATTGCTGCCATATCTGTGCACATTAGAACCATATCTCAAACTAACTTTTAAAAACATTTATGGAGTTTGAACCCTATTATGGCAGTGTACTGTCTAATGCAACATATCCAGTGTAGCTAACACAGATGGATAGTGCAGAGGAGGAGGGTAAACCTCATCCAAGATGTGTCTCTCCCTACGCTAATGTGATTGATTGAAGTAATTATGTAAGTGGAGAGGACCCTTACAAAAATATAACATGGTACTACTATGGTACTTTCACTTCTACCATGGTGTAGTCTGAATCATGGAAATGCACCATGATTTTAGCCTTGAAGTATGATGGTACTACCATAGTACTGCCATCATACCTAAATCTTACTATGGTATTGCATCATTTATACCATGGTATAGATCTGAATCATGGAAAAGTATGTGGACACAGAAGAGCTCAGTTACTTTCAATGTGGCACCATCAAAGGAAGACACTTTTCCAACAAGACAGTTTGTCAAATTTCAACAGCTGCCACGGTCAACTGTAAGTGCTGTAATTGTGAATTGGAAACGTCTAGGAGCAACAACAGCTCAGACGCAAAGTGTCAGGCCACACAAGCTCACAGAACGGGACTGCCAAGTGCTGAAGCGCGTCCTCGGTTGCAACACTTACTACCGAATTCCAAACTGCCTCTGGAAGCAATGTCAGCACAAGAACTGTTCGTCGGGAGCTTCATGAAATGGGTTTCCATGGCCGAGCAGCCGCACACAAGCCTAAGATCACCATGTGCAATGCCAAGTGTCGGCTGGAGTGGTGTAAATCTTGCCACCATTGGACTCTGGAGCAGTGGAAACGCATTCTCTGGAGTGATGAATCAAGCTTCACCATTTTGCTGTCTGAAAGACTAATCTGGGTTTGACGGATGCAAAGAGAACGCTACCCGCCTGAATGCATAGTGCCAACTGTAAAGTTTGGTGGGGGAGGAATAATGTTCTGGAGCTGTTTTTCATGGTTCTGGCTAGGCCCCTTAGTTCCAGTGAAGGGAAATCTTAATGCTACAACATACAATGACATTCTAGACAATTCTGTGCTTCCAACTTTGTGGCAACAGTTTGGGGAAAGCCCTTTCCTGTTTCAGCATAACAATGCCCCCATGCACAAAGCGAGGTCCATACAGAAATGGTTTGTCAACCCCATCGAACACCTTTGAGATGAATTCGAACACCAACTGTGAGCCAGGCCTAATAGCCCAACATCAGTGCCCAACCTCACTAAAGCTTCTGTGGCTGAATGGAAGCAAGTCCCCCGCAGCAATGTTCCAACATCTAGCGGAAAGCCTTCCCAGAAGAGTGGAGGCTATTAAAGCAGAAAAGGGGGGACCAACTCCATATTAATGCCCATGATTTTGGAATGAGATGTTTGAAGAGCAGGTGTCCACATACTTTTGGCCATGTAGTGTACCATGGTTTTAGCTTTGAAGAATGATGGTACTGCCATGCACCTAAATAATACCATGTTATAGATGTGGATCATAGAAATACCATGGTTTTAAACGACATTATACATTCTACCATGGTAACACACAGTTATGATAAATGCTACCAGTTATTAATAATTATCTTTATTTATTGTGCGTTTCCATAGTACAATGGCAGTATAATTATATTTGACATTTTAGTCCTTTAGCAGACATTCTTATCCAGAGCGACTTACAGTAGTGAGTGCATACATTTTCATATTTATTTTCATACTGGTCCCCCATGGGAATTGAACCCACAACCCTGACGTTGCAAGTGCCATGCTCTACCAACTTTATTCATTTAATGCATTAAATAAATAAACCCCCCAAGGTCAAATGAGGTTGGTTGGTATTACATTGGTGAATTTATATACCATTAGGGGCAAGTTTCTGATAAAGTCAGAGGCAGACTACTATTGTTTGTGCTAGTTTGTCTCTAACATCAAAGAAAAGGGAAATAGTTGCTGCAAGAAAGGGGTAATACTTTCTCTATTAATAGTACTGTTTTTTGCTCATGTTTGGTTTCCCTGTGTTGCCAACCTGAAATGTGGGAAAATGTGAGATATATGGTAGCCTAATCTTTGGCATTTTGTAATAATTTACTGTATTTTTAATCAAGGGGTGTTGTGCTTGTTTCGGTCCGGAGAGGGAGCCGCTCGCTCTAATGGTTGCTTCACACGCGCTCACTCTACAGTGGCTCTTGCGCTAGCCTGCCTAGTCAATTGAATGAGAGAGCCAAGCCAACAAAATATTTTAAATGTTAACATCACAGTGAGCGATATATATAGCATAGGATATGAAACACCAAGTTAAGCAGAGTATAATTATATAATTGTTGTTATTTTTGATGATGTTTTGATAGTTAAATTAATTTATAAAAGTCCGTTAGCATAGAAGCTGTTGTCGGCTAAAGTTAGCTCCAGTCAAGCTAGCCTGTTGTAGTCATGGCGACAACGTTCACACAGTGTAAACAAAAGGAAACATTGTAACTTGCTGTTTTTAGCGATATGTTGAGAATTACATGATAAAAATGTATCTGAGATAAGATGATAATTTTCACAAATAGTTTTTTTTTGTATATTGGCTTTTTAGAATTGTATAGCCAAGTCAGTTGAGTGAGAGAGAGTGAACTGAATTGAAGAGAGAAGCACAAAACAAACTATTTTAAATCTTCAAGGTTTCAGACTCCCTTCATTCTTCTCACCATACCCTATCCGGGTTTAAGACCATGTGTGTTGTGGTTTTCAAATAGGAGCTAAAGGGTTTAAGAGAGTACTAGGCCTACGCTTTGCAATTGCAGAGCGAGTAGTCAATTTTGCAATACGTGAGTACCAAAAATTACTAAGTTTTTTATGATGGTCCGGTGAGACACAGACCAACATAATACATTGTAAACAACAACCATGCTTTCTTGTTTCACTACATGCTGCCAGTACAAACCCATGTTTTTTATTCATTGTACTACCACGGTTAATTTTTGTACCATGGTAGGAAGTACAATAAAAAAAATATAATGTTTTTTTTTATCACTACCATGGCAGGAAAATACCATGGTACTGGTGCAAATACCATGGTATTTTCCTGCCATGGTAGGACAATGAAAAAACTACTATGGTACTATCATGGTTTTTTGGTATTTGCACCAGTACCATGGCATGTTTTTCATTGCACTACCATGGTATATTTTTGTAAGGGGATCCTTACCTGGGTGATCCAGAAGTGAAGTTAGGTGCTTTATTAGTCCACCTCTTACTGAAGTTATGATTAGAAAACATTATAAACGATTAGAAATCATACAGATTATATTTTTTATGAAAAAAAAGTATGAAAAAGTATGAAAAAATGGCATGAAAATGTATGCACTCTGGATAAGGGTGTCTGCTAAATGACTAAATATAACATTTTGTGGAGTTCCTATGCTGGCCACTCTCTCCATACAGTCTGTTGTACTGGTGTATTTAATCCTGAGGTGTTTAGTGGATTGACTCATCCATAGCAGAGTGATGGGCAGCTATAGCCTCAGGTCAGCAGGGGTATGGATGTGTTAGACCACTACCTACCTGGAGCCATACTCTTCCATCCCCTCAGTGAGGCCTTGATCTCTGGGCCCCAGATAGACAGACAGGCACATATCTGTATCTGATGGGGGTGATATGGCTGAGTGGGTCCTAGGAGAGGCTAGGGGCTACTGGTTGGGCCTCTGGGGTGTCATTCTGTCAGGCTTGGATAGCAATTCTGAGGCTGGGTCTGGGGCAATGGCAGGGGGCCGGGTTTGGGGCAAGGGAAGCGGGCTGGGTCTGGGGCAAGGGGCAAGGGGAGGGGGCTGGATCTGGGGCAAGGGTATAGGGCTGGGTATGGGGCAAGGGCAGGGGGCTGGGGTAGGGCAGAGGCAAATGAAGGGGGCGGGGGAAGGACAAGTGCAGGGGTAAGGGAAGGGGTAAGGGGTAGGTATGGGGCAAGGAAGGGGGCTGGGATAAGAGCAGAGGGCTGGTTCTGGGGCAAGGGCAGGGGGCTGGTTTTGGGGGAGGGGCAGGCAGCTGGAGAAAGGGAAGGGGAAAAGGAAGGGGGTTGGGACTGGGGAAAGTGCAGGGGTAAGGGCAGGGGCTGGGTCTGGGTATGGGTATGGGGCAAGGGAAGGGGGCTGGGTTAGGGGCAAGGGCAGGGGGCTAGGGGCTGGGGCAATGGAAGGGGGCTGGGGAGGTGCAGGGGGATGGTTTTGGGGCAAGGGCAGGGGCTGCGCCAAGGGCAGGGGAAAATATGAGGGCTGGGGCTAGGGAAAGTGCAGGGGTAAGGGCAGGGAAACAGGCAGGGGTAAGTTGATGGACATGGGGAAAGTAATGGTGCTGAAGAAGAGGTGACTAGGGGGCTGAGGAAGAGACGGGCTGAAGAAGAGGCTGGGTACGGGGCTGAGGCAGAGGAAAATAATGGGGCTGAAGAAGAGGCTGGGTACGCGGCTGAGGCAGAGGAAAAGACTGGGGCTGAAGAAGAGGCTGGGTACGCGGCTGAGGCAGAGGAAAAGCCTGGGGCTGAAGAAGAGGCTGGGTACGGGGCTGGGGCAGAGGAAGAGACTGGGGCTGCCTGGCAGCCTGAGTTAATGATGTGAGTTGGTGCTGGGTCTGTGTTTGTCTGCATGGGTTTGATTCCTCTGGCTCTACTGCATTGACTGTCTCCCATTACAGTCCATCACACTACAATGAATCACAACAGGGACTTAATGTTTTTCAATACCATCTCTGTGTTGGCTGTGTGTACAAACTATACCATAGCGTGTGTTGTATTATCCAGTATAAAATCCACAATTAGAGCACACAGAATATACCCAAATTGCAGTGGCTGCCTGAGCCTCCCCTCCCACAGAACCACACAGCTTTTGTTCTCTTCTCCCCCTCTCTCTGACTCTCATTCTACCTCTACCCCTCTTTCCTCTCCCCCTCTTTCTTGCTGTCTCTTGCTCTCCCTCCCTCTCACACTCCTCTCTCTCTCGCTCTGTCTCTCTCTCTCTCCCCCCTCTCTCTCTCTCTGTCGTTATCTCCCTTCCATTCTCTCTCCTTCTCTCCACCTTACCCTCTCTGTCTCTCTCTCTTTCTATCTACAGTATCTCTCTCCCTCTGTCTTTCTCTCCCTTCCATTCTCTCTCTCTCTCCAACTCTTCTCTCCCTATCTCTCCTTTTCTCCACCGACCCCCCCCCCCCATATATATATATATATATCTTTCTATCTATCTCTCCCTGACTTGCTACTGTTTGCGAGGATGGCAAATCCCTGTTGGATTTCTGGAGGATATCACCATGGAGATGGCGCTCTGCCACGCGTGCCAATAGATCCTGTTAGGTAGGGACACAGCGAGAGGTGCACAGAACTCCTCTAATAGCTCTCTCTCTCTCTTTCTCTCTCTCTAAGCAGACAGGGGATGAGGTAGAAAAGGAGACAATTTAGGTATAAAGAGAGAGGATGGTGGTAAGAAGAGAGATAGGTGAAGAGTGAGTGAGAATGGGGTGTAAGGGATGGAGAGGGAGAGAGAAAGACAGGGGAGATGGTGAGAGTGAGAAAGAGAAAGATTGAGAATGAGAGAGTGAGAGAGAAAGAGAGCGCGAGAGACAAAGTGAGACAGAGGCAGGGGAGATATAAAGTAATCAACACTTAGAAAAAAAGGTTCCAAAGGGGTTCTTCGGCTGTTCCCATAGCAAAACCCATTTTGGTTTCAGGTAGAACCCTTTTTGTTTCCAGGTAGAACCATTCTGGTTTCCATGTAGAACCCTCTGTGGAAAGTGTTCTACATGAAACCCAAAAGTGTTCTTCTTGGAACCAAAAGTAGTTCCTTTTAGGTTCTACATAGCACCTTTTTTTCTAAGAGTGAAGAGTGAAAGCCATGAAGTGCAGCAGCAGTCTCATCCCAGTGTCAGGGAGACAAATAGCACATAATGCTTATGACTGGACAAAGCTTCATCCCCCGCTGTGAACAGGCTTTAATATGACTGCTAATAAAGCTGCTGGGTAACGCTCACTGTCACCTGCCTGGGATTACACACACACACACACACACACACACACACACACACACACACACACACACACTCACTCACATGCCAGAAGCATTCACGCATACATATATACACACGCATGTAAGTGCACACATGGACACAGACACAGAGACACACATACACAAACACAGACACACACACAACCACACAAAGACAGACGTAATCCTACTCATGATTCTGAGCTCTCGAAATGGGCTTTCCTTAACATGTACAGTGTTTTCCTCATGTTACTTTACTGACCACTTGTTCCCCTTTAGTTGAATGCATTTCATCCAGAATTATCTCTTTAAAAATACAATACAAACCTGAAGTGGCTTTTCTGTTACACAAGGGTCAATTTTCCTTCGATAGCTGCCTTTCATACCAAACACACCTATTAAAGACTTCTACCCTGCTGCCTGGTGAAGAAAAGACAAAAGACAAATACTTTCTGTCCTCCTCTCCTGACGCCAGCAGTATTTCTTTATTTAAATGGCACTTAATAATTACCTGTGGAATGTTAATTGCAGGGCGCAGTCAGAAGGATGTAGTCACGTTAGGAGGGGTGAGATGGTTGAGATGTGGCAAAGGCCTTGCTGTGAGAAAGCTGAGAATTGTGGGATGCTGATGTGTGTGTGTCACTTCAACCTCACAGCAAGAGTAGTAGGCTACACCAAGCAGTGGTTTTCAACCGATGTGCTGCAGCACACTGGTGTGCCTTGAGGAACTCCTAGGTGTGCCGGGAGACTTTTCCTCATCTTGATCGTTTTTTGGAACACTCACTTATAAACATGACCTGTGGAATGCAGATGGAATTTTGACCTAGGAGCACCAGCGCCGCTCAGATAATACATAGAATAGCTCTGTATCGTTGTTTCAAGGCCGGTGCACTCAGGCTGTTCTTACAGGCTGTTGTTGCATCATGAGCAAAGTATTTTGTATCATTTTACACTGAACAAAAATATGTACGCAACATGTAAACTGTTGGTCCCATGTTTCATGAGCTGAAATAAAAGAGCCCAGAAATGTTCCATAAGCACAAGAAACGTATTTCTCTCAAATTTTGGGGAAAAATGTGTTTACATCCCTGTTAGTGAGCATTTATCCTTTGCCAAGATAATCCATCCACCTGACAAGTGTGGCATCAAGAAGCTGATTAAACAGCATGATCATTACACAGGTGCACCTTGTGCTGGGGACAGTAAAAGGCTGCTGCAGTTCTGTAATACAACACAATGCCACAGATGTCTCAAGTTTTGAGGGAGTGTGCAATTGGAATGCTGACTGCAGGAATGTCCACCAGAGCTGTTGCCAGAGAATGTAACGTTCATTTCTCTACCATAAGCCTTACCATAACGTTGTTTTAGAGACAGTACGTCCAACCCGGCTTCACAACCGCAGACGAAGTGTATGGTGTCATGTGGGCGAGTGGTTTGCTGATGTCAACTTTGTGAACAGAGTGCCACATGGTGGCGGTGGGGTTATGGTATGGGTAGGCATAAGCTACGGATAACGAACTAAATTGCATTTTATCGATGGCAATTTGAATGCATAGAGATACTGTGACGAGATCCTGAGGCCCATTGTCGTGCCATTAATCCGCAGCCATCACCTCATGTTTCAGAATGATAATGCACAGCCCCATGTCACAAGGATCTGTACACAATTCCTGGGAGCTAAAAATGCCCCAGTTCTTCCATCTAGCAACCTTCCGGTTACTGGCCCAACGCTCTAACCATTTAGCTACCTGCCATCCTGACTAGTCTCCCAGTCTCTGCCGCTGAAAAACATCCCCAAAACATTCACAGTAGGGATGGCGCCAGGTTTCCTTCAGATGTGACGCTTGGCCTTCAGGCCAAAGAGTTAAATCTTGTTTTCATCAGACCTGAGAATCATATTTCTCATGGTTTGAGAGTCCTTTAGGTGCCTTTTGGCAAACTCCAATTTGGCTGTCATGTGCCTTTTACTGAGGAGTGGCTTCCGTCTGGCCACTCTACCATAAAGGCCTGATGGTGGAGTGCTGCAGAGATGGTTGTCCTTCTGGAGTTCTGTCAGAGTGACCATCGGGTTCTTGGTCACCTCCCTGACCAAGACCCTTCTCCCCCGATTGCTCAGTTTGGCCGGGCTGCCAGCTCTAGGAAGAGTGGTGGTTCCAAACTTCTTCCTCTTAAGAATGATGGAGGCCACTGTGTTCTTTTCTTTTGGTACCCTTCCCCAGATCTGTGTCTCGACACAATCCTGTCTCGGAACTCTAGGGACAATTCCTTCAACCTCATGGCTTGCTCTGACATGCACTGTCTGACATGCACTGTTTTTGCTCTGACATGCACTATGGATGATCAATAGAAACAGGATGTTTTCGCTTTGTCTTTGTGGGGTATTGTGTGTAGATTGATGAGGAACATGTTTTATTTAATCCATTTTAGAATAAGGCTGTAAAGTAACACAATGTGTAAAATGTCGAGTGGTCTGAATACTTTCCGAATGCATTGTATTTTTGTTTTTAATACATTAGTGGGATAAAGAGGCATTTGGAGATCATGCATAAAGTTGTTTTCGGTAAATATTGTAATGAAGTCTTTCAGTAAGGGAGGATTTTAGGACCCACTGAAACATATTTGCAGTAGTAGTACAATGGAACATTATGTAACAATGGAAATACTAACTGGTGTAATTGACCCCTTTTTATTGGCCAGATAAAAACAATTTCTAGTGATTTTAAACGTTAATCCATTCGAGTGTTTCAATGCAATTAGCAGTATCACTGAGATTGTGAATTGTAAAGTGATTCAGGTGAAAATAGCACATTAAGCACAGCCATACAGCCCCTCCATCTGGGTGATGCACTGCAAGTACTGCCTCATCGCTAAAAGCCATCCAGTCTGACAGACAGAGTGGTATGCAATGGAAGACAAGTAGAGGGAAGAGTGAATTTCAACAGCTAGACACCTTCACTCCTTCCCAACTTCCCTCCCTCCCTCGAACTCACCTATCCTCCCTGCCAGGCTGGCTGCTTGGCAGTACGTATCCTGCTGGGACCAGCCCTTGATTTATTTGGAGGGGCTTTGGAATGGGCCAGGATGAGTGACATTTTAATGTTCTTTTGAGATGTTTGGTCACAAGCACTATTGATCACAGTACCCAGCGACCCCACCCCCACACACACACCTCCACCCCCACCCTGGGGAGAGGTGCAGGACCTGCAGGAGCCTGCAGGGCTGACAGGCAGGGAATGAGTTTCCTTTTGGTCGTAGATTAATGAAATGAGGCCCTGGGTGTGGGTGCAGGGGTCAGGCTATTAAGTAATCCCTGGGCCTGCTGAGATTGAGGCTGTCTGCCAGTTGAGCCCGACGCTGACTGAGTGATTGACACTCGCTCCTTTTGGTCTGTGTAGAACAGCATGTGTGTGTGTGTGTGTGTGTGTGTGTGTGTGTGTGTGTGTGTGTGTGAGAGAGAGAGAGAGAGAGATCATAAATCATGCGGCTTTGCAATTCTGAAACAAATAAACACTGGTAAAAGGTCCACAGTTAGCATGTTGCAGGGAGTCAAAATACCCAGTTCTCCAGCAATTTAAGAAATGAGGCTCATGTATTAGCAGCACCCCCCTAACCTTGAGCGGAGGAGGCTTCCGAGAGGTGCCACATCCGCTTGGAAACGTCCAAAACAGAACACCTCCACCGACTATAATAACTGCTGATATAATTTCACTCCTCCGCTCCTTCAACCTAATGCTGTCTATTTGTTCACATTAGGGCCTATTCTGGGCTGAGTGAGGAGGGATAAACACTCTGGGCTGGTGTGAAGGGGAATCAGGAACATTTCACAGCTCAGTAGCCTCTAACTAAGCATACCTGAAGCATTTCTGACTCTGTTACCGACCAGCATGGAACACTGCTCTGCTTGGCACCCAAAACACGTTGTCGCACTGGTCTCATTGGGACTCTGTCCATGTGGTTAGTTTGATAGAGGGACTGGGTGCCACATGCGCACATCAATGTACACATACACACATGCACTTGAACACACACACACACACAGACCTGTTTCGCCCCCAGACTCCCCATGGTTTGATGAGGGAAATGGATTAGGCTCCTGTGATCAATATTCTAGGTGAATATACAGATGATCAGATGATCAGATTAAAATGTGTCCTCTGCTGCCAATGGGACCAGGAGAATACAGTAAAACGCATCCCTCTGATTATGCTGTTTTCCCAATGACCATACTACAACAACATGTATAGCTGCATGTTTCGCTGCAGTCGCCACAACAGAGTCAGACGATGCCAGCTAAATAAACAATTTGTTTTCAGAGGGTAAGCCAGGGATGCAATTATCTATTTGTTTTAATATCATTGTTTTTATTTGTCTCAGAAAACCTCATCCTGCCTCCTATAATTATTAACCCAGCAAAGGATGGCAATTAGAATGTAATTACACAATAGTGAATGATTATGGGCACGATTAGAGCTCCGTTTACTAAACTTTGATTTCACTTTCTCTATGGTGCTACAAACAAAAACCTTCAGCAGAGCATTGGCTCTGTCCTAGAGCTGTTCTGCAGCGAGAAAGGAAGAGAACATTCAGCAGAGCATTGGGCCTGTCCTAGAGCTGTTCTGCAGCGAGAAAGCAAGAGAACATTCAGCACCTTGTACCATTGTGCTGCAGTTGTGTTTTATTGTGTTTTGTAGAATTCTCTCCAAATGTGTTTTAATCAGTGAATAGCCTGCTGGGTAGTGTGCTGGCCCAGTGACACATTTAGAGACCAGAGCCAGTGTATTGTATTAGCTTAGCCAGTCAGCCACTAAGCCTGGTGAGGTGGCTGGGGTTTTGGGTCTGCTGGCTAACAGTTAATGGTTCTGGTGTTATCTGTCCCCTGCAGTGTGTACGGCTGCCCTCTGGCCAAGAAGAGGAAAACAGTGGACAGACAGCCTCTGGAACCCCTGGAAGTGTTGGAGCCCATACTGGAACCCCTTGAACCAGCATCCAAGGGGACACCACTCATAACCCAGATGGACAACTCTACTATGGAGGAGAACTACGAGACGGACGGAACAGAGGAAATGGATGATAGAGAGGAGGAGGTGGAGGAGGGAGTAGAGGATGGGGGAGATGAGGAAGAGGAGGAAGTAGAGGATGAGGAAGAGGAGAGATACTCGGATGACAATGAGGAACAGATGGAGCAGGAAGAAGGAGATGTGGAGAGAGGGGAGGGAGAGGGGGAGGAGGTAGAGGTGGAACAAGAAGAGGAGGAGGAGGAGGAGGAAGAGGGAGTAGAAGAGGAGGAAGAGGAAGAAGATGAGGAAGAGTATGAGGAGGAGTTTGATGAGCAGAGTCAAGGCCAAGGTGAGACTTTATTTACTTACCTGTTACACCGAAAGATATTTGGATATAATATTCAAAATAATGTAAATATTTGCATTGTGGAATGTTTAGAATATATATATATACAGTGCCAGTCAAAAGTTTGGACACACCTACTCATTCAAGGGTTTTTCTTTATTTTAACTTTTTTCTACATAATAGTGACGACATCAAAACTATGAGAAAACACATATGGAATCATGTGGTAACCAAAAAATTGTTAAATAAATCAAAATATATTTTATATTTGAGATTCTTCAAAAAGCCACCCTTTGCCATGATGACAGCTTTGCACACTATTGGCATTCTCTAAACCAGCTTCACCTGGAATGCTTTTCCAACAGTCTTGAAGGAGTTCCCACATATGCTGAGCACTTGTTGACTGCTTTTCCTTTCCTCTGTGGTCCAACTCATCTCAAACCATCTCAACTGGATTGAGGTCAGGTGTTTGTGGAGACCAGGTCATCTGATGCAGCACCACCAAAGCACCCCCACACCATCACACCTCCTCCTCCATGATTCACGGTGGGAACCACACATGCAGAAATCACCCGTTCACCTACTCTGCGTCTCACAAAGACACGGAGGTTGCAACCAAAAATCTCAAATTTGGACTCATCAGACTAAAGGACAGATTTCCACCAGTCAAATGTCCATTGCTCGGGTTTCTTGGCCCAAACAAGTCTCTTCTTCTTATTGGTGTCCTTTAGTAGTGGTTTCTATGCAGCAAATCGACCATGAAGGCCTGATTCATGCAGTCTCATCTGAACAGTTGATGTTGAGACGTGTCTGTTACATGAACTCGGTGAAGCATGTATTTGGGCTGCAATCTGAGGTGCAGTTAACTCTAATGAACTTATCCTCTGCAGCAGAGGTAACTCTGGGTCTTCCCTTCCTGTGACGGTCCTCATGAGAGCCTGTTTCATCATAGTGCTTGACGGTTTTTGTGACTGCACTTGAAGAAACTTTCAAAGTTCTTAAAGTTTTTCGGATTGACTTACCTTCATGTCTTAAAGTAATGATGGACTGTCATTTCTCTTTGCTTATTTGAGCTGTTCTTGCCATAATATGGACTTGGTCTTTTGCCAAATAGGGCTATCGTCTGTATACCACCCCTACCTTGTCACACACAACACAACTGATTCTCAAACACATTAGAATGAAAGAAATTCCACAAATTAACTTTTAACAAGACACACTTGTTAATTTATATGCATTCCAGGTGAATACCTCATGAAGCTGGTTAGGAGAAGGCCAAGAGTGTGCAAAGCTTTCATCAAGGCAAAGGGTGGCTACGTTGAAGAATCTAAAATCTAAAATATATTTTGATTTGATTAACACCTTTTTGGTTGCTATGTGATTCCATATGTGTTATGTCATAGTTTTGATGTCTTAACTATTATTCTTCAATGTAGAAAATAGTAAAAATAATGAAAAACCCTTGAATGAGTAGGTGTGTCCAAACGTTGGACTGGTACTGTATACAGTGTCTTCAGAAAGTATTCAGACCCCTTGCCTTTTTCCACGTTTTGTTAGGTTACAGCCTTATTCTAAATTGAAATCCATTTTTTCCCTCATCAATCTACATAGAATAACCCATAATGACGAACCTAAAACGGGTTTTTAGGAATTTTTGTGATTATTAAAAAAAATATAAGCTAATATCACATTTACATAAGTATTCAGACCCTTTACTTAGCACTTTGTTGAAGCAGCTTTGGTAATGATTTACAGCCTTGTGTCTTCTTGGGTTTGACGCTTGGCACACCTGTGTTTGGGGAGTTTCTCCCATTCTTCTCTGCAGATCCTCTCAATCTCTGTCAGGTTGGATGGGGAGTGTCGCTGCACAGCTATATTCAGGTCTCTCCAGAGATGTTCGGTCAAGTCCGGCCTCTGGCTGGGCCACTCAAGGACATTCAGAGACTTGTCCCGAAGCCGCTCCTGCATTGTCTTGGCAGTGTGCTTAGGGTTGTTGTCCTGTTGGAAGGTGAACCCTCACCTCAGTCAGGTCCTGGGCACTCTGAAGCAGGTTTTCATCAAGGATCTCTTTGTACTTTGCTCCGTTCATCTTTGCCTCGATCCTGACTAGTATCCCAGTCCTTGTCATTGAAAAATATCCCCACAGCATGATTCTGCCACCACCCTGCTTCACTATAAGGATGGAGCCAGGTTTCCTCCAGACGTGACGCATGACATTCAAGCTAAATAGTTTAATATTGCTTTCATCAGACTGGAGAATCTTGTTTCTCATGGTCTGTGAGTCTTTAGGTGCCTTTTGGCAAACTCCAAGCGTGCTTTCATGTTCCTTTTACTGAGTAGTGTCTTCCATCTGGCCACTCTACCATAAAGGCCTGATTGGTGGAGTGCTGCAGAGATGGTTGTCCTTCTTGAAGGTTCTCCCATCTCCACAGAGGGACTCTAGAGCTCTGTCAGATTGACCATCGGGTTCTTGTTCAGCTCCCTAACCAAGGCCCTTCTCCCCCGATTGCTCAGTTTTGCCAGGCGGCCATCTTTAGGAAGATTCTTGGTGATTCCAAACTTCTTCCATTTAATAATGATGGAGGCCATTGTGTTCTTGGGGACCTTCAATGCTGCAGAAATGTTTTTGTACCCTTCCCCAGGTCTGTGGTTCGACACAATCCTGTCTCGGATCTCTACGGACAATTCCTTTCACCTCATGGCTTAGTTTTGCTCTGACATACACTGTCAACTGTGGAACCTTATATAGAGAGTTGTGTACCTTTCCAAATCATGTCCAATCAATTGAATTTACCACAGGTGGACTTCAATCAAGTTGTAGAAACATCTCAAGGATGATCAATGGAACACGATGCACCTAAGCGTAATTTCGAGTCTCATAGCAAAAGGTCTGAATACTTATGTAAATAAGGTTTTTCTGTCGTTTTTTTAATAAATTTGCCAAACTTTCCCAAAAACTGTTTTGGCTTTGTCATCATGGGGTATTGTGTGCAAATTGCTGAATATTTTTTTTTAATCCATTTTAGATTATGGCTATAAAGTAACAAAATGTGGAAAAAGTCATGACGTTGAATACTTTCCGAAGGCACTGCTCAAAAAAATAAAGGGAACACTTAAACAACACAATGTAACTCCAAGTCAATCACACTTCTGTGAAATCAAACTGTCCACTTAGGAAGCAACACTGATTGACAATAAATTTCACATGCTGTTGTGCAAATGGAATAGACAACAGGTGGAAATTATAGGCAATTAGCAAGACACCCCCAATAAAGGAGTGGTTCTGCAGGTGGTGATCAAAGACCACTTCTCAGTTCCTATGCTTCCTGGCTGATGTTTTGGTCACTTTTGAATGCTGGCGGTGCTTTCACTCTAGTGGTAGCATGAGACGGAGTCTACAACCCACACAAGTGGCTCAGGTAGTGCAGCTCATCCAGGATGGCACATCAATGCGAGCTGTGGCAAGAAGGTTTGCTGTGTCTGTCAGCGTAGTGTCCAGAGCATGCAGGCACTACCAGGAGACAGGCCAGTACATCAGGAGATGTGGAGGAGACCTTAGGAGGGCAACAACCCAGCAGCAGGACCGCTACCTCCGCCTTTGTGCAAGGAGGAGCAGGAGGAGCACTGCCAGAGCCCTGCAAAATGACCTCCAGCAGGCCACAAATGTGCATGTGTCTGCTCAAACGGTCAGAAACAGACTCCATGAGGGTGGTATGAGGGCCCGACGTCCACAGGTGGGGGTTGTGCTTACAGCCCAACACCGTGCAGGACGTTTGGCATTTGCCAGAGAACACCAAGATTGGCAAATTCGCCACTGGCGCCCTGTGCTCTTCACAGATGAAAGCAGGTTCACACTGAGCACGTGACAGACGTGACAGAGTCTGGAGACGCCGTGGAGAACGTTCTGCTGCCTGCAACATCCTCCAGCATGACCGGTTTGGCGGTGGGTCAGTCATGGTGTGGGGTGGCATTTCTTTGGGGGGCCGCACAGCCCTCCATGTGCTCGCCAGAGGTAGCCTGACTGCCATTAGGTACCGAGATGAGATCCTCAGACCCCTTGTGAGACCATATGCTGGTGCGGTTGGCCCTGGGTTCCTCCTAATGCAAGACAATGCTAGACCTCATGTGGCTGGAGTGTGTCAGCAGTTCCTGCAAGAGGAAGGCATTGATGCTATGGACTGGCCCGCCCGTTCCCCAGACCTGAATCCAATTGAGCACATCTGGGACATCATGTCTCGCTCCATCCACCAACGCCACGTTGCGCCACAGACTGTCCAGGAGTTGGCGGATGCTTTAGTCTAGGTCTGGGAGGAGATCCCTCAGGAGACCATCCGCCACCTCATCAGGAGCATGCCCAGGCGTTGTAGGGAGGTCATACAGGCATGTGGAGGCCACACACACTACTGAGCCTCATATTGACTTGTTTTAAGGACATTACATCAAAGTTGGATCAGCCTGTAGTGTGGTTTACCACTTTAATTTTGAGTGTGACTCCAAATCCAGACCTCCATGGGTTGATAAATTGGATTTCCATTGATTATTTTTGTGTGATTTTGTTGTCAGCACATTCAACTATGTAAAGAAAAAAGTATTTAATAAGATTCATTCAGATCTAGGATGTGTTATTTTAGTGTTCCCTTTATTTTTTTGAGCAGTATATATATATATGTGCAGTATAGTAAGGGAATAAAGGCAGTAAATGATACTTTTGCCAGCGTACTGGGAAATGAAATGTGATACAATTCTACATAACAACATGCAAACAGAATCCCAAGCCTGCATGTCCCAGAACATAGATTATAATATGCTGTTCATATTCCTTTGATCTTTGTTTGTTTCATCTGTTTGATTGGTTTATTTATTTGTTTCAGCATTTGCTTTTCCTCCAACCTACTGTATAAGACGACTGTAGCTACCTGAAAAATCATTTTTAGTGCTAGATCAAACCCGGTCACTAAGAAAAGAGAGACAGTTTGGCAGCAAAGGCTCTTTTTTCAAGAGAGATTCAGCTCTGTAATTGTAGGTCTTTTGGGGTCTTTTGCCGTTACCTTCAGGGTTATCTCAGTCGGAGGTTAAGCAGTGCTGGCGTTGTCTCTCAGACAGAGATCCTGTGAAAATGTCAGTTTGGCACTGGCTGGATGGGAACCCTCTGTCCGTCTATCTCCAAAACACCTAAATGCCCTGAAACACTGAATCAGGACTCAAAATGATGCGGTGAAAGAAGCTATCGTTCTTGAAATGACAGCATCCATAGAACTACTGCATAGGTGTCAGAGAGGGCATGTATTTGTGTGAGAAAAGTCAAAAGCAGTCCTTGCTTAACCCACCACCTTTGCTTAATGGCATGCATAAGTTAGATACAAAACCTTCTGTTCAAAATGACCTGCAACAAACACAATGATCACAGGTCTCTCTATAGAGAGAAGACACAGTAGCCTGTGTCTGGTTTGGAGACAGTCTGGTATGTGCCAAGTTCTCCCCCATGTGTGGTCTCTGCCTATTACTTGCCCTAACACCACATTTGACAGGTTTCTCTCCAACTCATTCTGCCTTTCACCCCCACACCTCAAATCCTTCCTGACAGAACCTTCACGTCCAATTAAGACTGGAGCTCTGAGAGAGCGAGAACGAGAGAGAGACAGAGGGGGGGGGGGGGGCTCTGTTAACCCTCTGTGGTACAGTACGTTGTCCTAACTTCTTTCTAGTAGTGTAGTATCAGCCTCCCTCCTCTGTCTCTCTCTGTCTCTCTGTTGGGCATGTGAGAATCTCCCTAGACTGACATTAATTACAGAGACCACAGTCAAGGAGATAGTCTTTGTTTCCATTCTTGACTCAAAGAGCACAATTCAGTCAATTCCACTGGGTGTTCTAGCTTTCTGCTCTGGCCTAAATAAACTTAGTGAATATTTGGGATTCTCTCTGTCGTTCTCAACCACAGTGCCATCTTTAGAGAGGAGGATGAAATCACACCTTTATTCGTCTCCTTTTTTCTTCTTCTCAGAAATGTAGATAAGTCTCTCCACATGCATTAGGCCACTATCATTTCCACCATACTCTCCAAGACATAAGTGGCAGCAGGCAGATTCCAATCTGCTAACTGTAGTAGAGGTGGCATTGTTATGGCGGTTCTATGTTTCTCAATGGATATTTGCACACTGCTGCACACTGCTGCTGCATTGCTAATCCAAGCTTTATACGGAGCAGCGCAATCTCTCAGTTCCTCTTTCAATCTGTTTCGCTTCCCTTTCCCCTTTGTGTACCTTGATTGCTCTTCAAATTGCTTTCCTGAGCCATGTTTCAAAACTTCAAAAAATGTAACCTCTGGCAGCCATGGCAAGGGTAGGGTACTGTAAGAAAGCGTTCCCCTGTCAAAATATGTGCCTGGTCAGTCGTGACTGTTCTCTCTCCGTGGTCCAGAGCCCTCACCCCAACACCCTACATGTTGTCTTGCTCTCAGTGGATTTGTGTGTGTGTGTGTGTGTGTGTGTGTGTGTGTGTGTGTGTGTGTGTGTGTGTGTGTGTGTGTGTGTGTGTGTGTGTGTGTGTGTGTGTGTGTGTGTGTGTGTGTGTGTGTGTGTGTGTGTGTGTGTGTGTGTGTGTGTGGTGTCAATGTGTTGTCTGGGTGTGAAGTTAATGTTTGTGTACACCTATGTAAAGTATCTCAAGAATGCATATATGTGTTTGTTTGTGCATGTAAGTCTTTCATGCTTCATGTTTCCCTCTATCTTATTGTAATGTTCCCGTTCACACACAAGTGTATTGGGACAGCTGATGCGTCTTTGAACATGGTGATAATTAATACTTCACCACGGAAGAATACATCGCACTACTGTTTTGTCAGGTGATTTTCTCGCTCCCTCCAGAAATCAAAGTCACATGTATTACTTATTTGTTTGCCTCTTGGCTTTTTCTCTGAGCAGGAATGTAAGTGGCAAACGTGTGGCGGTTTGGGTGTGAGCGATGCGATGCGCTCTTGGCGGTTTAGGCCGGGAGGGAATGTGAGAAATGGTCCAGAGAGTGGCTGCTTCACATTACTGACAGGAGAGGTTCAGCTAACATTAGCAGCCTGTCTGGCGTAATCAATTAGCCAATGGCCAGCATTCTAAAGATCCTGTTGATTGGACAAATATGTACCTTCTGGAATGAGGAGAATGTAGGGATTTGTTTATTCTGTTTAGGTAATAGCACATTACATGAGGCAATCAATGTATAACATAAAGCATGATGATTACAGTTTGAAGGTCCCAGTTTGCTCCCCTACAAAATGTTGTCAAATGAAAAGCGTATTGCTATATACCAGTTACTGAGCCATCAACTGGCAGCCAGAGTGTTCTTGTTGTTGTGACACGAAGGATCCAGATTACTAGGATGCAATGTACTGAATGTACATCCAAAACATCTCTATGGAAATTTCCAGACCACTTTATCCCACTTCCTGTGCTGATTCACAATTCCTTTACAGGCTGCTGTTAAGACCCTGAAAGTACATTATTGAGGAACGCAAAGAGTTCCTTATCGAATTCAAATGGACCAAGCCCAGAAATCTGATTTACCCGTTAAATAGAATGAGTGAAATGTGATTACAATCCATTTGTTCTTCTTTTTTCCGCGTACAGAGGATGATCAGTGTGTCGGCGGTGGCGGCCATCCCAAATCCGGTCCGACGGGGGAGAAGGACGACAACAACAACGATGAGTATGAGAACTATGATGAGCTGGTGGCCAAGTCTCTGCTCAACCTAGGGAAGATAGCAGAGGATGCCGCCTACCGCGCCATGACCGAGTCTGAGATGAACAGCAACTCCTCCAACAGCGCCGAGGAAGAGGAGGAGGAGGAGGAAGAGGAAGAGGAGGAGGAAGAAGAAGAGGAGGATGAGGAAGAAGAGGAAGAAGAGGAGGAGGGTGGGGAGGAAGGTCAAAGGAAGGGTGAGTTGACTCTGGATGTGGACAGTGATGTAGTGAGGGAGACAGTGGACTCTCTGAAGCTGCTGGCCCAGGGTCATGGGGCTGTGCTCTCTGACAACCTGGATGGAGGAGACTATGAGGAAGGGACAGAGGAGAACGGGGAAGGGAGTCGTAATGGAGGAGGTGGAGGTGGTATCGGTCAGGGTAAACCCTCTAACGGACTGGAGGAGAGTGATGAGGAGGTGTGTCTAAGCAGCCTGGAGTGTCTGAGAAACCAGTGCTTCGACCTGGCCCGCAAACTGAGTGAGACGCAGCCGGCCGACCGCTTGGGCACAAGCCTCCCCCATCAGAGCTACCCTGGCGGTGGGGACACCCAGGGGCAGCACCCCCATCTCAACCCCCACCCACACCCCCACTCCCTCCCCCACCAGCCTTGGTACGGGGACCTCCAGCAGAGCCAGGAGGATAGGCGCACCCTGGAGAGGAACTACTCTGACATGGTCAACCTGATGAAGCTGGAGGAGCAGCTGAGTCCGCGCTCCAAGGGCTTCTCCAGCTGCGCTCAGGATGACCGCTACCACAACCACATCCACGACCGGGACGAGGACACGCGGTCAGTGACGTCAGACCACTCAGAGGAAGTGTTCGACATGACCAAGGGGAACCTGTCTCTGCTGGAGAAGGCCATCGCGCTAGAGTCTGAGAGGGCCAAGGCCATGAGGGACAAGATGGCTGCCGAGGCAGCGCGGCGGGACAGGGTGAGGTATCATCATCACCATGGAGGCCATCATGGGGAGCACCAATCACGGCACGGCTACGGAGAGGAGCGCAAGGCCCGACTCCATGATGGGATGAAGAAGCCCTACTACCATAAAGGTAAGTTAACCTGGCTAGAATGAGTTTGACTTATAAAGAGGATGCACAGTGTGTTGTGTATGCTGCCACAACACCAGACATTCGCCTATCTCTTTCACCTTGCTGAGGTGAATGAACAGTTCATGTATGTTTGTCAGGTAAACCCCAGTCAGTCCCTGGCTCTGCCTCCTCATATCCCCTCTCTGTCTGTGAGACATTGTCATGTGTGCTCCCTCTCCGGCCTCTAGGTCACCAGGCTGCTCGTTATGGCGCACACCTGTCACCACCTGCGCGTCGTCAGACTCACCTGGACTCCATCACTACCCTGATTACCTTCCCTATATATATGTCACTCCCTTTGTTTCCTTCCCCAGGTGTCATTGTTTCTGTTTCAGTTTCATGTCTGTGTGCTTTTAGTGTTTCTTGTTTTGTGTTGTGTTTATTTTATCAAAACACTCACTTGCTGAACTTGCTTCCCGACTCTCAGCGCATATCGTTACAGACATAGGGATGGCAGGCTGACATGATCACTGGGAAACCTCACTATGACCCCAGGACAAGCTTTTGCAGCCAATTTGGAGACTAGCATCTCTGCAGCGTCCGCAGAAGCTTATGTTGTTAAAATAGGCCAGCATGGCAACATCAGAGGGTAGGCTTGTCAAGCATAAGTAATGGCAATCTGCACGGCCCGTTAGGACTGCAAATCGCATCCCTCCCTGTCTGCCATGCAGCCCTGGCTAAAGCTGCCTATTTTTAAAACCAGAGAGGGACTCTGGAATCTACTAAATAGAAGCCTGCTAAAGCTGCCTCTGAAAGGAAACTCGGTACTGCATACAATAGAATCTGTGGAAATTAGGTTTTCGGGTAACGTTGTGCTGTGTCCTGCGTCCCAGAGCCAAATAATTAAGAGAATGTGTCTTTTTCACCCAGAATGGGTGACTCTTTGTGTTGTAGTTGGGTTTTTATTGGCTGTTTAGTGGTGCAGGTGCACTTCCATACTGTTTATTCAGACATGCTCTTCTAGGGTGGCTTATCAGCCCTGACACATAAGTAGGTATATTATGCACACTTAGTTCTGACTTGAAGATTACAAAGTGACATTTACAATGGTTGCTTCTCCAAGATCATTTGAAGAGTGATTCTTCTTACTGTATTCTGTCTCCTATCCTACAGAGATGGAACACTCATATCAAGAACCATAACCTCACCCTTCAGTATGCTGTATCACATTAGTGGAAACCAAGACTGTTCTCAGGGCAGGTCTGTTGGTTTTGACTAGCAGAAGTTACTTTTCATAACAGGTTAGGAGAATTTACGCGCCAGGTTAGGAGAATTAACCTGGCAGGTTAGGATAATTAGGTTAAGGTTAGGAAAGGATTAGGGTTGACTAAAATGCTAAAATTGACCCTGACAGGACTCGAACATATCTAGGTACAATCAGGCCTGCCCTGAGAACAGTCTTGGTTTCAGCTAATGCAATGCTGCCTCCAGGCTGAGATAACGAGGGAAGTTAGAGACAAACAATTAAGATCCTCCTTCACAGCAGGCTCAAATTAAAACACAAATGCCACACAAATGGTAATTTCACATGTACGACACAGCATCTGTATCTGGCTAATTTTGGAATAACAGGAGTATGTGAAGGCCCTTGCATCACGATAACATGTGAAGGCCCTTGCATCTTCTCCCTAGAGAGATAGCGGCAGACACCTCATTGACCAGGGTAACTGTCTGTGATTTAAAAGTGAAGCGGAGGTGGTGGCTATGAGGGGAGAGCCCGACTGGCCGGCCAGGGAAAAACACCAGGCGGGAAAATGGAAATTGAACAGTATCTGAATGAATGATAACGAACAACAGGCCCACTGACTGCACATTCATTATCCAGAGATGGTATGGTAATTGAGGCCATTTTCTATGCAAAGCACGGCCTGTCTCCAGCCACAATCGATACCCTCTGCTTTCTAATATGCATTCCACTTGGCAGCCTCCCTCCCGTCCTCCACTCTCCACTGTCCACCATGAGGCAGACAGCCAGGGGCCCGTGGTGTGTGTTTATGTGCGCGAGAGCGTCTGTGTTCCTCTTATTGGAAACTGTAATTTTTTTTCAAGCAAGCATACATTTTAGTTTCAGAGTCAGACTGCATCAGTGGTACAGAGAAAAACATTTTCCATGCCATTATGTACTGTGATTTTACAGTTCTTTCTCTGAAGCTCAGTATGGTAAACGTGGACAGTCAGACACGACACAGTGTACCAACCCCATGTGTCCTAATATGATACCGTCAGAGGAAGGCCTAAATGTACAGGAAGGTAATGAGGGGCGTGTTCTGATCTATGGATTAACAGGGACGTGTTATGTATGAGTAGGTGTATATGTACTCTCTCTCTCTCTCTTTCCCTTTCCCTATCTCTCTGTCTCTTTCTTTCTCCATCTGTGTCTCTCGTCCTCCTCTTCCCCCCCTCTCTGTCTCTTTCCCTCTCTCTCTCTCTCTCTCTCTCTCTCTCTCTCTCTCTCTCTCTCTCTCTCTCTCTCTACCCAATCCTTTCTCTTTCACTACCTCTGTGTGTCTGGGTTTATTTTGGTTCTTCTGTAAGTGGTGGAGGTGAAGGTTCCAGGTTACAGCAGCCTATCAAACTTTAATTAGCAGACTCTCTCTGTGGTCATGCCTTTTAAAAGCACCTGTCTCTATCTGTCTTCTCTCTCTCTGTCTCTCTCTCTCTCTCTCTCTCTCTCTCTCATCCTCTCTCCCTGTCTCTCTCACTCATTTACTACTACTATGTGGAACATGTTAAAGGAAATGCATCTCCTCTCTCTTTTGCTCTGATCCTTTTCCTTTACCCTCTCTCCCTCACCTCTTACCAAATGTTTGCTGCCACAAATGGGCTTAGAAGAATGCTCTTATTTGTGTGTGTTATCTGTGTCGCACAAGCAATATGTTAGGCAAAATGAACAAGACATTCTGATAATAATTTAATGGAAATAAGCTGCAGGTAATAGCTATTGAATATCCCAGCATCAAAGAACAATCTATGACCTTGTTCCCGTGTTGAAGACATTTGAACGGAGGCTGTTGCACCTGATGCCGGCTGGCATGGGCTGGTATCACTGCTTTTGGACGGTAACACTGATCGGGTTTGGAGAAATGGAGAGGGTGAGGTTGGGCAAGGGAAAGACAATCCCCTCCGGGTGTGTGTGTGTGTGTGTGTGTGTGTGTGTGTGTGTGTGTGTGTGTGTGTGTGTGTGGTGTGTGTGTGTGTGTGTGTGTGGTGTGTGTGTGCGTGTTCGTGTCTTATTATTGCCAATTATGACTAGTGGAAAATAATTGGTGGGAAAAGTCAGACATACTTTGTCTGGAGAATGACACCACCTGCTCTTCTCTCATACAGCTGTGGCTTTATTTAACAAGACTTAAAAATACCCTGGCAAATGGTGTGAAAAATGTTACGATGGCGATGATATAGCGCACCTTATGTTATTTATGTTCCTACAATGTCCCATGTGTCTCAGGTGTGTGATACCGCTTTTAGCCACAACAATTATTCAACTGACTTTGATTGCTGTGGTTACAAGCATTTTCACATTCACACACTGTTCACAATGACTTTCATCTTGTTAAAGTGTTCATATGTGCTGCTTTCAATGAAGCAAGCTAATTTATCTTTCTTCTTCTCTTTCTCTCCCACTCTCTCTCCCACTCTCTCTCCCACTCTCTCTCCCACTCTCTCTCCCACTCTCTCTCCCTCTGCCCCATGTTTCTGTGTTCAGATTTATCGCGCAGTGACAAGAAGGAGAGCCGGTGCCCGACGCCAGGCTGTGATGGCACAGGTCATGTGACGGGGTTGTACCCTCACCATCGGAGCCTGTCTGGCTGTCCGCACAAAGACAGGGTACCACCTGAAAGTAAGCACTGCACATACACAATTCACTGTACCACTCATCTCAGTAACCAGGGAATGGATAAATTCCACTTCAATTCAGTCTATTTAGGTGACGAACCAAAAGTACAATTCAATTCCTTAATTTTGTGAGTTGAAATTGAATTTACCCCAAACCTACTGTTTGCCAAGCCTGTGGCTCTCAGTTTGCTGTCAGGTTTGTTTAATGTATTGTACTTAAGCAAGGTCTGCATGTTTCTTTGTTTTGTCTGAATGCTGTGTGTTTGTTATGGCTGCTCTGTGTTTGCTAGTCAGGTTGGGAGTGCACTGGGAGGGTCGGGTGGGCTACAAATGCTCTCTTGATGTGACTTTTGGATGCATGGGGTCATGGGTTTGCTTGTGTTAGTCTATTACTAATTACCTGCCCCGTCTACTATCTAATGATGGTGGGCAACACTTAAAATTCCCACCCACTGCTGCAATCAGATCGTTATTTTTACTTAAGCTATTTTTCTTGCATTTTCTCCCTGAATTCATATCATGTTTACCTGCGCAAAGTAAGATCCCACTGGGCACATACGTCAATTCAACGTCTATTCCACGTTGGTTCAACATAATTTAATTGAAATCATGTGGAAACAACGTTGATTCAACCAGTGTGTCTTGAGACTGAGTATGCATATCAATCTCAACCGCACAATAAGCCCCAATAATTTATTTGTATTCTTTGCTCAATTAAATTCAGTTGAATAAAATAGAATAATTACAGCTTTGTGCGGATGATCAACTGCAGCGGTGATAAACATTAGCCACTCTCCGTCTGAAGTTTTCACCCTGGCTGTTTGGTCCCGTTCACCAACCTTCTCAATAAAACCTCTTTAACACGTCATCAACCCAGAGTCAGAAGGTAAAGTTATGATCTGCCATGACCCAGACTGCTAATAAAAATACATTTTTTGTTGTTGTTTTAATTAGTTAAGATAAGACATGGCCTTATACAGTAGAGTACCCAGTCAACAGAAGTGGCTTTTTTTCTTTGAGTACTACACTACCGGTCAAAAGTTTGGGGTCACTTAGAAATGTCCTTGTTTTTGAAAGAATAGAAAAAGAAATTGTCCATTAAAATAATTCAGACATACTTTGTATTATCAAATTGATCAGAAATACAGTGTGGACATTGTTAATGTTTTAAATGACTATTGTAGCTGGAAACGGCTGATTCTTTAGGGAATATCTACATAGGCGTACAGAGGCCCATTATCAGCAACCATCACTCCTGTGTTCCAATGGCACGTAGTGTTAGCTAACCCAAGTTATCATTTTAAAAGGTTAATTGATCATTAGAAAACCCTTTTGGAATTACATTAGCACAGCTGAACACTGTTGTTCTGATTAAAGAAGCAATAAAACTGGCCTTCTTTAGACTAGTCGAGTATCTGGAGCATCAGCATCTGTGGGTTGAATTACAGGGTCAAAATGGCCAGAAACAAATAACTTTCTTCTGATGCTCGTCACTATATTCTTGTTCTGAGAAATGAAGGCTATTCCATGCGAGAAACTGACAAGAAACTGAAGATCTCGTACAACGCTGTGTTCTAGTCCCTTCACAGAACAGTGCAAACTGGCTCTAACCAGAATAGAAAGAGGAGTGGGAGGCCCTGGTACACAACTGAGCATGAGGACAAGTACATTAGAGTGTCTAATTTGAGAAACAGACGCCTCACAAGTCCTCAACTGGCAGCTAATTGGAGTGCTGCAGAGATTGTTGTCCTTCTGGAAGGTTCTCGCATCTCCACAGAGGTACTCTAGAGCTCTGTCAGAGTGACCATGGGGTTCTTTGTCCACCTATCTGACCAAGGCCCTTCTCCCTCGATTGCTCAGTTTAGCCGGGCCGCCAGCTCTAGGAAGAGTCTTGGTGGTTCCAAACTTCTTCCATTTAAGAATGATGGAGGCCACTGTACATTGGGGACCTTCTATGCTGCAAAAATGTTTTGGTACCCTTCCTCAGATCTGTGCCTCGACACAACACTGTTTCTGAGCTCTCTCAATTCTTTCGATCTCATGGCTTATTTTTTGCTTTGACATGCACTGTCAACTGTGGGACCTTATATAGACCGGTGTGTTCCTTTCCAAATCATGTCCAATCAATTGAATTTACCACAGGTGGAGTCAAATCAATTTGTAGAATCATCTCAAGGGATATCAATGGAAATAGGATGCGGCTGAGCTCAATTTCGAGTCTCATAGCACAGGGTAAATAAGGTTTTTCTGTTTTTTGTTTTTAGCAAAAATGTCCTAAAATCTTACACACTGACACTAAGACAGGCATACACATAAATAGACACACAGTACATACACACAGACATACACACACAGTCATACACACTGACTTTCTGAGAATGTGCGTAGTAACGCACACTAATATACACATACACACACACACTTGCAAATCAACGTTTTTGCTTTGTCATTATGGGGTATTGTGTGTAGATTGCTGAGGAAATTGTTGTATTTAATCAATTTTAAAATAAGGCTGTAACATAACAAAATGTGGAAAAAGTCTGAATAGTCTGAATAGTAAGTCACTGTATACTATTTATTGAACTGCACGACCAAGACATTATTCCAAGACATTATTGACATAGCACATTCATAATCTATACTGCAATTGCAATTGGGTACATACAGAATCAGTTTGTTAGTGTGCATACTACCTCCTTCAATTACTTGTTAATTTACCTTTGGTGTTATTCATATTGATAATTGTACTAAAATGTAGCTAGCATGCAGTCATTTCACTTCACCTTTTATACCCGCTGTATGTGGCAAATACAATTTTATTGAGTTGAACATTGAGTTGTTAAAAGGTGACCTGGTACAGGTTGTGTGAGGTATCGATAGGACTCTTCTTTAAAAGCATTATCTGCCATGGGTGCAGACAGACACCAGGTTTCTCCCTGTCTGTGGTCAATACCCTCTCAGCACACACACACACACACACACACACACACACACACACACACACACACACACACACACACACACACACACACACACACACACACACACACACACACACACACACACACACACACACACACACACACACACACACACACACACACACACCTGCTGACAGTGAGGGGGCAGAGGGAGGGAGGCGTTTCTGTCACACAGTGCATGCAGGGATGAGTCAGAGCCATTAACACATTTACTGTACTGAGTGGACAATACATTATTAATGCAATGTCTTCATTTCATTTTTTTAGCATTCACACAGTGCACAAGACGCTTCCCAGGGAAATCTAGGATATTAAAATGAAGTGATGTTACAAATTAATGATTCCTTTTCCGTGTTTGCTCATTGAACCATCTCTTTGTTAAATTTCAAATATTTAATCCCCTCATAACAGCTCTTTTTTTGGGGGTTCCTGAAAATTGTGCCCTGTACCTACGAAGTAGAGTACAAAATGTAGCATACACTCAAGAATCACTGCTTTTCCCCCTGAAATTGTTCACATTCAAATCCAAAGGTTTCTAGTCATTATAACAGTCTCTTTGTCATGGTCAGCCAGAGTAGTGATATAATCTAATATAATGTGTTGGCACATGGTGTGTTGAGGTGGAGGGCATGTCCCAATTACTTCTTCTGTGCACTAATTAGTATGTCAGAGAGTGACGATGACGAGGGTCAGAGTGGAAGGGGTGATAATGATGAAGCTGACACAGATGAGGAAGCTGACACAGAGACCAATTTTAAAGGCCCAGTGAGGTCAAAAAGGTGATTTTCCTGTGTTTTATAAATATATATATAATATTGAGTATATATATTGAGTATATATATTGATATATATATATATATATTTCCACAGAGGTTGGAATAATTTCTAGTAGACCAATAAGATAGAGTTCCAAACCTTTCTGCCAGTAACAACTAGTTTTTAGTTTTCCCATCCCCACTCTGACCACTCCCAGACAGTCCAAGCTAAATTCTTGCTTGACAAATTGTTCTTTGCTACAAAGTTATTTTTATTTCTTTTTGACCATTTCATTTGAAAACAATCACAGTAAGGTACTTCATTGTTACCATGAAATGATTTGATATTGAGATGAAAACGGCTGCATTGGACCTTCAAGACAAAGGAGATGATTGTGGACTACAGGTAAAAGAGGACCGAGCACGCCCCCATTCTCATCGACGGGGTTGCAGTAGAGCAGGATGAGAGCTTCAAGTTCCTTGGTGTCCACATCACCAACAAACTAACATGGTCCAAGCACACCAAGACAGTCATGAAGATGGCACGACAAAACCTATTCCCCCTCAGGAGACTGAAAACATTTGGCATGGGTCCTCAAATCCTCAAAAGGTTCTACAGGTGCACCATCGAGAGCATTCTGACTGGTTGCATCACTGCCTGGCAACTGCTTGGCCTCCGACCACAAGGCACTACAGAGGGTAGTGCAAACGGCCCAGTACATCACTGGGGCCAAGCTTCCTGCCAAATTGTCAAAGACTCCAGCCACCCTAGTCATAGACTGTTCTCTCTGCTACACGGCAAGCGGTACCAGAGTGACAAATCTAGGTCCAAGAGACTTCTAAACAGCTTCTACCCCCAAGCCATAAGACTCCTGAACATCTAATCAAATGGCTACCCAGACTATTTGCATTGTACTCCCCCACCCTTTCACACCGCTGCTACTCTCTGTTGTTATCATCTATGCAAAGTCACTTTAATAACTCTACCTACATGTACATATTACCTCAACTAACCGGTGCCTCCGCACATTGACCCTGTGCCGGTACCCCCCTGTATATAGTCTAGCTATTGTTATTTTACTGCTGCTCTTTAATTACTTGTTACTTTTATCTCTTATTCTTATCCGTATTTTTTAAAACTGCATTGTTGGTTAGGGGCTTGTAAGTAAGCATTTCACTGTAAGGTCTACACCTGTTGTATTCGGCGCATGTGACTAATACAATTTGATTTGATTTAACCCATACTGCAGGACGTCTGTCTGACCCCTCCCTCACCTCTCTCCCCTCTGGGGGTTCTCAACCGGGTCTTCTTCGAGACGTCCATAGATAGATCATTATTCTAATTGGCTGCCGTAGGGAACTGGAGACAGTTATGGACTGTTTTAATGGTCAATGCTATTGAAGGCAGGAATATTTAATAATGGGTGGAGGACATCAAAGAGCATAATCTATGTATAGAGAGAGAGAGAACCCTATACTGCATGTGTTTGGCACGATCTGTGGAATTCTGGCATGTCTTCTGCATGGTCGTTATCCATTGGCTGTTGGCTACTCGCTCTGTTCTCTGCATGCCTTAAGCTTCCTCTGTCTTCTGTGTCTGGCTGTGTCCTAGGCTAGCACTCTTAGATTACTTCCTCTTCTCCACTATACTCCCCTTCTTCATTCCACAGTGATCTGAAAATACTAGATCAGTGAAAGCAGTATGGTGGAAATATTAAGGCATGTATGCCCTTTCAGACTATAGTGCCCTATAGGGAGAAGGAAGGAGGTAACCTCAGATTGCTGGAACAGATCCTAATGATGATGATAATACCAAGATGCTGACACGCTCTTTCACACACTAATGGTACTGTCTGGTTGTGGGCCTTCTAACCTTCCCTATCTGTCTTTATCGCTCTCCTGTCTGTCTGTCTGAAGTCCTTGCTATGTATGAAAATGTTCTTAAGTGTCCTACACTGGGCTGCACGGGACGCGGCCATGTCAATAGCAACAGGAACTCCCACAGAAGGTGAGTCGGCCTAGCATATTGGAAAATGGCAGGATTGTCTGTGTTACATCCTCCTTTTGTTCAGTTTGAGATTTTTCTATTTTACATCCAATGACAGATGGATACTTTATCCTGGTTTCTTGCCTCTTTATTTATATATTGCCTTTCTTTTGTGTTTTACTGGATATTACTGATTGTTTTGTATTTATTTTCTCATTTGTTTATATATTCATTTATGTTCCAATTATATCATCAATTTGCCAATTACTTTATGTCTGTATATTGTTGCACAAATGTCCATTTTTATTGACTGCGATGGAAAAGGGGTTTACAAAAGTAGTTGGAAACTCAATGTTTTAAGCTAGGAGAGCGGGAGAGAAGGAGGGAGTCACCCACAGCAGATATTAGGGTGTCGAAGCAGCCATTAGCACCTCTCTACCACCTTTGGCAGGAGGGAAGGAAGGCTACCAACCTGGGTAGACTGGAGCCCTCTCCTGCTGAGCACAGTGTCACTCACACACTGACACTAAGACACACACACACACACACACACAGTATATGGACACCTGCTAACCTATAATCACACGTCAAGAAGGCAGCTCTTACTCCACCTGCACTGGCTGAGGGCCGTGATCTAAAGAATTAATTTTTTACATTTTAATTAAAAAATTTTAAATAGGCAAGTCATTTAAGAACAATTAAGAATTCTTATTTACAATGACGGCCTACCCCGGTCAAACCCTGGACGACTAACGTTCGTCGTATGGATTAGACCAAAACGCAGCGGAAATGTGTATACTCATCTTCTTTTATTTAGAAGGAAACGTAAACACTTAACAAACAATTGACGACTACAGTCCTGTAAGGCTATACACGGAACAACTATCCACAAACACAGTGACAAAAACCCCTTACTTAAATATGGCCTCCAATTAAAAGCAACGAAGAACAGCTGCTTCTAATTGAAGGCCAAACCAAAAACCCTGAACATAGAAATAGACTAAATAGACACAGACAGAAATATACTAACATAGAACGTTGCCCAAAAACCCCCGAAACACACTAAACAAACACCCCTTGCCACGCCCTGACCAAACTACAATAACAAACAACCCCTTTTACTGGTCAGGACGTGACAACGACGTGATACAGAACTTCAACCCTCTTTACAATTGAGGACATTGGGAAATTATAATTAACAACAAAGGGCCTTTTAACCTTGGGATGTTAGTGTGTGTGTATTGGGAGGTTGATTGGTGTGTGTGTGTGTGTGTGTGTGTGTGTGTGTGTGTGTGTGTGTGTGTGTGTGTGTGTGTGTGTGTGTGTGTGTGTGTGTGTGTGTGTGTGTGTGTGTGTGTGTGTGTGTGTGTGTGTGTGTGTGTGTGCGTGCGTGCGTGCGTGCGTGTGTGTGTATACAGTATATATATATTGGGGAGTTGCAGGGAGGGGATTGTGTGTGTGTCTGCAGGAAGTTTAATCTCAGAATTCCCTGAAGCCACTCAACCAGAAATAAGCAAGCTGTTACAATAACCAAATGTGTTGTTATTTAAAGTGCTTAATGAAAATTAATGATATTGGAAATTAACCAAAGACTTATTGAAAGGCAGGCAGGCAGATAGACAACCTGAGCGACAGACAGGTGGCCAGGGATGCATTGAATCAATCAATCATATTTATTCATAAAGCCCTTCTTACATCAGCTGATGTCACAAAGTGCTGTACAGAAACCCATCCTAAAACCCCAAACATCAAGCAATGCAGGTGTAGAAGCACGGTGGCCAGGAAAAACTCCCTAGAAAGGCCGGAACCTTGGAAGAAACCTAGAGAGGAACCAGGCTATGATGGGTGGCCAGTCCTCTTCTGGCTGTGCCGGGTGGAGATTATAACAGAACATGGCCAAGATGTTCAAATGTTCATAGATGACCAGCAGGGTCAAATAATAATAATCACAGTGGTTGTCGAGGGTGCAACAGGTCAGCACCTCAGGAGTAAATGTCAGTTGGCTTTTCATAGCCGATCATTCAGAGTATCTCTACCACTCCTGCTGTCTCTAGAGAGTTGAAAACAGCAGGTCTGGGACAAGGTAGCACGTCCGGTGAACAGGTCAGGGTTCCATAGCCACAGGCAGAACAGTTGAAACTGGAGCAGCAGCACGACCAGGTGGACTGGGGACAGCAAGGAGTCATCAGGCCAGGTAGTCCTGAGGCATGGTCTTAGGGCTCAGGTCCTCCAAGAGAGAGAAAAAAAAGAGAAAGAAAAAAGAGAGAGAGAGAATTTGAGAGAGCATACTTAAATTCACACAGGACACCGGATAAGACAGGAGAAATACTCCAGATATAACAGACTGACCCTAGCCCCCCGACACAAACTATTGCAGTATAAATACTGGAGGCTGAGACAGGAGGGGTCGGGAGACACTGTGGCCCCGTCTGATGATATCCCCGGACAGGCGAAACAGGCAGGATATAACCCCACCCACAAAGCACAGCCCCCACACCACTTGAGGGATATCTTCAAACACCAACTTACTATCCTGAGACAAGGCTGAGTATAGCCCACGAAGATCTCACCCACGGCACGAACTCAAGGGGGGGTGTCAACCTGGACAGGAAGATCATGTCAGTGACTCAACCCACTCAATTGGCGCACCCCTCCTAGGGATGGCATGGAAGAGCATGAGTAAGCCAGTGACTCAGCCCCTGTAATAGGGTTTGAGGCAGAGAATCCTAGTGGAGAGAGGGGAACTGGCTTGGCAGAGACAGCAAGGGTGGTTCGTTGCTCCAGTGCCTTTCCGTTCACCTTCACACTCCTGGGCCAGACTACACTCAATCATAAGAGCTACTGAAGAGATGAGTCTTCAATAAAGACTAAAAGGTCGAGACCAAGTCTGCGTCTCTCACATGGAGAAGCAAACCATTCCATAAATATGGAGCTCTATAGGAGAAAGCCCTGCCTCCAGCTGTTTGCTTAGAAATTCTAGGCACAGTAAGGAGGCCTGCGTTTTGTGACTGTAGCATACGTGTAGGTATGTACGGCAGGACCAAATTGGAGAGATAGTTAGGAGCAAGCCCATGTAATGCTTTATAGGTTAGCAGTAAAACCTTGAAATCAGCCCTAACCTTAAAAGGAAGCCAGTGTAGAAAGGCTAGCACTGGAGTAATATGATCACATTTTTGGGGGGTTCTAGTCAAGATTCTAGCAAGTTAATTTAGTGCTTTATCCGGGTAGCCGGAAAGTAGAGCATTGCAGTAGTCTAACCTAGAAGTGACAAAAGCATAGTTTAATTTTTCTGAATAAGTTTTGGACAGAAAGTTTCTGATTTTTGCAATGTTACATAGATGGAAAAAAGCTGTCCTTGAAACAGTCTTGATATGTTTGTCAAAAGAGCGATCAGGATCCAGAGTAACACCGAGGTCCTTCACAGTTTTATTTGAGACGGCTGTACAACCATCAAGATTAATTGTCAGATTCAACAGAAGATCTCTTTGTTTCTTGGGACCTAGAACTAGCATCTCTGTTTTGTCCGAGTTTAAAAGTAGAACAATTTCCGCCATCCACTTCCTTATGTCTGAAACACAGGCTTCCAGGGAGGGCAATTTTGGGGCTTCACCATGTTTCATCGAAATGTACAGCTGTGTGTCGTCCGCATAGCAATGAAAGTTAACATTATGTTTCCGAATAACATCACCAAGAGGTAAAATATATAGTGTAAACAATAGTGATCCTAAAACGGAGCCTTGAGGAACACCAAAATGTACAGTTGATTTGTCAGAGGACAAATCATCTACAGAGACAAACTGATATATTTCCGATAGATAAGATCTAAACCAGGCCAGAACTTGTCCGTGCAGACCAATTTGTGTTTCCAATCTCTCCAAAAGAATGTGGTGATCGATGGTATCAAAAGCAGCACTAAGGTCTAGGAGCACGATAACATATGCAGAGCCTCGGTCTGACGCCATTAAAAGGTCATTTACCACCTTGAAAATAACCATTATATGCAAAAGAGACTCTATCCCCGTTTATACCTGCCGCTAACATGCATCCTTCGTCCTGACCTTTCCTGATCTTATCCTGATCTTGCCCGTTTACATTTATAAGATCTGATCTAGATCAGTTCAAAGAGTCTTTTAATCATTTAAAAATGTGGGCAAAATCAGAATGTGGACAAGATCAGGAAAATGACACATGGTAGAACCAGGTACAAGCAGGGCTTCTGTGTCTCAATGGGCTTTTCCTGGTTACATTTTTTTTTATAAGATATGACCAGTCTCCCTTCCATTCCTGGTTGTCTTATTCACCCATCCCCCCGTCCCCCCGTCCCTCCAGTTTGTCAGGGTGTCCCATCGCTGCAGCAGAGAAGCTGCAGAAAGCCCAGGACAAGAGCATCTGTTGTGACGGCTCCTCCAAGTCTAACCAGGGTTCTGACCGCGTGCTCAGGTACTGTTCTGACTGATCACCACACTACACTCAGCATCCATGGGGAACACCTCACTGGGAGAGACAGTGTAGGCACAGTCGAAAGACCTAAACATATGAATTGGACTTCAAATGCTCTACCAGGGTTCAGTTCAATTCCATTTAAAATGATTGTACTCTTCCTGAACTGGCTGAATTGAATGGAATTCACCCCATTCTAGAGTTCTACCTTACACCCTTACCTAGCTTAGTTAGTGTTCTTAATTACTGTATTATAGATTTAAAAGGTTCTCTATGTCTGTTTGATTTCTATATCTTTTGATCTCTCAGACATGTATAATTTGGAGAAGCTCTACATACATTTTCTTGTTTATGAAGTGAAAGCCTTTATTGGGTTTTAGAGAGCAGAATAATTTCAGCAAAAGTTTATTCGATATGCATGATAAGATAATGATTAAAAAAGTATTATAAAACGGGTGGTTCAAGCACTGAATGCTGATTGGTTGACAGCCATGGTATATCAGACCGTATACCACGGGTATGACAAAACATTTATTTTTACTGCTCTAATTACGTTGGTAACCAGTTTCTAATAGCAATAAGGCACCTCAGGGTTTGTGGTATATGGCCAATATACCACGGCTAAAGGCTGTATCCAGGCACTCTGTGTTGCATCGTGCGAAAGAACAGCCCTTAGTCATGGTATATTGGCCATATACCACACCCTCTTGTGCTGTATAGCTTAAATAAGCAGCGGTAGATATAACATTTCTATCAAATAAGATTCGAAAATTAGAAAATGACACAGAACATAATATCAGAGAAAATGCATGACTTTAATTGTGAGTTCTGTTTGGGTAAGATAATTTAAGGAGACATTGTAGTGTTGCAATGACAGACAGCATAGACATGTAGCTTAGATGAACTCAAAGCTCAATGCAAGGATCACCTGAGGTTAGTTGACTGTTGCCTTGCCTTTTCCCTTTGCTATCTTTCCCTCCCCCATCTCCTCCCTTCCCACCTCCCCTGCGTGATGTTTGGTGCCTCTGCTCTGTCCAACCTACGCCCCCTCGTGGTTTATTTTCCAGGCCTATGTGCTTTGTGAAACAGCTGGAGATCCCTCAGTACGGCTACAAGAACAACGTGTCCACCAGCACGCCGCGCTCCAACCTGGCCAAGGAGCTGGAGAAGTACTCTAAGACCAGCTTTGACTACAGCAGCTTCACTGACAGCAGCCACAGCAACAATGTCTACGGCAAACGGGCCATCGCACCCAAACTCCAAGGCAGGGACACTTCCCCTAAAGGATATGACGGTACAGACTGACGTGTTGTCTCATCCCTTTACTCTGTTGTCCTACTTTATTGTTATTTCAGGTTTTCAGTTTGATACATTTTTGAGGTAGAAGGATGAAGAAAAAAAATCCAAATGTATTCGGCTGTCCCCAAAGGGGAATCCTTTTTGGATCCAGGTAGAATCCCTTTGGGTTCCATTTAGAACCCTCTGTGGAAAAGTTTATACATGGAACCCAAAAGGGTTCTACCTGGAACCAAAATGGTTCTACCTGGAACCAAAAAGGGTTCTTCAAAGGGTTCTCCTATGGGGACAGCTGATGAACCCTTTTAGATTCTAGATAGCACCTTTTTTTTCTAAGAGTATGGTATATGAATTTTCTGTATTTCGAAGGACTTTTCTCCACAGATTCATTGTAGTTTTGTCCCTTGTTTCCAAACTCAGCAATATTTAATCTTCCCAAATTCTATATTGTTGAAATGAATGCATCTCCCTTAGCCAAGTTACTATAACAGCATTTATATGCAGTGGATGTGTTTATACCTGTGGATAACTATCCCTACCCCTGTGTATGTCCTTCAGCCAAGCGCTACTGTAAGAACTCCAGCTCGGCGAGCAGCACGACCAGCACCTATGCCCCCAGCAGCAGCAGTAGCAGCCTGAGCTGTGGAGGAGGTGGAGGAGGTGGCGGAGGTGGCAGAGGGGGCGGAGGGGGAGGCAGTAGCGCCAGCTCCACCTGTAGTAAGAGCAGCTTCGACTACACCCACGACATGGAGGCTGCCCACATGGCCGCCACGGCCATCCTCAACCTGTCCACGCGCTGCAGAGAGATGCCCCACGGCCTGGGAGGAAAACCCCAGGATCTCTGTACTCGGGTAGGTTGCTAACTAACTACTTATACATATGTTATAAAGCCTTTATAAACCCTTTACAGCTGATATCTTCATGTAAGGTGGAACACAAGTAAATAGGGTTGTGCATCATGCACCTAATTCAGAGAAAGTGAGAGGATGACACAGGTTTATTTCTTGTCATAGAGGTTGACTTTCAGCCAACTGGAAATATCCAAATCCTACTTGGCATCCTGTGGTTTACCATAGTCTATTATAGTATTGGTTAAACCTTTGAACTATATCCTACAACCACAGTCCCATCCCACTGCTAGAGGCATTTCCCTCCAAGCTTCCTCTGTCCTGCCAGGTAATGTGAGCAGTGATCAGTGAGGATGATATGGTCTCTTTAGCCATGAACGCTGGCGATCTGTTAAAGATATATCCACGGCTGTGTCTCTGACACGGCGCTCAGCAAGACAGTTTTTTATTTCCCTTCAGGGATCAGACAGGGTAGATAGGAAGCGCGGTGGGATGGGATGGATCGGCGTTGACGTACGCTGTGAGCCCAATATGTCATCAGGAGGCGATAAGGCATCGGTAGTCCTGCATTATCAGCACGGAGACGCTGAGCCGGCAAATAGGAGAGAGAGGAAGCACAGCAGAGTACTAACGCCAGCCTGGCGCTAATGTTGGCACTATGGTCTGTCTGGGGCTGGAGAGCCAAGAATAGAGGAGGGGAAAAGAGTTGAGAGGAAGGCATAGAGGAGAGGTGATGAAAGGATGGGAAAAGAGAAGAGAAAGTAAGGGAGTAGAGGGGCATCTTCAGTGTGAAGTAGAGAGGAGTGCACTTAGCTGGTAGAAGAGCCTTAGGCAATTAGGACTTCCTTTCTCCCTTCCTCTCTGTCCGTCTCTGCTCCGTAGGTGAGGCAGACAGAGAGGAGTTTCCTAGGCAGAGATGGACACAGGAAATGTCAGGGAAACTCTCAACCTTCTTTCATCTGAACACTTCCAGTCATGTCATTGCTTTCCTCACATTGTCTGTCTTTCCCCTATCTACATCCACTCCTATCTCACTGAGTGAAAGTGAGGGAGACTGAGGAATACTCATGAATACTGAGGGAGAATACCTGGTTTTATTTTAGGATCTGGAGGGGGCAGGTGAAAGTAATGTAAGCAGCTACTGAACCCTCCAACTCTCTCTCGCCCACCTCCACCCAGCACAGCCCTGGCAACAGGGGTCCGGGGCTACCTAGGGGTCAGATGATGATGCTGCGGTCCGTGAGGAAACGGGGGAAGATCTCTAAAGGGGCTTCCTCCTCTCCCAATCTACTACTAATTAGACATCATGGGTCAGTCACATTAGTATTGTCATACACACCCGACAGGTCCTTTATACATAGACACAGATGCACACAGACAGCCAGAGCCCCATCCCTTTGGCTCCACGGCTATGACAGCTGAGCCGGTAACATATCACTGAGCCGGTTACATATCACTGAGCTGGTTACATATCACTGAGTGACCGCCAGTGTGGGGACACAATGGGACAAGGACAGGGACATGGAGAGGACTGGCTTGATATCCCTCACGTATGAGAATTATCTCTCACATTTATTAAATACCAGTGGTCAGTTTATTATACATCTCAGTAGCTATATATCAGTGTATTATATATCTCAGTAGCTATATATCAGTGTATTATACATCTCAGTAGCTATATATCTGTTTATTATAAATCTCAGTAGCTATATATCTGTTTATTATAAATGTCAGTAGCTATATATCAGTTTATTATATATCTCAGTAGCTATATATCTGTTTATTATAAATCTCAGTAGCTATATATCTGTTTATTATACATCTCAGTAGCTATATATCTGTTTATTATAAATCTCAGTAGCTAAATATAATTTATTATAAACCTCAGTAGCTATATGTCTGTTTATTATATATCTCAGTTGCTATATATCAGTTTATGATATATCTTGGTAGCTATATATCTGTTTATTATAAATCTCAGTAGCTAAATATAATTTATTATAAACCTCAGTAGCTATATATCAGTTTATTATATATCTCAGTAGCTATATATCAGTTTATGATATATCTTGGTAGCTATATATCTGTTTATTATATATCTTAGTAGCTATATGTCAGTTTATTATATATCTCAGTAGCTAAATATTGTTTATTATATATCTCAGTAGCAACACTCCCGATTGCTGTTTGGCCAGGCGGCCAGCTCTAGGAAGAGTCTTGGGGGTTCCAAACTTCTTCCATTTAAGAATGATGGAGGTCACTGTGTTCTTGGGGAATTCGAATGCTGCAGACATTTTTTGGTACCCTTGCCCAGATCTGTGCCTCGACACAATCCTGTCTCGGAGCTCTACGGACAATTCCTTCAACCTCATGGCTTGTTTTTTGCTCTGACATGCACTTTCAACTGTGGGACCTTATATAGACAGGCGTGTGCCTTTCCAAATCATGTCCAATCAATTGTATTTACCACAGGTGGACTCCAGTCAAGTTGTTGAAACATCTCAAGGATGATCAATGGAAACAGGATGCACCTGAGCTCAGTAACGAGTCTCATAGCAAATGGTCTGAATACTTGTGTAAATAAGACATTTCTGTTTTTTATTTGCAACCATTTCTAACAATCTGTTTTCACTTTGTCATTATGGGTTGACGAGGAAAATGTTTTACTTAATACATTTTAGAGTAAGGTTGTAACATAACAAAATGTGGAAAAAGTCAAGGGGTCTGAATACTTTTTGAATGCACTGTATATCTCAGTAGCTATTTATCAGTTTATTATACATCTTAGTATCTATATATCAGTTTCTCAGATGATCTTATATATGTCTATCATTTGTCTACAAAGGCTGATTCTGTGTTGTTGCCATATTGACCGGAGAGTGATAAAAATGTAGCTAGTGCTATGTGCGTTTTACTCATTTTAACGCTATGGTCCTTCCAAAGATGGCTCTGGAAGCACACCACAGTTCCCCAGCCTCTGAGCCTGGAACCCTATATAAGTGTATGTGCGTCATAGATAAGAGGGTCAGGGTTTTTCTCCACTGGAACACAGGGAGAATCCAGCCTAGGGGTAGTGTCATACGGAATCACTGTTAAAACGCGAGGATAGGAGGAGAGGAGAGCGGGAGAGGAGGGGAGGCAGTCAGAGTAAAGGATATTAATGAGGGCAAGGGAAAGGTGACAAATAGACATTACCCCTCCCCTCCTAACCCCTCTAAAAACACTACCCTCAAGGGAAGGATTCTTCTGGGCACATTTGCACCAGATACAGTACATGGACATTCAGTTGGGTTGAAAAGGAAGGATGAGAGGGAGAGAGAGTATTTTGAGTGATTATTCAAGCCTGCCTGTGTCCCTGTTTGTTCTGGTATATTTCTTGTGTTTTTGGTTGACTAGCAGCAGTCCCCCTGCAGCCACCCAGGATTGCCCTCCGACAAACCTCTCACCCCACTCTCTGTCCCCGTCCACTCACATCACATTCAAACCAGCCAGGCCCCAATCTGCTCCCTCTGGCTGTGGAGGTTATAGTCGCTCCGAGGGAGGGAGCTGGAGAGCGAGCTGGAGAGAGATGGAGAGACAGAGAGAGACAGAGAGAGAGGGTATATAGATTAGTGTAGGATCACTACATTTGCTCAGTGTGCACTTGCCCTTTATCACTGATGACCATGTCTCTCCCACCAGTCACCATGCATTTACTACTGATGACCATGTGCCTCCCACCAGTCACCATGCATTTACTACTGATGACCATGTCCCTCCCACCAGTCACCATGCATTTACCACTGATGTCCATGTCCCTCCCACCAGTCACCATGCATTTACTACTGATGTCCATGACCCTCCCATCAGTCACCATGCATTTACCACTGATGACCATGTCTCTCCCACCAGTCACCATGCATTTACTACTGATGACCATGTGCCTGCCACCAGTCACCATGCATTTACTACTGATGACCATGTGCCTCCCACCAGTCACCATGCATTTACTACTGATGACCATGTGCCTCCCACCAGTCACCATGCATTTACTACTGATGACCATGTGCCTCCCACCAGTCACCATGCATTTACTACTGATGACCATGTGCCTCCCACCAGTCACCATGCATTTACTACTGATGACCATGTCTCTCCCACCAGTCACCATGCATTTACTACTGATGACCATGTGCCTCCCACCAGTCACCATGCATTTACTACTGATGACCATGTGCCTCCCACCAGTCACCATGCATTTACTACTGATGACCATGTCTCTCCCACCAGTCACCATGCATTTACCACTGATGTCCATGTCCCTCCCACCAGTCACCATGCATTTACTACTGATGACCATGTGCCTGCCACCAGTCACCATGCATTTACTACTGATGACCATGTGCCTCCCACCAGTCACCATGCATTTACTACTGATGACCATGTGCCTCCCACCAGTCACCATGCATTTACTACTGATGACCATGTCTCTCCCACCAGTCACCATGCATTTACTACTGATGACCATGTCTCTCCCACCAGTCACCATGCATTTACTATTGATGACCATGTCTCTCCCACCAGTCACCATGCATTTACTACTGATGACCATGTCTCTCCCACCAGTCACCATGCATTTACTACTGATGACCATGTCTTTCCCACTAGTCACCATGCCTTTTTCCTCCCGTTGGGAAATATTAGGAGAGTTATATAATAGGTTTTTGAGCTGAGTGTTGTTTTGCTTTCCTTCTCCCCTCTCTCTCCTTTGTTCTGTCAATCGTTACTACTTTCCCTCCCACCCTTTTTCCCTGTCTATCTTCTTTCTCTTCCTCCAGAACCCAGACCTAGAGGTAGATGAGAACGGGACATTAGACCTGAGTATTAAGCAGCGTTTGGGGGATGGAGTGGGTGCAGTGCTCACCCCCCTGGAGCCCATGTCGCCCCAGCGCCAGGCCCTGATGCGCTACGGCATGGGGGATGACTGCTGGGACCTGCCAGTTGACTACACCAAGATCAAACGCATCGACGAGGACAGCAAAGAGGTACTAGAATGAGGATCATGATGATGATGATCACTACTCTAAACTGTAACTCCTACTGTCGGATGAGGTTATCCTACCTTTAATGATAATGACTTTCCATAACATTAGCTTCACAGTACCTCAATATTCAAAGAACATTTAGACTTCAGCATTCAAATTTCATCCATGCAAACAAACTGCATAAATTCAAACATTTTACATTTCACATAGGCTTTCATACAGAAGTCAAACTCCCCCCTCCTCTGCATTTCAGTAACACCCATCCATTTGGCATTCAATACAGTACCTGTTGTTTTTCACATCTGTTCAACCCAAGCCATCTGTCTCCAAGGACTTTCTGTTGATTCCTTTGTGTATAAGACTCCAATTTCAGTTGAGGTTATTTTTAACACCAGCCTAGATCTCAGGTACATGCTGAATGATTGGAAAGTCATATTAGGAGTTCTCCAGGAAAACAATGAATTATTTGTATATTAAATTTCCATCAGCATCACCGTACAGCAGACAGAGTTGTCTGGGTTTATTTTGGATCATGCTCTCTGCACACTATGTGTCTCTGCTATTGTGAATTATGCAAATAAATAGCTTGCACATTGTGGTGGAATCTATATATCTCTTCTCATCAAAAGACTGTGACAGACCTGGGTATTTTCTGTGTATTTTAGTATTTTCCAATAATGTGTCAAGAATCAACTTCTATTGGAAGTATTTGAAAGTATTTTCAAATACTTATTTCAAATATTATTTTCAAATGTCTGAGTTAAATGCATGGGAGTGTATTTCAGTCATTGTATTTTAGTATTTTCAACTACATGCCAATACTTTACAAGTGTATTTCCAAATACATTCCAATATTGAACTATATTTTTACATTTCAGTCATTTAGCAGACGCTCTTATCCAGAGCGACTTACAATCAGTGCATTTATTTTAAGAATGCTAGGTTAGACAACACATCACAATTGTATCATGTACATTTTCCCTCAAAAAAGTATTTATCAGCAAAATCAATGCTAGTGGGAAAATACGTTTCGGGGGCGCTGTGAGAGTTATTTAAGATACTCGTCAAAGAGGTGGGGTTTCAGACGTTTTCCAAAGATGGACAGGATGTCCGCTGTCCTGACTTTAGGGGGAAGCTTGTTCCACCATTGGTGTGTCAGGACAGAGAAGAGCATCTACGGATGAACTTGCAGAAGCGAGTCACTGCTTTGATGTTTGCAGAGAACAACAGGGTGTTGTCCAGGGCCACGCCATGGTTCTTTGCACTCAGTGGAGTGGAGAGGTCTTGGAACGGTTGGGCGGAAGAGCAGTTCCGTTTTGTCAAGGTTGAGCTTGAGGTAGTGGGCCGACATCCAAGCTGAGATGCCTGTCAGGCACGCAGAGATGCGTGTCACCAAGTGGGTGTCAGAAGGGGGGATATGACAGAGCCGAGTGACTTGGTGTAAAAAGAAAAGAGGAGAGGGCCTAGAACCGCGCCCTGGGGGACACCAGTATTGAGAGCATGTGGTGCAGACAGATCTTCTCCATGCCACATGGTAGGAGCGACTTGCCAGGTAGGATGCAATCCAGGGGTGTGCAGAGGGATGGTGCTATGTTTCCCCCAATCCTGAGTGGGTTCCAGTCTGTAGTTTTTGAAGTCAGATGGGTGGAGTGCTGGTTTCTTGAGGGGAGGGACTCTGGCCATCTTGGTCAGGAAGTGGTTGGGAATGAGTTGATAAGGGAAGTAAGGAATGGGAGGTCTCCAGAGATGGTTTGGAGAAGGGAGGAGGAGATGGGTTTGAGTGGGAAGGTTGACAGGCAGCTGGACATCACTAGTCACAGGATTCCATCTGGAGAAAGAGGGGAGAAAGAGGTCAAGGCATAGGGGTAGTTCTGTGTGAGTGGGACAAGTGGACTCAGTAGGCTGAGTTAAAGAGGAGTGAATGTCATCAACCTTTTTTCAAAGTGGTTGACAGTCATCCACAGAGAGGGAGGTGGAGGATTAAGGAGGGAGGAGAAAATGAAGAAGACTTTCGCAGGGTTGGAGGCAGAAGCTGAACATTTAAAGAATTAGAAAGCAGCTTTAGAGAGGAGGGGTGGAAGGAAGATAGGTCCTCTGGAAGTTTATTTTTCCTCCATTTCTGCTCAGCTGCCCGCAGCCCTGTTCTGTTAGCACGCAGTGAGTCACTCAGCCACGGAACAGGAGAGGAAGGTCGGGCCGGCTGGGAAGAAAGGGAAAGGGGACAGTGAGAGTCAAAGGATGCAGAAAGGGAGGAAAGTAGGGTCGAAGAGGCAGAGCCAGGAGGGAGAAGGATTTAGCAGGAAGAGAGGATAGGGTAGAAGAGAAAGAGAGTGAAGATTGTGGCAGCACATGACCATCTGGGTGGGGACTGAGTGGCTAGGATTGGAGGAAAAATTTAGGGAAAAGGAAACAAAGTAGTGATCAGAGACATGGAGGGGGTTGCAGTGACATTAGTAGGTGAAACAGCCTCTAGTGAAGATGAGGTCAAGTGTATTGCCTATATTGTGAGTGGGAGGTGACTGGGAAAGGGTGAGGTCAAAAGAGGAAAGGAGTGGAAAGAAGAGGTGGAAATAAATGTATTAAAGTCAGGCATCGGGAGGTTAAAGTCGCCCAGTACGATGAGTGGTGAGCCATCATCGGGAAATTAGCTTATCAAGGTGTCAAGCTCATTAACCTCTTACATCTAGATGTGCCGCTAGCGGAACGCCTCGCCAATATCCAATGATAGAGCGTGGCGCGAATTACAAACACCTCAGAAATCCAAAAACTTCCATTTTTCAGACATATGACTATTTAACCTCTATGGGACCGGCGGGACGAATTCGTCCCACCTACGTAACATCCACTGCCAGCCTGTGGCGCGATTTTCAAAATCTTCAAAATCCTATTACTTCAATTTCTCAAACATATGACTATTTTACAGCCATTTAAAGATAAGACTCTCGTTAATCTAACCACACTGTCCGATTTCAAAAAGGCTTTACAACGAAAGCAAAACATTAGATTATGTCAGCAGAGTACCAAGCCAGAAATAATCAGACACCCATTTTTCAAGCCAGCATATAATGTCACCAAAACCCAGAAGACAGCTAAATGCAGCACTCACCTTTGATGATCTTCATCAGATGACAACCCTAGGACATTATGTTATACAATACATGCATGTTTTGTTCAATCAAGTTCATATTTATATCAAAAACCAGCTTTTTACATTAGCATGTGACGTTCAGAACTAGCATACCCCCCGCAAACTTCCGGGGAATTCGCTAACATTTTACTAAATTACTCACGATAAACGTTCACAAAAAGCATAACAATTATTTTAAGAATTATAGATACAGACCTCCTCTATGCACTCGATATGTCCGATTTTAAAATAGCTTTTTGGTGAAAGCACATTTTGCAATATTCTAAGTATATAGCCCAGGCATCACGGGCTCGCTATTTAGACACCCGGCAAGTTTAGCACTCACCATAATCATATTTACTATTATAAAAATGTCATTACCTTTTGTTGTCTTCGTCAGAATACACACCCAGGACAGCTACTTCAATAACAAATGTTGGTTTGGTCCAAAATAATCCATCGTTATATCCGAATAGCGGCGTTTTGTTCGTGCGTTCCAGACACTATCCGAAATAGTAAAGAAGTGTCACGCGCTTGGCGCAATTCCTGACAATAAAATTCAAAGTATTCCATTACCGTACGTCGAAGCATGTCAACCGCTGTTTAAAATCAATTTTTACGTCATTTTTCTCGTAGAAAAGCGATAATATTCCGACAGGGAATCTCCTTTTCGGCAAACAGAGGAAAAAATCCCAAAGGCGGGGGCGGTCGGGGTCACGCGCATAAGCTAGTGTCTCTTGATGGGCCACTTGAGAAAGGCGATAATGTGTTTCAGCCTGGGGCTGGAATGACGACATTCTGTTTTTTCCCGGGCTCTGAGAGCCTATGGAAGACGTGGGAAGTGTCACGTTAGAGCAGAGATCCTTAGTAAATGATAGAGATGGAAAAGAAGTTCAACAAATGGTCAGACAGGCCACTTCCTGTAAAGGAATCTCTCAGGTTTTGACCTGCCATTTGAGTTCTGTTATACTCACAGACACCATTCAAACAGTTTTAGAAAATGTAGGGTGTTTTCTATCCATATGTAATAAGTATATGCATATTCTAGTTACTGAGTAGGAGTGGTAACCAGATTAAATCGGGTATGTTTTTTATCCAGCCGTGTCAATGCTGCCCCCTAGCCCTAACAGGTTAACACCATTTTAATCTCTCTAGGCTAGGCGGGACGAATTCGTCCCACCTACGTAACAGCCACTGCTATCCTGTGGCGCGATTTTCAAAACCTTAAAAATCCTATTACTTCAATTTCTCAAACATATGACTATTTTACAGCCATTTAAAGACAAGACTCTCGTTAATCTAACCACACTGTCCGATTTCAAAAAGGCTTTACAACGAAAGCAAAACATTAGATTATGTCAGCAGAGTACCAAGCCAGAAATAATCAGACACCCATTTTTCAAGCCAGCATATAATGTCACCAAAACCCAGAAGACAGCTAAATGCAGCACTCACCTTTGATGATCATCAGATGACAACCCTAGGACATTATGTTATACAATACATGCATGTTTTGTTCAATCAAGTTCATATTTATATCAAAAACCAGCTTTTTACATTAGCATGTGACGTTCAGAACTAGCATACCCCCCCGCAAACTTCCGGGGAATTCGCTAACATTTTACTAAATTACTCACGATAAACGTTCACAAAAAGCATAACAATTATTTTAAGAATTATAGATACAGACCTCCTCTATGCACTCGATATGTCCGATTTTAAAATAGCTTTTTGGTGAAAGCACATTTTGCAATATTCTAAGTACATAGCCCAGGCATCACGGGCTCGCTATTTAGACACCCGGCAAGTTTAGCACTCACCATAATCATATTTACTATTATAAAAGTTTGATTACCTTTTGTTGTCTTCGTCAGAATACACACCCAGGACTGCTACTTCAATAACAAATGTTGGTTTGGTCCAAAATAATCCATCGTTATATCCGAATAGCGGCGTTTTGTTCGTGCGTTCCAGACACTATCCGAAATAGTAAAGAAGTGTCACGCGCATGGCGCAATTCGTGACAATAAAATTCTAAGTATTCCATTACCGTACTTCGAAGCATGTCAACCGCTGTTTAAAATCAATTTTTACGACATTTTTCTCGTAGAAAAGCGATAATATTCCGACAGGGAATCTCCTTTTCGGCAAACAGAGGAAAAAATCCCAAAGGCGGGGGCGGTCGGGGTCACGCGCATAAGCTAGTGTCTCTTGATCGGCCACTTGAGAAAGGCGATAATGTGTTTCAGCCTGGGGCTGGAATGACGACATTCTGTTTTTTCCCGGGCTCTGAGCGCCTATGGACGACGTGGGAAGTGTCACGTTAGAGCAGAGATCCTTAGTAAATGATAGAGATGGAAAAGAAGTTCAACAAATGGTCAGACAGGCCACTTCCTGTAAAGGAATCTCTCAGGTTTTGACCTGCCATTTGAGTTCTGTTATACTCACAGACACCATTCAAACAGTTTTAGAAAATTTAGGGTGTTTTCTATCCATATGTAATAAGTATATGCATATTCTAGTTACTGGGTAGGAGTGGTAACCAGATTAAATCGGTATGTTTTTTATCCAGCCGTGTCAATGCTGCCCCCTAGCCCTAACAGGTTAAAGACAAGACTCTCCTTTATCTAACCACATTGTCCGATTTCAAAAAGGCTTTACAACGAAAGCAAAACATTAGATTATGTCAGGAGAGTACCCAGCCAGAAATAATCACACACCCATTTTTCAAGCTAGCATATAATGTCACAAAAACCAAAACCACAGCTAAATGCAGCACTAACCTTTGATGATCTTCATCAGATGACACTCCTAGGACATTATGTTATACAATACATGCATGTTTTGTTCAATCAAGTTCATATTTATATAAAAAAAACAGCTTTTTACATTAGCATGTGATGTTTAGAACTAGCATTCCCACCGAAAACTTCCGGTGAATTTACTAAATTACTCACGATAAACGTTCACAAAAAACATAACAATTATTTTAAGAATTATAGATACAGAACTCCTTTATGCAATCGCGGTGTCCGATTTTAAAATAGCTTTTCGGTGAAAGAACATTTTGCAATATTCTGAGTAGATAGCCCGGCCATCATGGCTAGCTATTTTGACACCCACCAAGTTTGGCACTCACCAAACTCAGATTTACTATAAGAAAAATTGGATTACCTTTGCTGTTCTTCGTCAGAATGCACTCCCAGGACTTCTACTTCAACACCCAATGTTGTTTTTGTTCCAAATAATCCATTGTTATATCCAAATAGCTGCGTTTTGTTCTTACGTTCAAGACACTATCCGAAGGGTGACGCGCCGGCGCATATCGTGACAAAAAAATTAAAAATATTCCATTACCGTACTTCGAAGCATGTCAAACGCGGTTTAAAATCAATTTTTATGCGATTTTTCTCGTAAAATAGCAATAATATTCCGACCGGGAGACCTTGTTTTCGTTCAAACACTGAAAATAGAAAATGGAGTCTTCACATGCACGCGTGCGCCCGTGTCATTGTTCTCAGAACGACCCCTTTCCAAAAGCCCTACTGTTTTTCGCCCAGGGACTGCAGTCATCATTCCCCGTTCTGGCGCCTTCTGAGAGCCTATGGGAGCCACGTTACAGCAGAGATCCTCTATTTTCCATAAAGAGGCTATAGAAGTCCAAGAAATGGTCAGAGAGGACACTTCCTGTATGGAATCTTCTCAGGTTTTGGCCTGCCATATGAGTTCTGTTATACTCACAGACACCATTCAAACAGTTTTAGAAACTTTAGGGTGTTTTCCATTCAAATAAAATCATTATATGCATATTCTAGTTTCTGGGCAGGAGTAATAACCAGATTAAATCGGGTACGTTTTTTATCTGGCCGTGAAAATACTGCCCCCTATCCTAAACAGGTTAAGGAACTCTCCAAGGGCACCTAGTGGGAGATAGACGACAACATTGTTAACCTCTCTAGGCTAGGCGGGACTAATTCGTCCCACCTACGTAACAGCCACTGCTATCCTGTGGCGCGATTTTCAAAACCTTAAAAATCCTATTACTTCAATTTCTCAAACATATGACTATTTTACAGCCATTTAAAGACAAGACTCTCGTTAATCTAACCACACTGTCCGATTTCAAAAAGGCTTTACAACGAAAGCAAAACATTAGATTATGTCAGCAGAGTACCAAGCCAGAAATAATCAGACACCCATTTTTCAAGCCAGCATATAATGTCACCAAAACCCAGAAGACAGCTAAATGCAGCACTCACCTTTGATGATCTTCATCAGATGACAACCCTAGGACATTATGTTATACAATACATGCATGTTTTGTTCAATCAAGTTCATATTTATATCAAAAACCAGCTTTTTACATTAGCATGTGACGTTCAGAACTAGCATACTAGCAAACTAGGCAAACTTCTGGGGAATTCGCTAACATTTTACTAAATTACTCACGATAAACGTTCACAAAAAGCATAACAATTATTTTAAGAATTATAGATACAGACCTCCTCTATGCACTCGATATGTCCGATTTTAAAATAGCTTTTTGGTGAAAGCACATTTTGCAATATTCTAAGTACATAGCCCAGGCATCACGGGCTCGCTATTTAGACACCCGGCAAGTTTAGCACTCACCATAATCATATTTACTATTATAAAAGTTTGATTACCTTTTGTTGTCTTCGTCAGAATACACACCCAGGACTGCTACTTCAATAACAAATGTTGGTTTGGTCCAAAATAATCCATCGTTATATCCGAATAGCGGCGTTTTGTTCGTGCGTTCCAGACACTATCCGAAATAGTAAAGAAGTGTCGCGCGCATGGCGCAATTCGTGACAATAAAATTCTAAGTATTCCATTACCGTACTTCGAAGCATGTCAACCGCTGTTTAAAATCAATTTTTACGACATTTTTCTCGTAGAAAAGCGATAATATTCCGACAGGGAATCTCCTTTTCGGCAAACAGAGGAAAAAATCCCAAAGGCGGGGGCGGTCGGGGTCATGCGCATAAGCCAGTGTCCCTTGATCGGCCACTTGAGAAAGGCGATAATGTGTTTCAGCCTGGGGCTGGAATGACGACATTCTGTTTTTTGCCGGGCTCTGAGCGCCTATGGACGACGTGGGAAGTGTCACGTTAGAGCAGAGATCCTTAGTAAATGATAGAGATGGAAAAGAAGTTCAACAAATGGTCAGACAGGCCACTTCCTGTAAAGGAATCTCTCAGGTTTTGACCTGCCATTTGAGTTCTGTTATACTCACAGACACCATTCAAACAGTTTTAGAAAATTTAGGGTGTTTTCTATCCATATGTAATAAGTATATGCATATTCTAGTTACTGGGTAGGAGTGGTAACCAGATTAAATCAGTTATGTTTTTTTTCCAGCCGTGTCAATACTGCCCCCTAGCCCTAACAGGTTAAGCTTGAGGAGACAAGTGAGAGTAAGAGATTGGAATTCAAATGAAGAGGTAGACAGGTGAGAGAGGGGAAAATAGAACATCTCCACTTAGGAAAATGAGTAGAACTGTGCTACCACTGCAAAGAACAGATGCTCTTGGACTATAAGATAGCCAGATGACGCGAGAGCAGCTGGAGTAGCAGTGTTCTCTGGGAAAATCCATGTCTCTGTCAGGGCCAAAAGGTGTAGGCACTGAAGGGCAATAGGCTGAGTTCCTTATTGACCGCAGATAGGCAGTTCCAAACGCTGCAGAGATTAGGAATTACACATGGGTCGTGCGCACAAGGTACACTAAATTAGAAGGGTTACAGCCATGGGGTGGGGGGCATCTGTAAAACCTACAGGGAGAGGCACAAACTAGGATGTGAAACACACACATACTTTCCAAAGCTACAAAAGAGCAAAATGATCATCAGAAAATAACTAGCTAAGCTACTCAAGTGAGAGAGTCTGGTGGAGCCTTCCTCTCTTTCCTTCCTCATTTAACTGCTCAGAACAACTTGGCAGAACATCTTTGTTTCGGCAGCAGCATTTGTTTTGGTGACAAAACCTCTGCTTACAGCTGCTGCTGAAAACATAGGGGAGACTGAAGTATTACCACTAAATGCCTAGCAGAGGTGAAAGACACACCTCCCAGCACTGATTGCTGATTGCCTGGCAGAGGTGGAGAGAACACGACTTATAATACAACACGCCCACAAATTAGCAAGACTGTTACACAAATAGGCCTGAAACTAGCCTGAAACTAAGTCCACAATGACAAGTACTGAGCAATCAGACAGTTCAAACAGCAACGATGAACTACTGTAGTGTGGTAGGTAAAAGACAGCACTTAAATTCAATTGCCCTAGTAAGAAAATACCAACAGCTACTCATTGAATCACAAAATCTACTTGGTACTCTTGTAAGAGTTGATCCCCTTCCAAAGTATATATGTGAAGCACTTGTGCGCGTGTGTGTGTGTGTGTGTGTGTGTGTGTGTGTGTGTGTGTGTGTGTGTGTGTGTGTGTGTGTGTGTGTGTGTGTGTGTGTGTGTGTGTGTGTGTGTGTGTGTGTGTGTGTGTGTGTGCACGTTAGCATCCCTGCGTGTGTGCCTGCCTGCGTGTGTGTATGTGTGCCCGTTTTTGCAATGTAGAGGAACAAACAAAATGACCCTGTTCTTCAATTTTTGCTGGATATATTTGCCTGTGTCTTTAGGGGCATTACTGTACACACAGGAAAATAGAGGATTTACCTGGCAGCCTGCACTGTAGACAAAGCCAGTCTGCAGCGACAATAGCCATCTGGGACTTCACCAGAGTGCCATCTAGTGTATCTGTTAAGTACTGCATTAGAACGCTCAGCCAGCTCCCTAATTCTGATTCCATTGTGCTGAGGGCAATAGGCACAGAGAAACTGAGGAGCACAACATAGTGAAGCCTACTGCAGCACAACAAAGAGAGTCTTACTATGAGGTTTTCCTCATATAATCCTGCAAATAGTCCTGCAAATAGATAGCTTCAATCCAGAAATATGTAGCACTGAATAGACTCCAGGATTTCTTGTCAAGAGAGCCCTGACGTTTCCAGTCTGTTGTGATAAGAAGTTATATACTCAATCAATCCTCAAAGGCTGCATTAAATACACAACTGCATTTCCAGTCTCCTCAGTTAGAGATTCTTCTGTTGATTTGCAAAACTCATGAACAAATTGGCTTAGGCACTCCTATGATCCATTGGTGCAGTGATGGTTGTCGACGGTATTATTCAAATCAAATTGCATTTGTCACATGCTTCGTAAACAACCGATGTAGACTAATAGTAAAATGCTTACTTATGGGCCCTTCCCAACAATGCAGAATAAAAAATAAAAAATTACACAAGGAATAAATACACAGTCAATAACAATAACTTGGCTATATACACGGGGTATCATTACTGAGATGATGTTTAGTGGTATGAGTTAATTGAGTTAGTTATGTACATATAGGTAGGGATAACGTGACTACTTCCTGAGTGCTGTGTCTCTCCAAAACCCAGATTGACGGCATGGCAGAGCCTCCTCAGCCACCAGCCGGCCACCCAGCCAGTCAGACAGGCAGGCACCTCATTTGCATACAAATTGAGATAGAAAGTGCCATTGTGTTTTAAAGAAAGCTGCTTCTAAAGCTCTGAGAACGCCAGGGCAGCTCTGACTCTTTCTCTCTCTCATTTTGTCTCTCGCTCTGTCTCTTGCTCTGTCTCTCTCACTCTGTCTCTCTCTTGCTCTCTCTCTCTGTGTGTATGTGTGTGTGAGACAGTGCGTGTGAGAGGCTGATAATCAACCCTCTGTGTTTTTGGGGGTTTTATAATCCTTGTGGAGACCAGAAGTCCTCATATGGAGAGTAAAACAAGGACAATTCACCAGTCCCCACTAGGAAAAAGGCTATTTTAGTTTTAGGGATGAAGATTAGGGTTATGGTTACAATTAGGGTTATGGTTACAATTAGGGTTAGATTTAGGGTTAGGAGTTAGGGTTAGGAGTTAGGTTTAGGGTAAAGGGTTTGGGGTTAAGGTTAGGGGCTAGGGAAAATAAGATTTTGAATGGGAATCAATAGTTTGGTCCCCACAAGGATAGGAAAAAAAGCATATAAGTGATAGGGAACACCCTTTACCTTGTGCTCCTCTTCTACCCTGCTGGCTGCCCAGAAACAGCTCTAAACTGGTGCTGGCAGCCACTGGCAGCCTGATGGGCAATGCCTCCCATGCCCTCTGTCTCCTACAGTACTTGCTCTGTCAGAGCTGTCAGTTTCAATCCATACCCAGCTAGCAGATAATGTTCTGGGAACAATATGTTTCTTAAAACTTGGTGGGAGCGTGGTTGTCTTATGGTTATTTAGCATGCAACCTTCCCACAAATATTTGGGAATGGTGCAGGATATTTGCTTAGCTATGGAACATTCTCAGCACATTTAAGTAACTTGAGAAAAAAACTTTTCATATTTTCATTACTTTAACTTCCCTGGGCTAGCGTCCCACCCTAGTCAACAGCCAGTGGAATCGCGTGGCGCGAAATACAAATACCTCAAAAATGCTATAACTTCAATTTCTCAAACATATGACTATTTTACACCATTTTAAAGACAAGACTCTCGTTAATCTAACCACACTGTCCGATTTCAAAAAGGCTTTACAGCGAAAGCAAAACATTAGATTATGTCAGGAGAGTACCCTGCCAAAAATAATCACACAGCCATTTTCAAAGCAAGCATATATGTCACAAAAACCAAAACCACAGCTAAATGCAGCACTAACCTTTCATGATCTTCATCAGATGACACTCCTAGGACATTATGTTATACAATACATGCATGTTTTGTTCAATCAAGTTCATATTTATATCAAAAACCATCTTTTCACATTAGCATGTGATGTTCAGAACTAGCATACCCACCGCAAACTTCCGGTGAATTTACTAAATTACTCATGATAAACGTTCACAAAATACATAACAATTATTTTAAGAATTATAGATACAGAACTCCTTTATGCAATCGCGGTGTCAGATTTTAAAATAGCTTTTCGGCGAAAGCACATTTTGCAATATTCTGAGTACATAGCCCGGCCATCACGGTTAGCTATTTTGACACCCACCAAGTTTGGGACAACCAAAACTCATAATTACTAGAGAATTCCATTCTCAGCATCAACTAAACTCTTTGTTCAGGTGTGTTGGCCGCGCCCCCTTATTGACCTCACCTGATCATAATGAGTGCTTGTTTCCATTTAAATGGGGTCGGTTTGAAAAGACAAAAATAAACAGCTTTGTATGTATAAAAAATCATGGCATGCTAGCTCCATCCTGTGTAAACTGGAACAAAAAGTCCCCCTCCGTCCTCGCCATCTATTTGACTGTGTGTATCTCTCTTTCACTCTCCCCCATCCCATTCCTCTCCCTCCTCTTTTCTCTCTCTTTCTCTCTCACCCCTCTCTCTTATTCACCCTCTCATCCCAATCTCTCTCATTTCCCATCTTTCTCAATGTCCCTCTCTCTCATTTCTCTCTTTCTCTCTCCTCCATCCCTCTCTTCCTCTAGACGAATGACCTGGACCCGTTCCAGGAGCTGCTGGAGCAGCGAGGTTACTCTGATGATGTCTCCATGCACAGCCCCAAGCCCAAGTACGCTCAGTGCAAAGAGAGCAAGAAGGACCTGATAACGTAAGACTGACCTGTACGGGATGTGTGTGTGTGCGTGCGTATGTGTGCCACCCCTCCATTCTGCTCCACCCCCTCCCCCCCCCACCCCCCCGCTCCCATCTGCTTTTCTCCTCTTGGCTTTTCCTTCTTTCCTGTCTCTGTTCGGTTCCTTTGCTTCAGAGGAACCACCCCACCCACCTCTCCCCCTTGGTACTAATGGCATGCTACATTTTGCCACGTACTTTTCAGCCAGCTTTTCATTTGATCCAGAGCTCTTCAGCCAGTGTATTGCTGGTTTCTTATGCTTCTCTTATGTTGATGGTTTAATGTAATAAAACATGATTACCTCATCATGTTGCAGCTGCGCTCTAGAATGGGTCCAAAACAGTCCAAACCATTTTGCAGACAGTCAAGCTAAACTGGAAACAATGAAAAACAAATCAGCCAACAATAAAAGGGATAAACAAACCTATTTATTTTATTTTATGTTCCTCTAGTTTTGGTTTCATTCTGTCTATTTCTCTGGTGACAGATGCCCAACATCTGGGTGTGAGGGGAGTGGTCAAGTGACTTGGATGTATTGTTTTCAGCTTACCTCGACTATGCTCTCTGACTACTGCAGCCAGAATGCACATCTCTGTGTTTACCCTTGAGTATGATTACAGTTAACCCTTTGAGTCAACATACAGTGTCTAAGTGATGTGTATCATCATGGTAAACATAGGCCTACCAGATACCCAATTATGTCAAGGAATGTAGTCAATGAACTTACAGATCATGTCAACAAAACATTTATGTTCTACACAGGCTATTTCTGAATGCAGTTATTTAGAGGGGTTAACACTTTTATTTACTGACCCATAGTCCCCCGTGCACTTGCATCATGGCTTTCTTGCAATTCCAGTCTTGTCAACGTGTGTGTTTGTGTGTAAGTGTGTGCACAATGTGTACTGTGCATGTTTGTCTATGTCTTTATGTTTCAGTGGTGGGCCCTCTCTCTTCTTTGCCTCACTAATGTTGTCATGGTATATCTTCCAGTCTCTCTGGCTGTCCTTTAGCTGACAAAAGCATTCGAAGTATGATGGCCACCAACTCACAAGAGCTCAAGTAAGGCGTGAGATGTTTCATTCTTATTTTTGTTTCTTCTTTTGTTGATATATTGTGAAAAAAGTATAATTCCCGATTCCTGAATTTTGAACTTGGTTTTAGTTCCTCAGACAAAGCAAATACACTCTACTGACTGTTATTAATATGTATGTTTTATTTATGGGGTATATCAGCTTTAATATTGCATATATATTGTAGGTTCTATCAATGTAATTGTCTGCATTATTTCCAATACCATATATATATATATATATATATATATATATATATATATATTATTTTTTAATACATTTTCCTTTATTGTTTTCCCTTAACCTTACCACCCTTCCCGTAATTGGAGTACACTCTACAGACTGATTCAGTGAAATACATTACAGATGTAATGGTACAGAACGAGTGTGTTTTTGACTGTGTCCTTCAAGCCCTGTTGGTTGCTGTAGGCCCTGATTCGCTGTGTTTTCTGTCCCAGGTGCCCGACACCGGGGTGCGATGGTTCTGGGCATAATACTGGCAACTACGCATCACACAGAAGGTAAAATAAACACATACACACACACACACACACACACACACACACTTGTAGTTATTCACACTGGCAGTGGACAGCAAACACACCTCTCAGGCTGGTTCAGAGTAAGTTCTCTGTATTAATAATATTTGCAATTGATGTGGTTGTCTTTCCTCTGCAGTCTATCAGGGTGTCCACGGGCCAGGAAGAGTGGAATAAAGATAACACACAGTAAAGAGGACAAGGAGGACCAGGAGCCCATCAGGTAGAGTTAGCCTGCCAAACCCCTCTCAAAGACTCAGGGAACTACTGCTCTCACCTCATTTCTAGATGCCCTTAACAAACTCTCACTGTTCTTTTTAGATTGAAACAGAGACAGGCAACCCCCAGTCTGCCATGGTTTGAAAATGAGGGTTATCCTATGTAGGGATCTTATGTTGTGGCATCACAAAAAGATACAGAGACAGTTAGCTGGAGAGAGAGAGACAGAGATTGATCTGGATTGTCTCTAATGAGCTTTTCTGGCTGCACTCTCATTGATTTCTCAGTGTTGCTGAGAGAAAACCAACACCCTGGTCTGTCTGTCTGTCTGTCTGTCGATCTATCTCACACGGTCAGCCAAGCCAACAGAGGCAGGATCGCTTTCCCACACATCTATCTTCACTAAAAGCCATGATTGCATGGAACTCCCTTCCATCTTATATAGTGCAAGTGAACAGCAAACCTGGTTTCAAGAAACAAATAAAGCAACACCTCACGGCACAATGCCTCTCCCCTATCTGACCTGCTTGTTGTGTGTACTATATGTACTGACATGTACATGTAACTGATAGATGGACACACGTACACTACATGTTAATGTTTTCAATGTATGTAAATTGTAAAATATTTTGTCTGTAATGTCTTTTTAGTTACATGTCGGACCACAGTAAGACTAGCTGTCACCACTGCCGTCGGCTAATTGGGATCCTAATAAAATCAACAACACAGAACTGCTCAAAATAAGCGTTGGCTGGAGGAGAAAAGTTCTTGGACTTAGAGTCAACCTTTTCTCTTTCTGAAAGCATTTGGAACTGTGTGTGGGGGTTTGGACCATTTTCGGAAAGAAATTGTGCCTGTTTCTGGAAATATAATAAGCCTGATTGATAGTTTAATAAAACCAAGGGGAGTTGTAACAATAATCCACTGGGGAAATATTATGTGTTAAAACATTTTCAGCTTCACTGCATCTGATTAGCCATAGTGCCAAGTGCTGATTTAACGTTGACTGACTGTAGTCTGTGTCAGTGTGATAAACTGCCAAAGGGACAGATTAGACCAGATCAGACCAGATTGATGGTGTTTTTATTTATATTTAAGTCAGGTTGATTACTAATACCGTATCGTCTCCCATTCTGCACTCTGTAACTCAAAACACAAACAAAGTCATGCTGCATTCGATTCTGAAATGATATTTGCTCAACTCACCTATGAAGCTATATGTGGTCCAACTTTACATTACATAGACCTTATGTCATAGCAATAACTATGTAATTAATTACACAATTCTTCCTGACAATGCATCCTGAGCAGGAAAACTTCTGGGCCCTTGTCAGAAAAAAACTCCTGACCCTGGTTATTAGAATAACCAGAGTATCCCTACGCCATCCACAGGTGTCCGGTCCCAGGCTGTGGCGGTCAGGGTCATGTGACAGGGAAGTACGCGTCTCACCGCAGCGCATCAGGCTGCCCCCTAGCGGCCAAGCGGCAGAAGGACGGTTACATGAATGGCTCCCAGTTCACATGGAAGGCTGGGAAGACAGACGGCATGTCCTGTCCCACCCCGGGCTGTGACGGCTCGGGTCACGTCAGTGGGAGCTTCCTCACACATCGGAGGTGGGTCTGGGTCCTGCATCAATATTTGATCATGCATCCTCTCTTTCTCCCTTCCTTGAAGTAATCACTGATCTGACCGGATCTATGAAAGCTAGTGGAGCCAATGCTTCACTCATCCAGTCAGGTTTTGTGTGTGTGTTAAAGTAAAATATGCACTATTTGTCTGTATGTCTAAAAATGTCCTATTTTCTAATATTTTCCCCAAGTTTGTCGGGCTGTCCGCGTGCCACCTCTGCCATGAAGAAAGCCAGACTGTCTGGACTGTCTGAAATGCTAACGATAAAACAGCACACCAGCAACGGTAATGACTGTCACCGCTCACTCACACAATGGAGCCAATCAGGAGTGTGTATGCGTAATGAGCTACTGAGTGAAATCTCAATCTGACATAAAGAGCCAATCAGGAGTTGGTACGCGTAATGAGCTACTGAGTAGAATCCAAATCTGACATAAAGAGCCAATCAGGAGTCGGTACGCGTAATGAGCTACTGAGTAGAATCCCAATCTGACATAGAGAGCCAACCAGGAGTGTACGTAATGATCTACTGAGTCGAATCCCAAACTGATATATAGAGCCAATCGGGAGTGTGTATGCATAATGAGCTTCTGAGTAGAATCCCAATCTGACATAAAGAGCCAGTCAGGATTGGGTATGTAGCAATTGTTTTATTTTTTTATTTTTATTTAACCTTTATTTAAGTAGGCAAATCAGTTAAGAACAAATTCTTATTTACAATGGCAGCCTAGGAACAGTGGGTTAACTGCCTTGTTCAGGGGCAGAACGACAGATTTTTACCTTGTCAGCTCGGGGATTCGATCTAGCAACCTTTCGGTGACTGGCCAACGCTCTAACCACTAGGTAATGAGCCACTGAGTAGAATCCCAATCTGACATAAAGAACCTGAAATAAAGTGTGTATGCGTAATGAGCAATAAAGGGTACAGGATTGCCATACAGCCTCTGAGCTAGCAAACTAGCCAGTGACAATTAGTGTATAAGAGACCATCCCTCTGCCTCTATCACACATCTCATTCACCCACCACTGACACATCATGTGAAATATTTAGTTGGGCTTGGGGTGGGTGACAGGTGTCTAATAATTGTTCACTGTATAATATTTTTAAGGAATCGAAAATGAGGAAGAAATTAAACAGCTGGATGAAGAAATCAAAGATTTAAGTGAATCAAATTCACAAGTGGAAGCAGATATGATCAAACTTAGAACACAGGTAGGTCAGTAGTACTATGCCATCTGTTTACTTGAAGAGTTGACTCATTTCATGCTTACCTTTCAGTTTCTACCCATTGTGGCACATCATTCTGCTATTGTCAGCACTCATATAATGGTAATGTGTACTACAATGAAGTGTGTGTTTCATTGTTGTACAGCATACACCTAAATGAATCTACCCTCCGCTAAAAAGGTTACCAGAAAAGTTACTCCAGTTTAGAAGAAGCTGTCCAATTTTCATACATGACCTACCATAATCGAGAGAAATCCCAGTATATCTCACATCTGGGAGAATGCAGTGTAACAAAGTGGGGGATTCCTAATTACAAAGCACTATACCTCTGGGAGTACCTGTTTGCTAAACAGAGAGAGCATAGTCACTCACAGCTAATAAAGGGAAGCACCCTGTCCCCAATAACAGGAACAGGAGCAGCGGCTTTCACAGCGTGTAAGAAAGGGTTCCTACCTAAAGAACTATTTGTGTCTGTGAGTTGCAGAAGCTACATATCAGTATCAAGGAAGTATCAAACAGGAGGAGAGGAAAGAGAGGAGCTTCACAATATTTATGTTCACCTACAGTTTGCCTTTTTGAGATTGCATGCAAGTTTGATCTCATTTTGAAATACGGGCTGTTTTCCAACTTGTAGTACACCTTTGGAACTGAATTGTACTGTATGTGCATTGGAGGTGCTTGAATATTTCTTAGAATACACCCCACAGACTTTTAGTACATTTGAGTGAGTGTCAGTGTATTGAATATCATCTGTCCATGCTTCATTGCTCTTCACCTGTGTTGCTTTGTTGCGGTTACATCCATCTCTCCGTGTGATGATGTCATAGACATGGCTGCACGCCAGCCAATCAGCAGTGAGTTGTGACATGTCTGAGGTAGGCCGCTGCCCATGTTATGTGAACTGTGAACTGCACCCTGTGTGCTCCACTGTAACAACCAGAGGTAAAGAAGCACTACCTTTACAGTAACCTTCTTCTTCTCTCACTCTCCCCCCCATTCCCTAGATTACCACAATGGAGTCTAATCTGAAGTCAATAGAGGAAGAAAACAAGGTGATTGAACATCAAAATGAATCTCTCCTGCATGAGCTGGCCAGCCTCAGCCAGACACTGATTAACAGTTTAGCTAATATCCAGCTCCCTCATATGGTAAGGGAACACCAAGAACGGAAATCGGGCAAGTTCCTACAAGCAAACATACTGTAGCATATGAGTTGATTCATTTACATACTCATCTATGTACAGTATTTATCTATTCATTTCTGTGAAGCCCATAAGGTTTCAGTGGTTGTGCATGCTGAGTTGAGCAGGGGCTTTCCAAGCCTACATCAATGAAAAATAAGAGTATTCCTAATTTTAGCCAAACAGAAAAGGGGAAGTTTTATATGAGGCGTGTGTTATGAATTATAGAGAGATTAGACAATCATTTTCAAACAAAGGTGTTAACAATGCTTGACTTGGGGAGGAGATCACCAGAGCTGAGTACTGGCACCTAAAGATTTTTACTGCTTGAGTAAAGTACTGACCTGTTATCAGTGAAATGAAAACTTAAGTTTACCACTTTGGCTCTCTGTCAATAGCTATAGGCTACTACTTTTGTAAATTCAACAAACTTACTTGTTGATCTATCATGGATTTTCATAGTACAGTACATGCTATAATTGCAGGTCTGTATTTACTGTAGTGCTAAAAGTATTTAAGGCATGTCAAAAACAGCTTTTCTCCGTAAGCATCCATTAGATTATTTTCTTATAGTTTCAGAAGAAAAGGAAAAAATAGCACTGGTCCAAAAACTATGAATGATGCCTGTGTCAATCACAAATTAAAATCTTGGCATTTTTTTATTCTTAAAACTCTATCTCCTTATCTTAAAACGTGTAACTTTTGTGTGTGAACACAATACATTATCATTCCAGAGGCTGTGATCATTCTGACTATGTTGTGAGCTGGATTCAGTTGCTGGCCCAATTCGCTATGTTTTCGTATGTTTTGCCTCTATTTATTTCACATATCAATTGTGTCAGATGTTCTGTTGGTGCTGTAGCTCAAATGCTACCACCTAGGGATTGTTTGAGAGAGTAACAGTAACTAGGTAGCAACTAACAGTAACTAACCTTTCCCCCCATAGAAACCACTGGCACACAAAGAGGCTTCCATTAGAAATAACAGCTGCTTACAGATGCATCAGAGAGTAAGACAATCATTCATCATATTCTTACTCTAACACTGCTTTTCTTTCTGTTAATCCTTCTCCTTGTTTCCTCATCAGGGCACTGTATGAAAGACTAGACCTGTGTTTTGCGCAATCATGTTACATAGCAAGATTTTGTTCTGTATTTTAAGCTTTATCCAGAAATGGGAATTTAACTAAAAATTAAAGCAATTGTCTAAGGATAGTGCTGGACCATCTGACAAGAAAAGGGTACTGTTTGATGAAAAACCGCAAAACACAGGGCCCTAATTATTGTACCATCAAAACACAGGGCCCTAATTATTGTACCATCAAAACACAGGGCACTAATTATAGTGTCATCAAATTGCAGGGCCCTAATGACAGAAACATCAAAACACAGGGCCTTAATGATAGTATCATCAAAACACAGGGCCTTAATGATGGTATCATCAAAACACAGGGCCTTAATGATACTATCATCAAAACACAGGGCCTTAATGATAGTATCATCAAAACACAGGGCCTTAATGATAGTATCATCAAAACACAGGGCCTTAATGATAGTATGATCAAAACACAGGGCCTTAATGATAGTATCATCAAAACACAGGGCCTTAATGATGGTATCATCAAAACACAGGGCCTTAATGCTCCTATCATCAAAACACAGTGCCCTAATGATAGTATCATCAAAACACAGGGCCATAATGATACTATCATCAAAACACAGTGACCTAATGATAGTATCATCAAAGGCACCATAATAGAGTCAGCAGATTTAGTCCTCTGTCTGGTTCAGAAACTCTCCCATTAATGTCCTCATGTCTTTCCCATGTGCATCTTTATTTCATTCATATGACCATATATTTTTCCCAGTCTTCCTGATTCCCATCCAATCCTGAATTTTCCTATATTACAATCTTTCTAACCTCAATGATCATCTATTTGAATGGGAAAATCTTGTTTTAGCCAAGTAAAAGTGCACTTGTTTGTTGCAAAGTGTATAAACATAAAATGTGTATAGACACTGTAGTATGACCCTCTCTTCCCAATATGGACGTTACTGCATGACATCTTTCTCTGTGTTGATCATCTTTGTCTAAGACCACCACTTCTCAGCCTTTTCCCTGTGGCAAGACGCCTTATTTTTAAAGCAATCAAATATGAAAAGGCACTTCCACGGGGCTAGTTTAGAGACTAGTTTGTTTCAAGTGGTTTTATTATCTCTGGTTAGATTTGTTGTTAAAACAGCTCTTTGTGAGTCTTAGCTCCTCAAATGATGATTTTAGAGAGTTATTTTCTGGCCTGTCTTCTGTTCTCTGTTCATCACTTCTTCTTCTTATGATCTCACCTTTCTGCTGTTGTTGAAATGTTCCACAGGAGCCGATCAGCGATCAGAACTTTGATGCTTATGTGACCACTCTAACAGACATGTACACTAACCAGGAGCATTACCAGAGTCCAGAGAACAAAGCCCTGCTGGAAAACATCAAACAAGCGGTGCAAGGAATCCAAGCGTAACCCAGCCTGCTACCAAGCCCAGCAAATGACAGAGCATCTTCTCAAAGAGGAGTGAAAGAAATCAACATTCGCAGGAAAGAGCTAGAAGTGACATGATAGGATGATGCCTCATGGTTTGCTGCTGTAACGTATCATACAGTGTTACATATTGATTTTCGTTCCAAAAAAAAAAGAGATGTTATGCTTAGAAAAATTCATAATGATTTTTCTTTTTGTTCTTGCTTTGAAGAAAAAAATAAATAAATGACAAAATAGTTTTTGAAAACATTCACCTTTTGTACGTTTTCATACTGTATGAACTGACATAGTGTGATGTAATGTTTCTAACTGCTCATGTATGCACATTTTTTGTGTATATTTCTGAACAGTAAGCTGTATAACATAAGACATTAGTTCCTTTCAGTGCTTGATGATGAAGCATTTCAGATGAAAAAGCTGCACTGGACAGTGAAAAAAAAAGTTTTTAAAAAATGGGGGAACTGCACGGAGGTAGCTACTTTTCAATGTTTTCCTCAATGGATGACTTTGGAATTCTAAAGATGTTTGTTTTTTCTTGTTTGCAGATTGTTGAATAGCAAGACTTGGTTGCAAATTACTTTATTTTTTAACAATGCTTGAAAAATTCTGTCTTCTTTTTAAAAGTTTGGTAGCTATAGGTGGGGGCATTTTTTATGTGTTGGAAATGAGTATGGAAAGAAACTGACTTGATGTTTGTATGAATGTAACAGTTTATTGTAAACATCATGACACGGAAACCCAATGGTGAAAATCCCATTATCTCGAAAGTACTATTCGCTCTTGATATTTTGTGTTTGTAGATACCCATTGGTGATGTATAATGGCAATAGAGTATGCAGAACTCATTCTAGCATTTAGTAGTTAGTTCTGTTTCAAATTTCGAAACTTCTGTTGCTAGAATCGGGCAATGTCTCAGCAATATATCTCTAAATCATATGTTTATAGATATGGGATGCAATCTACAGGAAAAAAATATTTGGGTATATGCAATGACCTGTTTATAAACATAGGGGTGGAGGAACAAATTAATCTTTTTACTATATATAAAATAAAATGTTTTATATAAATCTTTTAATTACAAAGAAAGTATTTAAAAAAGTTGGACATTCAGTTGTAAAGATTAAAGATGCTCTATGAGTTCCACTCTCTTTACAGACAATTTTGCACATAAGGGACACCTTCGTTTCCATGTTTTGATGTTTTTACAGAAACTAAAGCAGTACCTGAGAGCCTACCGGAGGGTGACAAAGGTTTTGTAAAGAGTATTTATTACTAAAGTATGAGAGAGAGCGGGACTTACAGGGTCATTGTCCCCACTTGCCAGTAGACTATTTGCACTTGTCTTAGAGATAGTATCCTAACATGCGGCGGCGTGCAATTTCCAGGTGTTCCTTCGGCACACGATTGGAGCAAATAACTGCTAAGAGCCACTAGGTGATGAATTAGTACCACTGAAAGAGACTACAGGGATTTGAATCAGAAATTACGATTATAACCATACAAGTAATACTGTATTATCAAATGGTCAAACAATGATGCTATTTCATTTTGGTATGTTATATGAATATTAAATAATCCCCAGCAGCACTTTATATCTAATCACTGTACAAATGAAATAGTAAATAAATTAAAGGTAAAAAAAAAAGAGGAAGTTTAAAGAGGTTGTTTTCCCATTAGGCTTGGAGAGTGGGAAATTCACTCTTCTCGTTGACTCTTCTGCTCTGAATGAGGTGATACAGTTTCATGTCTGTATGCGGCCCCTCTTTATGTTGTGGTATTAGTTGTTAGCGACCATGTTCAGAATTGGCCTTCTTGAGAGCTAATGCAAAGGTGCTTGTCATTCACCTGATCTTGTCTATTGTACTTTTCCATCCTCTTTTAGGGCTCCATCGTTAATGACTGCATACAGTATGCCTTTCTCCACAGCATCGTGGCTGCAGCTTTTTGACAATATAGTAATGCTTTCAGTAGAGTAATACCTAGTATCAGTTTTTGAATTAATTCTCATTATCAGTACAATGGAAAGGGATTTAAAGCACAAACCGGCTGCTCATCTACCATTAGTACATAATATCAAATTTGAGAAAAGTTATCTGTGACTATTTACATAGGGAACACAAAAAGTGTCACATATTAGAATGCTGAATTTTCATATAAATTATTGTGAATTCATCAGAGTTTATTTATTATAACTTATTCATTTTGAGGTTGATTTAGGTAATCATGAACAAAAACAGGATTTTGTACAAACTATTGTGCTCTCTGTGAAACTGAAGTTTAATTTATTTTTGTACTACACAGCATGGATTTGTTGACATTTTCATTTTGCTATAAGTCTGTGAGATCACAAGTTGCTGTGATATTTCATTTTTAAATTGTGAACTTTGTACAATTCTTGTCATGCTGGATGTTGACACATCTTACTCTGAATAAAGAAAAAATGGTGTTGCCACAGGCCTGTAAGTTTGATGGTCAGTCATCCTTCTTGTTCATGCTCATTCAAAACCCAGCATTCTTGGAACACTAAACATTTTGCGTTCAGTGAACGGCTGCATTAATTCCCATGTTTTTTTTTTCAATTCACAAAATAGTTACTGAATTTTACATTCCAGGACAATCCGCAGATGTTTTGCAATAAGAATCAAGCTTTCTTAGGATAACGATTCATGCCATGTGGTAAATGTGGATTAATTGAGTGTTTTGTTACAGGCATATACTTCCCCAATGTCATACCACATGAAAACCAGAGGATGGCAGCACAGAGCCTGTATAACATCATAGTCCTATGGAAATGTTCTTAGCTGTCAGTCTCGGACTGAAGTTAGACGGAATCCCCCCAATTACCTATAATACAACACAAAATGTATCGAACATCAACCATCATATTCAGAACTACTATTATGAGTTGTAAATACATGGAAAGTAACACAATAATTTGGAGATAAGGCTGGGATTATCAGACAAATCCTGAACTATTATACATCCTTCCTAAACCATATCATAGTATGGCAATGTTTTCCATATTTGGCTGAGAATGGGCCCATCAACTCATTGTCTGTCCTACATTCCACCCAGCGGGAGACAAATTGGCAACATTTTACGGCATAATTACAGGGTAACTATGGTAATAAAATATTTATACGTGCATTGCAAGCTCAGAAAATTACCTAATTCTTGTGAATAGCAATTTCCTGGAAGCTCCAGAAACGTGAGTTAGTGTGGTATAACTGTACCATGTGTTTATTGAAGAGTACATTGATCAACTTTTAAACAGATGATGTATAAAGTATAATTTTATTAATCATACTTTCCATTAGGCCTAAATCTACTTTGACATGGTTTCTTGATTGGCTTGCTCCCGGATCCAATATAACTTGTAACACTGCCCTACTTCTTTCTCTCTCTCTCTGCTTTGAGGGAGGGAGCGGGTCTAAGGCAGCTGAATTCAGCTTTACAATAACTCTGCCGATGTAGTAGTTAGTCTACGAGAGGGGTAGCTAGCGGTGTGTTCTCTGCGCTGCTGACTCCCTAGCAATGGCGCTGAGGACAAGCCAACTCTTCTCCCCTTTTCTAGTCGCGGTAGTACTGATTTTGGTCGCCGTTGGCCCGCAGCCTGTCATTTCTTGTCCAAGCCGGTGTTTATGTTTTCGTACCACCGTGAGATGTATGCATTTAAATCTGGAAACCGTACCTGCTGTCGCTCCATCGACAACCATCCTGTAAGTAAAGTTACATTGTATCTAAAGGGAAAGTTTGTAGGCTATGGAGGGAACGGAATGAACGCACATATTGCTGGACGGATTGCTGGAGGAGTAACAACCAACCCAAGCGCTTTGCGATGGCCATACGATCGCTTATGTTTGTATTTAAGCCGAATAATTTAAATGGTGTTAATGTATCAATTCTTACCATATTTAAACCACAGTTGAGAATGCAGTATCATAAGAGCTATTCCTCTTCTGGACCAGATCACCATTCTGGTTGCCAATATTCAAAAGTTGCAATGATGGATTCTGCAATTTATTTTCCAGGTTTAGCTTACATCTATCATACAGAGACCAACATTCCACTAATTCACCATGCCTGATTTTTTTGTTGGTATATCTGAAAGGGTTAGGAGGGGAAAAAAACATGGCAAATTAAAATCCATCCAAAAACCTAGTCATGATTCATTTTGACAGACCCTGTAACCAAAATACATTTTTTTACATTAACATACCACATATTCTGTCTGAAATGGGAATTATACATATATGCTCGTTCCGGAAACTAGGACAAAGGCTTCAGACATCAGAGCATAGTCGGAGCCCCTTTTCTTCTTCTTCTTCTTCATCTCCTTCTTCCTTCCTCCGTTGGACGCTTCTGAATCTGTCAGTGTTGAGTTGTACGGAGGAAGGCTTTGGAGAGGAAAGCATGTGTCAGTTGGCTCGCAGGACTTTGAAGTAAGCAGCCACCTGTCGCCTTGCCCTGCCGGCCTGCGCTCAGTCTTGTCAGAACATGAATGCAAATGTCCCTGCCTTCCCATTCTTCCACTGTAAATTGTGCACGAAGGCCAGCAATGCAACTTTCAACTGAACTCAAGCACTCTTTGAAGGATTGCTTGATTGTGGGGAATATGTATCTCCCTGAATATGAAGTCTGTCTGCATAGCAGATCACATTAAGCCTTATTAAACAGAAGTCAGGATTAAAAGCAGCTCCTTTGAAGGAGAAAAGTGAGTGTGTATGTTTGTGTGTGGGTAGAACCATGTTATGACACCAGTCCTGTGTCATACTTTCTGGAGGCTTTATGGACCCTTATGGAGGCTAAAAATACATCATTTTGATCTAATCCCTTTCTCGTAGCTTAACTCATTTCAGCCACAGTCCCAGGACCAAACCACTGGCCCTTCCGACCTGGGTCAGCTGATGGCTGGCTGTGAGGGCTGGGGGGCAGAGGTGACTGGGTGGGCATGTTGGAGACAGGAGGTATTGTATGTAGATGTTCATTTGGAGAGATGCTGGCTGGCCAGGCCCTGACGGTCTGGGCGTTGCATTCCTTGTCCTGATCTGGCAGTGTGCCCGTCTCTGATGTGAAAATTCCTCCTCATCAGCATTCCACAACCAGGTTCCTCAAAGCTGTGGGAATGTATTTTGTTATTGTTTGAAATCTCAATCTCTATTTCTCCTTTCTCTGTCTCTCAATCTATCGATCTCTCTTTCTCTATGTCTTCCCTTTTTTGTCTCTCCATCTCTAAGTTTCTCTCTTCTTCCACAGTATCCCCTTCTCTTTCTCTTACTTTCTCCCTCTCTTTCACTCTCCCCCTCTTTCTCTTTCCCGTTCTTTCTCTCTCCCTCTCTAAACTTATAAACCCTCCCTAGTTCTCTCCTGTGATGGATTTGATTAGGGGAACATTTTGGTTGGTTGGTGCAGGGCAGGCAGCTTTGTGCCAGATGCCTGTGTCTCCCCTGAGAGGCCCAGCTGGAGCTGGAGCTGGGGCTGGAGCTCAGTCTGACCCCAGTTCTGTGGTGTGTGTGTCTAAACGCTCTGAGCCTAGTCATTCTACCCAGTGTGTGTAATGCATGCTTCTCTACTGATGTCAATCCCTGAAAGAACTCAATGGACCCTGGCCCAACCACTCGGGCTAAAAAACATACACGCATATTTGTACATTGAATAAGAGAATCTCAAAAAGTCAGTGGCTCGTGTGAGATAAGTATCGTTGAACTCTAAACATCTCTCTTCCCTTTACTTCCTGAAGGGAACAGGGGAATAAGGTACACCCAGGACCTGTGCTCGGTGCTCCCGTTGTTTTAACTTTCAGGGTTTTTCTTTTTTTCCTCCCACCATTGATGTTCCACATTTATTTTTCAGCTGTTGTCTCTGAGGACTCTGTTTGAGGCATAATAGTAAATGACCCTTCCTCTCTGTAACGACACTGCTGTACTCCTGCTCTGGGATTTCCTAAGATGGAGGAATGATTACTTTCACATTGTCAGCTCTATTTTGCCATCAGCTCTCATGAATCCTCTCGGCCTGTACCGACACACAGGCCCACAGCTGTTGATGCTTATTGTTCCGCTTGCTAATGCTCTGTAAAGGCACATTTTAAGCCATAAAAGACACACATAGGGATGGGTATCGTTAGATTTTAATGGTATTACTACTATTACCGATACTGCTTATCGATCCGGTACTTTAACGGTATTCTTATCGGTTCTTTTTGTTATTTTTTATGAAAAAAAACCCCGAAACAAATTAAGAACAGAATTAACATTGCTTTATTTCCTGAAATGTAAAATAAATCAAATAAACAATTATTTACAGCAAAAGAAACAGCAATGTTTTGAACAAATCACTATTATAGACTCTAATGTTGTGATGATGGAAATGTAAAACAAATGAAATAAACAATATTTTCCTGCAAAAGAAAAGAGCAACACGGGTGGGGCCTGCAGGTAGGCTGCAGAAGGACTAACAGTTCTTAGCAGTTCTTCTGGAGAAAGATCAACATATTTGCTTTCTCTGGCAGAAGTCCGGACCTCTCCTTGCTTATTGTGTTCCCTGCAGTCGAAAATACCTTCTTGCTAGGGGTGGAGGAGGCTTGAGAACAGAGGTAGCTTGTTGCAATGTTTGTGAGGAGAGGCAGAGTAGCTCTCTTCACCCACCACCACATCACAGGATCTTCAGCCATAGGGACGGGAGGCAGGCTTTTGTAGAGCTCAACCTCTAGGTCAACATGCTCACTGAGGGTGAGGGACAAGGTGTCCTGTTGGATCGTCAACCTCAACTCCCTGTCCTCCTCTGAGAACAGCTCCTCCAAGGCACTCCTTGTTTTGTACAATGGAGGGACTGTCTCCTCCATTTCCTCTCCTTCTCCTTCAGGCTCCTCATCTTGTTGCTGGTGCTCTGTGTCTGTCTGCTCCGGCTCTTCTGACAGCCCTGGTGTTGCTCCTGTCACATTGGCCTCAACAGCTGCCTTCCTCAGCCTGTCCCAGGTGGCGTCACTCACCGGCCTCCCTTTAAATCTTAGGTCCATTGCTGTGGCCTCATGCAGGAAGGCTTGAATGTCCTCATCCTGATAGCGCTCGGAGAGGTTCTCCCACACCTTCTCTTTGATGGTTGCCACTAACGTTGTATCTTCATGCTTCACAGTGAGGTTCTCTTCCAGTTTGTGGAGGATAGGTATGATCTGTCCACAGGTGGCATTCTTTTCACATGACATACACACTGTGGATGAATAGAGGATTCTCATGAGCTGGACAAACTCCTCAGCTTTATGGAAGTCCTCGTCCTTCAGACGGTCCAGGTTGTCCTTGGTCATTGCTTTTCACAGTCATGGGTCCAAGGCTGCTGCTTGGATCGCTGGATACTGCTCCATGAATCTCTATCATTAGATAGAGCGAGTTCCATCTGGTCTTGACATCAAGAATGAGTGAGTGTTGCAGAAGGCCTGAAACAACAACAAAAACAACGTACATTCAATTACCGCACACTTGAATATTGCATTCAATTGTTAAATGTGGGAATTTCAAAATAATACTTTAATAGATTGAACTGGCTTCTTTCCAAGGAGCTGCTGCTTTTCCTTCAAGACTGTTTTGGACACCGAGCATCTCTTAAACCACACAACCACTGCTCTGATTTGGGCTGCCCTTTTATCAATGGAAGTCATTTGGTAGTTTATGCGCTGGGAGTTTATGCACTGCCAGATTCAATGTGTGCGCAAAACATCCTATTTTTACGATGTGTAGCCTCTTGATGGCAACATTCATATTGCCAGCATTATCAACAGTCACAGCTACAATCTTGCTCTATCTCAAACTCTTCCAGAATGTCTGAGATCTCCTCTGCCACTACTTCGCCAGTTTGCAATTTGTACACTGCCCTGGTGTGGAGGACCTTCTGTTTTACACTGCTCTGGCTTGTGGTCTGCACTGTAACAGTGAGATAGTGGTCCTGACAGAGGCTGGTCCACCCGTCTGATGGGATGGCCAGCTTTGGCACGTCCTTCAGCTCAGTGATCACATTGGCCTTATCTACACCATACCAGGTAGGAATGAATGTGTCAGTGAGGTAACTCCTTGAGGGAGCGGTATATTTGGGGTTGAGTGCCTTGCTCATCTCCCTACAGAAAAAAAAAATATATAGTTTTCATGTGATAAATTATCATTATTGAATTATTGTGTTGTTGTGTATTGTATTGTGGAGTGATGGGACTAACATACAACCCTTTTACATTTTTACATTTTAGTCATTTAGCAGACGCTCTTATCCAGAGCGACTTACAAATTGGTGCATTCACCTATAATATCCAGTGGAACAACCACTTTACAATAGTAAAGTTTTATACTACTATATCCTAAAAATTAATACAATTCAATATATATTTTTGTAATTTTTATTTCACCTTTATTTAACCAGGTAGGCTAGTTGAGAACAAGTTCTCATTTACAACTGCGATCTGGCCAAGATAAAGCAAAGCAGTGCGACACAAACAACAACACATAGTTACACATGGAATAAACAAGCGCAATAAGTAGGCCATAGTAGCGAGGTAATTACAATTTAGCAGATTAACACTGGAGTCATAAATGAGCAGATGATGATGTGCAAGTAGAAATACTGGTGTGCAAAAGAGCAGAAAAGTAAATAAAACAATATGGGAATGAGGTAGGTAGACTGGGTGGGCTATTTACAGATGGACTATGTACAGCTGCAGCGATCGGTTAGCTGCTCAGATAGCTGATGTTTAAAGTTGGTGAGGGAAATATAAGTCTCCAGCTTCAGCGATTTTTGCAATTTGTTCCAGTCACTGGCAGCAGAGAACTGGAAGAAAAGGCGGCCAAAGGAGGTGTTGGCTTTGGGGGTGACCAGTGAGATATACCTGCAGGAGTGCGTGCTACGGGTGGGTGTTATCGTGACCAGTGAGCTGATCACTGACAGACTGTTACCTAAAGCCCTTGGACTCCACTGTTGCAAAGGGGTGTAGGCCTTTCACTATGAACTTGGTCATGGCTAGGTGTCACTCATTCACCCTCTCCTCAGTCATCCTCCCACTAGCTGCCAGCGTGAAGTGGCTTTGGGCTGGTCTTTGGCTTGGCCCAGCTGTATTAGAGGGAGGAGTGGGTTGGTTCATTGTGGCTGCAACTTTAACAAAAAAGTTGCAACATCTTTAAATGAGTGATTGAATTTATGAACGCACCCATAGCTAAACAATCAGCTGGCTAATGGTTCCTTTTGATCAGGAACCCATGTTCTCATAATCTAGTTAACTCAGTGTGTGGGCTCTAGGCTGCTAGCACACATAGCTAACGTAGATCAGGCAACGAGAGATGAACTACGAGCTAGGCAGTCAAAAACTGTGCTTTTCTCTGCCTGTACATGATGCACTTTCGATAGATGTTTGGACAGATTGCTCGTGTTTCCGCCCTTACAAGCAAAAGTCTTGTTGCACTTGTGGCAACGAGCATTGTCAGCATCGACTCTGGTGAAGTGTAACCACACTTTTTAACGTTTAGTTCTCTCCGCCATCGTCACTAGTTAAGAGCAGAGTCGTTCTTGTGTGTGCGTGCGCTGTAGTGTGTGAGAGACACAGGCTGCGCGCCAGAGAGATCTCTCTTCTGATTTGGGAATAGCGAGAATGCATCATAGACGAATGTCTTCATCTTATTGCAAATTAGAAACGGTTGGTGAGATAAAATGTGCAAGATAACGTTTATGTAGCAATAATAAATAGGACATTTATTTTCTTAATTTCTCCAGTACCAAAAGCAGAACCAAATTTAGATGTCTTGTCTGAAGTCTTACAAATAGTCTCTTATTTATGTACGTATATTAATTTCTCTGTGGTGACCTGCATGTGTTGTCACATGGTCTGGCACCCACTGCAGAAATGTGTTAAACATTGTGAAAGTGAACCCTTATTATAAACACATGGGCAACACCATGGCAAAGGGGAGTCTGTCCATTGTAAATGTGTCAATGTGCTAGCTCATAAAGTGGCTTGTTATGGCCTAGTTGGCCTCCTTTAAGTAATGTTTAGTATTCAAATGAGCTCCTTTATTAGCGTTTTCACTCTCACACCCTGTGGTGGATGTGGTGTTTTTAACAGAATTACTACAAACAAACCCTCTTGAAACTCTGTTCTGTATTAGACGAATAACGTTAAAGTAACATCAGAGATTAAATGTGAAGGCTCAGCCTTTGGTTCACTCTCACAGGCTATCAGGATGAATTTCAGGTCAAAGGTTTTGCTTTGTAGTTTGGAGAATCAACAAGTCAGTTTTTCACCTGATTTTCAGCGGAAACATGATAGTTGACAGGAGCAGCCAGAATCAGAAGAGTAGCTGCTGGTTGATCTGAACAGAGTGTGATAAGACAGACTGAGTGGTTAGAGGTTGACTGAGACACTGGGGGTTCAAGGCAGATGGGGGTTGAAGTTGAACTGTACAGCATGCTACAAGGCAGGAAACCTGCCATCTATATAAGATGGTTTTGATTGGGTCACCAGAGTGGCACAGCGGTTTAAGGCACTGATCAGTGCTAGAGGCATCACTACAGATCTGGGTTCGATCCCAGGCTGTGTCGCAGCCGGCCACGACCGGGAGACCCATGAGCCGGCGCACAATTGGCCCCAGCATCGTCCGGGTTAGGGGAGGGTTTGGGCGGTTGGGATGTCCTTGTCCTTAAGCGAGCAGTGTGTCAAGAAGCAGTGCGGCTTGGCGGGGTCGTGTTTCGGAGGACGCATGGCTCTCGACCTTCGCCTCTCCCGAGTCCGTATGAGAGTGATGGGACAAAACTGTAACTATCAATTGGATATCACAAAATTGGGGCGAAAAAGGTGTAAAAAGTACAACAACAACAACAAATACTAAAACTAAAGATGGTCTTGATTTGCGACTTAACATTTCCGAGACTCCCAAGTGAAGTCCTTAGAGCCCTACTGGGTAGATTAGGTCAGGCAGGCGACAGGGGGTTACCGTTTCTCTTTCAATCCCTACTTAGAATAGAATATGAATGACTATGTATATATGAATAGTGTGTAAATAGTATTTGTGTTGTCTCTTGGTGTCTTTCCAATATATGGACCTTATTTGATTTATTTTCTTATAATAAATGTTTATCAAAAATATAAACATCTGTACTTCGTCATGTATTTGTACGTAAAGTTTGTATATGAAAACTATTTCAAAGATGCATACTTTCAGTTTTTTTTTTACTCACTTCATTTGCGCAAAAGAGGGAAGCTCTCGCTGCTGGTGCTAGCACACACACAGATCAAATACACAGCTGGAACTCAGATTAAGTTGATGACATCTCCTAATAATTAAAAAGATTGTTCAGAAAAACAGGTGTTTTAATCGGCATATGCTTACTTCGATTATGACCTTACGCTGATTAAGCTAAGCGGAGTAAGGTGTTTACATGACTAATGTCATACTCGGCCTACTGCCATAATCAGTTTCATGTTGAATTATTAGCGTGCATGAAATGTACTGATAGCCTACAGCAGGGGCCTGAATGAGTGAGTTAGAGAGCGGGACAGACAGTCAGGGAGGGAGAGACAAGAGGAGCTCCATTGTGTGGAATTTGCTGCAGTCAGGCTTTGTGAGGCGTTCAGTCTCTGCAGCATTATGGAATGCAAAGCCAGAAATCCGCAACGCTTTGCTCATTTGCACAGGGAGATTGTGCCGAAGATAGTTGTTGAAAGGAACCCTGCTGGCCTCTCTCTTCCTGTGACTGTCCTATAGGGGGTGGAGAGGGGGGGGGGGGGCAGCTTGGTTGCTGAATTCTAATGTTGTTCAAGTCTTTTTGCAGCATTTCTCTAAAAAGAGCATTGTCATAGCGTTATTACAGCATTGTTCCACCAAGGATGTCTCCTAAAAGTTAGATTCTCCCCTTGTGACTTGTTTAGGAGCTTTTATGCATGTACAGGAGGGGCTGTGTGTGCATAGTTGCCAATCAAGCATATCAATACTTTGCAGCCATGTTGTCAGTGAATGGTCTCATTGGAGGGAAATTGTCTGGTGCTGAAGTGGATTCTTTTTTTATGCCCTCATAATGAACCTTTATAATGCTTGATAAGATCTTTGTGACTGTTGGTAAGATAGATTCCTGGATGAAGACATTAAAGGATGTCAGAGAAGAAGACACAATACCCTGATAGAGAAAAGTGAAAGGGGAATCCCTTTATTTCAAATGTCATCCCTGATTATGATCTCAGTCACGTCTCCTGTATCTTTCTGTGCTGCTACACTGCCTGTGAAAGCTTTCTCTATTGAATGTCTGAGAAGCAGTCCAGGCTGTTGAATTGGCAATGGCCCTCAGGTCCTGTCGGTGCTCTGTCCAACTCCTTCAGGCTCTGTGGGATTCTACACTGCAGGATGCACACAGAGACATATTAAAGAAAAGCTCCAACCATGTTTGGAGATTGAGATGGCCTTGTTCTCCGAGGTGGGGAGACTGCCATGTTCTTGTTTAACAATGTATGAGTCACGCACGCCCAGAGAGAGTCCTTGGCTGTCCAAGTTGGGCATGTGTTAGAAAGCTAAACAATCCCCTGACTGAGAGAGTGAGATCGAGAGAGAGAGAGAGAGAGAGAGAGAGAGAGGTGTATGTGAGAGGTCTTTGGAGGTGGGGCAGAGAGAGAGAGACTTGGATTTTCTGCAAGGACATACAGTACCAGTCAAAAGTTTGGAGACACCTCCTTATTCAAGAGTTTTTCTTTATTTTTACTATTTTCTACATTGTAGAATAATAGTGAATTATTCTAAACTATGAAATAACATGGAATAATGTAGAAACCAAAAAAGTGTTAAACACATCAAAATATATTTTAGATTTTAGATTCTTCAAAGTAGCCACCCTTTGCCTTGATAACAGCTTTGCACACTCTTGGCATTCTCCCAACCAGCTTCACCTGGAATGCGTTTCCAACAGTCCTGAATGAGTTCCCACATATGCTGAGCACTTGTTGGCTGCTTTTCCTTCACTCTGCGGTCCAACTCATCTGAAACATCTCAATTGGGTTGAGGTTAGGTGATTGTGGAGGCCAGGTCATCTGATGCAGCACTCCATCACTCTCCTTCTTGGTCAAATAGCCCTTACACAGCCTGTTGAAAAACAAATGATAGTCCCACTAAGCGCAAACCAGATAGGATGGCGTGTCACTGCAGTATGCTGTGGTAGCTATGCTGGTTAAGTGTGCCTTGAATTCTAAATAAATCACATAGGGTGTCACCAGCAAAGCACCCCCACACCATCACACAATCCACCATGCTTCACGGTGGGAATCACACATGCGGAGATCATCCGTTCAACTACTCTGCGTCTCACATAGACACGGCGGTTGGAACCAAAAATATCACATTTGGACTCATCAGACCAAAGGACAGATTTCCACTCGTCTAATGTCCATTGCTTGTGTTTCTTGGCCCAAGCAATTATCTTCTTCTTATTGGTGTCCTTTAGTAGTGGTTTCTTTGCAGAAATTCGACTTTGAAGGCCTGATTCTCGCAGTCTCCTATGAAAAGATGATGTTGAGATGTGTCTGTTACATGAACTCTGTGAAGCATTTATTTGGGCTGCAATTTCTGAGGCTGGTAACTCTAATGAACTTATCATTCAGCAGAGGTAACTCTGGGTCTTCCTTTCCTGTGATGGTCCTAATGAGAGCCAGTTTTATCATAGCACTTTTTGCGACTGCACTTGAAGAAACGTTGAAAGTTCTTGACATTTTCAGGGTTGACTGACTTTCACGTCTTAAAGTAATGATGGACTGTCATTTCTCTTTGCTTATTTGAGCTGTTCTTGCCATAATATGGGCTATCTTCTGTATATCACAAGTACCTTGTCACAACACAACTGATTGGCTCAAACGCATTAAGAAGGAAATTCATTCCATAAATCAACTTTAAACAAGGCACACCTGTTAATTGAAATGCATTCCAGGTGACTACCTCATGAAGCTGGTTGAGAGAATGCCAAGATTGTGCAAAGCTGTCATCAAGGCAAAGGGTGGCTACTTTGAAGAATCTCAAATATAAAATATATTTTGATTTGTTTAACAATTTTTTGGTTGCTACATGATTCCATTTGTGTTATTTCATAGTTGTGATGTCTTCACTATTATTCTACAATGTAGAAAATAGTAAAAATAAAGAAAAACCCTTGAATGACTAGGTTGGTCCAAACTTTTCACTGGTTGTTAGCAATGGTTGGAGACTCAGGATATTAGACAATGAGGACTGAGTCAGCCAATGTCAACCTGTACAAGTCTGGAACAGTAATGGTGCTGGGCAACCCCAAACAGTTTCAGCTGGACATTCGCATAATCAAAGAGATAGCTTAGCAGGATAAGCTCTCTTGAGAAAGATACCCTCACCCCGAGCGTGTCAGACCAGACCTCTTCATTATACAACCCCACAAGCGGAAAGAGCAACCTCCTAGCACAGAGTACTACTCCCTCATTGAAATGAAGGATAAATTCACCCAGCTGGAGGTAAGGCAAGAGAACAGCAGGTGAACACACTCCAGTCAGCACACTCCAGTCAGCTCAACAACACTCCCTCATCTACACCTGGAGAGTAGAGAGAGACATATCTGCACTCTGGACTGTGGACTGTGGTGAGACAACATCAACAGGAGAAGAGCAGGAGCAGGAGAAGAACAGAACACTAGAGGAGAAGGTGAAAGTGATCGAGGAGTAGTTGAGAACGATGACGTGTGACAGAGAACAACCCATTAGAGAGCTTGCCACCCCCGCAGAGTAGCCAGCAGAACAGCTCCCTTCAGACCCTGACCAAAGTCTTGAACACCAGAGCAGAACAGTCCACCCCAGACCCTGACCATAGCCCCGACATCATAGCAGGACAGACAAATGAAGAACCCCAAGCCCAGGGGATCCCACCCCCTCTGAGCCCCCCCCCTTTCAGCCACCCTGATAGTCCGTCTGACAAACCCCCACACCCACTGAGGACATCCTTATGGACTCAAACAGGAAATATATACAAGAAAATACACTTTTTTCCAAACACACAGTGTCTAAACTCTGGTGTCCAAACACCGAGCGCGCCCTAGACCTTCTGTCTGAGGACCAACTAGGGTCACCCAGCCACAAAATAATACACACAGGCACAAACAACCTGAGGACACAGCAGGAATGGGTGGCCACAGCACTCGAGCAACAGATCAACAGACACCCCGCCCAGACCAGCGAGACACTCTCCCAGACCTGCGGGACCCAACCCCCCGGACCTACACATAGAGGACCCACACCGAGAGGACCAACATCCAGACTACTGCACCACCAGACACATCCAGAGACCCCCACCCCAACCAATCAACACTCCCCCAAGTCAACCATGCCCATTTAGGCCCCCTCAGATCAGACCTCTGCCCCTCCTGCCCAACACATGCCCCCCACTCCCGCAAAGAGGGCCTCAACATGGAAGTAACACATCCGCCCAGGCCGTGAGCAGGCAAACAGGACCAACCCCCACTCTTACACTAGCCCAAGCCAATGGCATGTACCAGATGCTCAGCAGGCTCTGCTCACACTTACTGGTCTGAGGCCTAACCACATGACTAATAACATTGCACACTTTATGGAACACAAAGCCTTCATGTAACAAAGCCTCTCGATGGAGGGGGGTGGGTGGAATCAGGAGCAGGAGAGCAGAAGGGTTCCAGGAAAATCCACAGTTTATTTTAGCGGTTCCGAAAGCACAACGACACACACAGGGGAGAAATCTCAACTCCGCTAGCCACAAGCAAATATGTCCACGGTAAACACATACCATACAAAAACCAAACAACGCCCGTGGTGCAGGCACGCACCCCTTACATGTAGCCTACAGCAAAAATAATCCCGCACACAGCCTAACCTGCAGCGGGGAAAATTAAACCCACCGAAATCAGAAAAACAAGACACAGGTGTGTAAAACCAGACAGAACTAAATGAAAAGGAAAATGGGATCGGTGGCAGCTAGTAGGCCGGCGACGACGACCGCCAAGCACCGCCCGAACAGGGAGAGGAGTCACCTTCGGTGGAAGTCGTGACACTTCACTATCTCATCCTGGGATATCCAAGGCCTGAGGTCATCTGCCTTTGCCCTAAAGTGCAGGAACCTGGACTTCACCAAATAAATAAAAATACAGACATTGTCATCCTACAAGAAACATGGTATAGAGGAGATGGACCTACTGGTTGCCCTCAAGGTTACAGAGAGCTGGTAGTTCCATCCAACAAACTACCAGGTGTGAAACAGGGAAGGGACTCAGGGGGTATGCTAATTTGGTATAGAGTAGACCTAACTCACTCTTTTAAAATAATCTAAACAGGAACATTTTACATTTGGCTAGAAATTCAAAAGGAAATGATCTCAATAGAGAAAAATGTCTTCCTGTGTGCTACCTATATCCCCCCACTAGAATCTCCATATGTCAATGAATGCAGCTTCTCCATCCTGGAGGGGGAAATCAATAATTTTCAGGCCCAGAGACATGTACTAGTCTGTGGTGACCTAAATGCCAGAACTGGACAAGAACCTGACACCCTCAGGGGGACAAAAATCTACCTGGAGGTGACAGAATACCCTACCCCATATGCCCCCCATGCACAACTACGACAACATAACCAACAAAAACTGGTCATAACTCCTGCAGCTCTGTTACGCGCTGGGTATGTATATAGTCAATGGTAGGCTTCGAGGGGACTCCTACGGTAGGTACACCTATAGCTCATCTCTTGGCAGTAGGACTGTAGACTGCTTTATCACTGACCTCAACCAGATTTTCTCAGAGCATTCACAGTCAGCCCACTGACATCCCTATTTGATTACAGCAAAATCACAGTCTACTTGAATAGAGAAATACTCAATCATGAGGCATCAAAGCCAAAGGAACAGAATAATATTAAGAAATGCTATAGATGGAAAGAAAGTAGTGTGGAAAGATACCAAAAAACAATTAGGCGACAACAAATTCAATCCCTTTTAGACAATAATAGTGAAGGTGTAAACGTGTCAGTAGAAAACCTAAACAGTATATTTGACCTCTCCGCTTCCCTATCAAATCTAAAAATTTCAAATAGAAAACCAAAGAAAATTAACAACAATGACAAATGGTTTGATGATGAATGCAAATACCTAAGAAAGAAATTTAGAAACCTATCCAACCAAAAACATAGAGACCCAGAAAACCTGAGCCTACATTTTGACTATGGTGAATCACTAAAACAATACAGAAATATACCACGGAGAAAAAAAGGATCAGCAAGTCAGAAATCAGCTCAAAGTATAGGAAGAATCCATAGACACTATCGACTTCTGGGAAAATTGGAAAACACTAAACAAACAACAACACAAAGAGTTATCTATCCAAAATGGAGATGTATGGATCAACCACCTCCAATCTTTTTTGGCTCTATAACAAAGAAGAAACAGCAAAAACATATAGATGACCAAATACATATCTTAGAATCAACTATTAAAGATACCAGAACCCACTGAATTCTCCAATTACACTGAATGAACTACAGGACAAAATACAAACCCTCCAACCCAAAAAAATATACAGACCACAAATTCCAATTGGCTATACTTAAACTCTTTAACATCATCCTTAGCTCTGGCATCTTCCCCAATATTTGGAACCAAGGACTGATCACCCCAATCCACAGAAGTGGAGACAAATTCTCTGCATTATCACTAATAGCAGGCTCGTACATTTCCTCAGTGAAAACAATGTACTGAGCATATGTCTTTTTACCAAATTACCTTACGACAGACCACGTATTCACCCTACACACCCTAATTGACAAACAAAGCAAAACAAAAGCAAAGTCTTCTCATGCTTTGTTGATTTCAAAAAAGCTTTTGACTCAATTTGGCATGAGAGTCTGCTGTATAAATTGATGGAAAGTGTTGTTGGGGTAAAAACATACAACATTATTAAATCCATGTACACAAGTGTGCGGTTAAAATTGGCAAAAAACACTCACATTTCTTTCCACATGGCCATGGGGTGGGACAGGGATGCAGCTTAAGCCCCACCCTCTTCAACATATATATCAACGAATTGGTGAGGGCATCCGGCCTCACCCTACTAGAATCTGAAGTCAAATGTCTACTGTTTGCTGATGATCTGGTGCTTTTGTCCCCAACCAAGGAGGGCCTATAGCAGCAGCTAGATCTTCTGCACAGATTCTGTCAGACCTGGGCCCTGACAGTAAATCTCAGTAAGACACAAATAATTGTGTTCCAAAAAAGGTCCAGTTGCCAGGACCACAAATATACATTTCATCTAGACACCATTGCCCGAGAGCACACAAAAAACTATACATACCTCGGGCTAAACATCAGCACCACAGGTAACTTCCACAGAGCTGTGAAGGATCTGAGAGACATGGCAAGAAGGCGAGAAGGTCCTTCAACACCATCAAAGGGAACATAAAATTCGACATACCAATTATGATCTGGCTAAAAATACTTGAATCAGTTATAGAACCTGTTGCCCTTTATGGTTGTGAGGTCTGGGGTCCACTCACCAACCAAGAATTCACAAAATGGGACAAACACCAAATTGAGACACTGCATGCAGAATTCTGCAAAAATATCCTCTGTGTACAACTTAAAACACAAAATAATGCATGCAGAGCAGAGTTAGGCCGATACCCGCTAATTATCAATATCCAGAAAAGAGCAGTTAAAATTCTACAACCACCTAAAAGGAACCCATTCCCAAACCTTCCATAACAAAGCCATCATCTACAGACAGATTAACCTGGAGAAGAGTCCACTAAGCAAGCTGGTCCTGGAGCTCTGTTAACAAACACAAACAGACCCCACAGAGCCCCAGGACAGCAACACAATTAGGCCTAACTAAATCATGAGAAAACAAAAAATAATTACATGACATATTGGAAAGAATTAACAAATTCACTGAGCAAACTGGAATGCTATTTGGCCCTAAACAGAGAGTACACAGTGGCAGAACACCTGACCACTGTGACTGACCCAAACGTAAGGCTCAGTGAGCATAGCCTTGCTATTGAGAAAGTCTGCCGTAGGCAGACCTGTCTCTCAAGAGAAGACAGGCTATGTGCACGCTTCCCACAAAATGAGGTGGAAACTGAGCTGCACTTCCTAATCTCTTGCCAAATGTATGACCATACTAGAGATACACATTTCCCTCAGATTACACAGATCCACAAAGAATTCGAAAACAAACCCAATTTTTATAAACTCCCATATCTATTGGGTGAAATACCACAGTGTGCCATCACAGCAGCAAGATTTGTGACCTGTTGTAAATACAACCCATATTTATGTTTATTTATTTTCTCTTTTGTACTTTAACTATTTGCACATAATATGACATTTGAAATGTCTTTATTCTTTTGGACCTTTTGTGAGTGTAATGTTTACTGTTAATTAAATTGAAATTGAATTGAGAGTGAGCGAGAGAGACAGAGAGAGAGGAGGGGGAGGGGTCCACACATGGCACTCAGATGCTAGAGCTGGAACTGAAGCTCTAGATGTCCCAGCCATTCCCTTAGTGCCTCACAGATTAGGGTTTGCATTGCACAGGCTACAGAGCCTTTTTGCAAGTTTACTTTTGCGTGTGGATTGCCAACGACCTTGCTAAGTGGAACTGTACTCATGCAGCCATGATGCCTGCCGTTCTACCCCACCCATAGCCAGGCCAGGCCTTTCCATACTGACAGAGAAAATGGGTTTTGAGCGGGAAAGCTGCTGTCTGCCTGGCGTTGGTGGTAATCACGGCCGTCCCTTGTTATCAAGCCCAGGGCTCTTATCGGCCATTTGCTCATTTCCGCTGTGGAATGGTTGAGTCTGGATGGGCAGCCAACCAACAAGAAGTAAGAGCATTGAGCAGCATCCTGTTTCCAAGTGTTGTCGCCATGTACATTGTGTCATCTCTTGTCTACAGTCCTCTCCAACAGTGTGTTGACTCTATGCAGCACATGTGGCAAGGCATACATGATCTCACAATATGTATTTTGAAGTTCCAAGAGATGTGCTTCTTTGTGGGAAACTCTGTTTTTAGGGTAAGGCAGATATAGTAAAGTAATAGCTTTTAACATTAATGTATGACTGATCGAAGTCCTTAGTCACTAAGAACCCTAGACAAAGGTATCACAGTTCTAACATGTACTACACACCAAAGGGGGTTAAAGATATCACAGTTCTAACATGTACTACACACCGAAGGGGGTTAAAGATATCACAGTTCTAACATGTACTACACGCTGAAGGGGGTTAAAGATATTACAGTTCTAACATGTACTACACGCCGAAGGGGGTTAAAGATATTACAGTTCTAACATGTACTACACGCCGAAGGGGGTTAAACATATTACAGTTTTAACATGTACTACACGCCGAAGGGGGTTAAAGATATCACAGTTCTAACATTGTACTACATGCCGAAAGGGGTTAGGATTTTCTTCCTGTGATATGTTTTTCCATAATTCTTTCACATGTGCTCTTGAGGGCTACAGGTGCTGAGCCAAGTTTTATATCGCTTGAGTTCAAGTGCTGTGGTCTCAGTATACAGGGGCGGAAATCCCGGGGGGGACATGACCCCCCCATCCTTGGAAAAATATGATTTGTCCCCCCCAATATATCACTGAAACATAACTATGTAATTTAAATAATATTAATAATACGCAATGAAAGCAATTGTGCTGATTATAGACACTTAATAGCGCGTTTTTAAGTTTCAAAAGATTGCGACCCCCCCACCCTTTGCCTCACAATGTTTTGATCCACTGCCAGTTCCTTAGTTGGCAAGGTAACAGAGGGGTCGTATCTACTGTCTGAAAGGCACTCAATGAACGTAACTGAAGTGAGGTTAATCCAGTCAATCGCGCACACACACTAGCTGAATATGCAGAGCTAGTGCGCAAATATTAACTATTAAGCTAGCTAGTACCTATTCCATTTATGTGGCCTCGTCAAAGATGGAATCTTTGCTATCATCAATTTATTCCAAGATCAGCATGCAGATGATGTAAGTTAGTGCTTGAAAGTCCCTGCGATAAGGTTAGCGATCAACTGAAGTCCAAACTGAACAGAACTACACTCTCTTCTACCATTGTCTTAAATATATTTCATGGTCTCGTTGCAAAAGCTAAATTGTCGCAAGGGAACTTTTATTTATTTATTTTATTTCACCTTTATTTAACCCGGGTAGCAAAGATTATAGCAAACACCACTGAAACGGAATTGGTGCTCGCTAGCTTTGCAAATTCAGCTATTGTTGGAAGCCAGCCAATATGAAACAAACTATTAAAATTACAAAAGGTTGCAGCATATGTTGTGTAAATGGTGAACTCATACAGCTGTCAACTCTTGTCATTTTAATCCGTTTCACATTTGCTAGCTACCTTTTAGATCGAAGCCCTAAATAGAATGATAAAAGATAAGATGATAGAAGCCCATCTCCTACTGTAAATAACCTACACACTGTGTGTGTGTGTAGCCAGCCAGCCAGGTAGAAAAATGGCAGAAAAATAAAAGACGGACATCAGAGTATTTTTCAGTACACCAAAACGCAAAGTAAGAACCCTAGTAGCCTAATATCTCAAAGACTAGTTGATAAAATGTTCATAAGAAAAAAATGAAATTCTAATGGAAATGTTTCACAATGATGTCATTAGGCAGAGCAGGCAACAGATGGCACACAGACAGCAGAGTTGGGGACAGATATGCAGGGACAGACTGGCAGAGACAGGGAGTCTCAGGTAAGTTTGTTGAGTTTTTGTTTGGCAACATTATGAAAGGTTCTCAATTTTTTTGACTTGTAAAATAGGAACATAATTGGAAAATGCCATGGATACCCCCACTCTCAACTTAAACTGGTGACTGAACTAAGATTTGTTAAAGGCAATGGTATTGCTGTTGTGATTAGTTGTGTAGTTTTGGGTACCGGTAGTTAGGAGTATGGCAAACACCTTATTTCTTTGGTTCCTCAATATACATTTACCATATTACAATGTAGGCTATGTGTTACAGCACTACTTTTGGTGTCCCCCTCAGGAATTGCTCTTGAGAAAATTTAATGTAATTGTCCCCTCCAAAGTCATTTCAGATTTTCGCCCCTGTCTGTATATGTTCTACAGGAGGATTAGGATGGCCTATTCCACTCCATAAGGCCTCAGTCAGTAGCACTAAATCTCTGAATCCTCAACAGTGTGGTAGGAATCTGAAGGAATGTTTCATCTGTCGATGACCATTCATCACTGACGAGAGATAGGACAAAATGTCCCGCTTATGTGACAAGTTAAACTTCATCCTCACTGCCCCAAGCACTGTATAGCTTTCACAGATCAGAGATTACTTAGAGAAAATGGAGGAATGATGGGTTAAATGCGGAAGACACATTTCAGTTGAAGGCATTCAGTTGTACAACTGACTAGGTATCCTCCTTTCCCCAATCATTGGTTTTGGTTTGGCATACATTTTAAAGTGAAAATTGTAATCTCAGTATTACTCTGTTACTGTGGAATTGCCCTCCTCTATCTGACATGGTAAACTAATTTACCACTGCGATCACAATACCATATTGTTCGCCGGTTGTTAACCATAGTCCCCAAAACAACTGGTGGCTATTTGAGAAAGGATATTTTCTGCCATTAATGTAAGAAGAATTGCAGGCCTACTAGTGAATATGAGTGATTGCAGGACTGCTGTTTAGATTCTACTGTAGGTACCTTTGGTTCTCCTATGGCCGTATCTGGCCTGATTGGGGTTTCTTTATGTGATCCACTACATTGGGAAACACAGTCCATACTACTACACGGTTAGGATATGGACACTTTAGGGGACAAGTGCTTCTGTTAAAACTTCTCTGGGATATGTGCGACGCTAGCGTCCCACCTCGATAACAGCCAGTGAAATTGCAGGGCGCCAAATTCAAAACAACAGAAATCTCATAATTAAAATTCCTCAAACATACAAGTATTATACACCATTTTAAAGCTTAACTTCTTGTTAATCCAGCCACAGTGTCTGATTTCAAAAAGGTTTTACGGCGAAAGCATGCCATATTATTATGTTAGGTCAGCGCCTTGTCACAAAAAAACATACAGCCATTTTCCAGCCAAAGAGAGGAGTCACAAAAAGCAGAAATAGAGATAAAATGAATCACTAACCTTTGATGATCTTCATCAGATGGCACTCATAGGACTTCATGTTAAACAATACATGTATGTTTTGTTCGATAAAGTTCATATTTATATCCAAAAATCTCAGTTTACATTGGCGCATTATGTTCAGTAATGTTTTGCCTCTAAAACATCCAGTGATTTTGCAGGGAGCCACAACAATTTACAGAAATACTCATCATAAACGTTGATATAGGATACAGGTATTTTACATAGAATTAAAGATGCACTTTCTCCTTAATGCAACCGCTGTGTCAGATTTCAAAAAAGCTTTACGGCAAAAGCACACCATGCGATAATCTGAGTACAGCGCTCAGGCACCAAAACAAGCCATACAGATACCCGCCATGTTGTGGAGTCAACAAAAGTCAGAAATAGCATTATAAATATTCACTTACCTTTGATGATCTTCATCGGAATGCACTCCCAGGAATCTCAGTTCCACAATAAATGTTTGTTTTGTTTCGATAAAGTCCATATTTATGTCCAAATACCTCCTTTTTGTTCACACGTTCAGTTCACTATTCCAAATGCAGAAGGCGCATGCACTAAGTCCAGACGAAAAGTCTAAAAAGTTGCATTACAGTTTGTAGAAACATGTCAAACAATCTATAGAATCAATCTTTAGGATGTTTTTATCATAAATCTTCAATAATATTCCAACTGGACAATTCCTTTGTTTTTAGAAATGAAAAGGAACTCAGCTCGCTCTCACGGCTGCGCGTGTGACTGAGCTCATGGCATTTTTCCAGACACCTGGTTGAAACAGCTCTTATTCTCTCCCCATTCACAGTAGAAGCATGAAACAATGTTCTAAAGACTGTTGACATCTAGTGGAAGCCTTAGGAAGTGCAATATGAATGTATATTGGATAGGCAATCACTTGAAAAACTACAAACCTCAGATTTCCCACTTCCTGGTTGGATTTTTTCAGGTTTTTGCCTGCCATATGGGTTCTGTTATACTCACAGACATCATTAAAACAGTTTTAGAAACTGCTGAGTGTTTTCTATCCAAATCGACTAATAATATGCATATCCTAGCTTCTGGGCCTGAGTAGCAGGCAGTTTACTCTGGGCACCTTATTCATCGAAGCTACTCAGCACTGCCCCCAGATCCCAAATAAGTTAACAAAGGTATCATTCATCCAACACAATCAATAGTTGGTGTAGTCTGGTGAAAGGCTAGTTCTGGGGGATATTAGGTCTACCTGATCGTGATATGTGGGTGTAGTCTGGTGAAAGTTCTGTGGGATATTAGGCCTACCTGATCGTGATATGTGGGTGTAGTCTGGTGAAAGGCTAATTCTGTGGAATATTAGGCCTACCTGATCGTGATATGTGGGTGTAGTATGGTGAAAGGCTAGTTCTGTGGGATATTAGGCCTACCTGTTCGTGATGTGTGGGTGTAGTCTGGTGAAAGGCTAGTTCTGTGGGATATTAGGCCTACCTGATCGTGATATGTGGGTGTAGTCTGGTGAAAGACTAGTTCTGTGGGATATTAGGCCTACCTGATCGTGATATGTGGGTGTAGTCTGGTGAAAGGCTAGTTTTGTGGGATATTAGGCCTACCTGATCCTGATGTATCTGAGACCAAGAGCCATAAATGCTCCCTCTGTATTTCAGCCCTGACCTATTTTTGCCCTTCCTTTTTTCCCATAAATACATACGACTTGAGAATGTCATTGTATGCATACTGTAGATACAGAACCCTAGACAGGCTGATGTCATAGCCCCTTTTACACCAGCTAAAATGGCGGACCTATTAGGATGTCAGATAAAACTGGAATTCCCATCTCCGGTTTTATATCTATGGTTGTATGTCTAACGGTTTTGGAAAGCTTTGGAGTAGGTACTGTAAACTTTAGGGATTATCATCCAAGTGCTTGGAATAGATCATGTGTGCTTGATGGATAGGTACACTTTGCCATTTATTTGAACTTTCACAACTTTCTTGTTTACCTCTACATAAGTCTTTCAGGGCATTCCATCAGTCTTTTCTCCCAAACACTTTTCAGCAGCCTTCCTTCATCTGGTTCTAGTGTCTTGTTCTTCTAACTTTTTCCAGCCCCCAGAGCCCACTGTGCCTTCCTCTCCTCCCCCTTCTTCTCTCTCCTTCCCTGGGCCTGGAGGAGTGGGGGCAGCCCCTGTTCCAGCATGCCTTGGCAAAGCTCTTCACTCCCTGACTCCCAGGATTTATTTATTTATTTTATTTTATTTAACCTTTATTTAACTAGGCAATTAAGAACAAATTCTTATTTACAATGACGGCCTACCAGAAGGCGAAAGGCCTCCTGCGGAGACGGGAGCTGGGATAAAAAATAAAATAAAAATATAGGACAAAACACACATCACGACAAGAGAGACACCACAACACTACATAAAGAGAGACCTAAGACAACAACATAGCATGGCAGCAACACATGAAAACACAGCATGGTAGCAACACATCATGACAACAACATGGTAGCAACACAACATGGCAGCAGCACAACATGGTACGAACATTATTGGGCACAGACAACAGCACAAAGGGCAAGAAGGTAGAGACAACAACACATCACGCAAAGCAGAACAACTGTCAGTAAGAGTGTCCATGAGTCTTTGAATGAAGAGATGGGTCTCCCCTTCAGGGCACACAACTTCACCAACAGTTATCTTCCATCTATAAACACCAGCTTCGTGCTACAGTGTGAATTCATAGAATGGAAAAATATTTTTCACCCTCAGTTTCTACTGCGTCTGTTGTATTTTGTCAGGAAGGAGAGTACAGCTGTTGAAAAGTACAGCTGTTTGGAAACATTAGAAATGTGTCCTTTTGTCATTATTGCTTTGGGTTTGATGTGGTCCGTTATGCTTGCATTTCTTATTCTATGGAGTTTGAAATATGACTAAAAGAACACAATAGACACAGAAATAAGTTGCCACTAAATTCTCAAGTTGCCAAATAAAACAATGTTATGTAACTTGACTTCTGTTGAGGTTGGGGCCTGTAGATGGCAGGATATCAGAGCAGTGTTTCTGATATTGATACAGACAGTGAATGGTGCTCAGCTGGCTTCCTGCTCTTCCTGCTCTAACCAGTGGTGCACTCAGCCTTTGTTGAAGCTCCTATATGAAGGGATGTGAGTATATGAAAAGCTGGGCCCTATAGTTGGATCCACATGCAGGGGTTTTACAGAGTGAGTGAACAATAAACATTTCACGGGCAATGAAATCAGGTGGCTTTGTTTTTTGGCTGACATTTTCACAGAAACATGAGAAAGGAAGACATTCTGGAATGTCCAGTTTTTATGATTTGGCCCTCGGTGACTGTTGTGCATGTGGTAACTAGGCAACATTAATACAAAGCAAACACAGACCAGAAAGTGAATAAGAACCCATGTTCCAGATGGAATTCACAGCGCTGAAAAGTAGATTGTCATAGAGAACACCACGTCAACAAAGGTGAAAGAGAATAGACATGGATCACACATCTTTACTGACATAGTAGAAATACAGTTTGAATTCTTCAAATTCTTTATCAGCGTATTCTATCCCAAACCCTTGACTTTACTCCCAGTTACCCACTCAGCAACACTTAGAGGAATCATCATTGGAATCACTTGACAGTGTCTGGCCAAAGTCTAACTGTGTTAGCAGAGCCTGGGGGCGTATTGTGTCCTGGAGTCAGTCAGTGAATGTTAAGGTCAGTCCAGAGTAGCTGATGAGAGTGAATTCTATTATTTATGGTTGAATCTGGGTAGCAGGGTGGTTGATCTAGGATTCCCTCCTAACCATTGAGATAAAGCCTATCTGTGTTGTGACTCTAACACTGTCTTGTCTTGACATTGTTAGTGTGGCTGGACTATGTCTCCTAGTTTTCTCAGCAAGCCATGTTGAGTCAGAGGCTTGCAGACTGTAGTTGTTATGGTCTTTGTTGTTGGCCTTTACAGCGAGGCTATCTGCTCTTTGTTGAAGGTCAAATGACTTAGAGGCTAAGTTCCACAAGCGTAACGTCATTGTTTAGAAATGTTCACATTTCACTGAATTAGATGACGTGCGTTTAGCTCTAAATTCCACAGTATTTTAGTTAGGTGTTATAGACCTATCTTGATGTCATTTGTCATAATGGGCGTGAGTGGTTAATGGCATGACATGATATCGTCACTAAGCCTTTACAATGAGAGGTTCAAGTAAAGTGATAAGCTACTAAACTCCCTCATCTCTCTTAATTGTTAGCTTTAGGGCAAATGTTAAGTAAACCTATCCTATGTGCCACTGGTTAAAGCTTGATAAATGGCATTCCTGTGATATGAATAATGTGGCTATTATTCGTCCTTTATAATGAAAAGTGATTCCTAAGAGATTCCTAAGTGATTTGGATACGTATGTGTGTACGGTGTACTATACTCTTTGTACCAGCCTGTTTCCTCATAGACATTATCCAGTAACATTTTTTGTCATGGTAATGATTGGTTTGACAGACTCGATTGCCCCGGTGTTGTTAATGACTGTGTTCTTCCTGTTTTTCCCTCCATAGAGACCTGAGGTTCAACAAAATCAAGGACTTGCAGCCCGGCTCCTTCAGACGGCTAAAGAACCTCAACACACTGTAAGTCTCCCTCCTCTCCTCCCTTCTTCCTCCTTCCTCCCTCCTCCGTCTTTCCCCTACATACTCAGCAATTGAAGAGATTGTAATTGAATTGGTCCTGGAGAACTGTTTAAACTGAGCGTTGAAATATACACTAATGCAATCGGCACTCATCAGGAGTCGACTACTCCTGTAAACCCCATCTGTTCCCAGAAGCACCCAGTTCTCTTTGTCTATCTTTTGTCCCAAGACTCGGAACCACGTCACAGCATTAGTTCCCCCTGGAAAGTCTTGCAATCCTGCGTACAGTCAGTCAGTCAGTCCACAAACACGGACACCGAGTGGCAAATTCTTGCTCTCTATTCTGCTGTGGTTTCACACATGTAGGTTACCTCATAATCTGGTAGGAATGTATTTTTCCCCTTCAATCTCCTAGCCATCTATCATGTGTCAGCCCTGCTAGCCTGCTAGTCTACAGCCAGCCATGTGGCAGGAATCAGCCAATGAGCCTAGTGCCTCAGAATATGAAGGGTAGGGAAGGTAATGTCAAAGCAGAGAAAGCTCAGATGAGATTTTCCTACAGTAGCAGACCACCTGCTAGCCATGTAGTCTGTGGAGTTCCATATTTCATGGAGAACTCTTCACGGCTTTAACCTCTGTCTCACAGACTGAAGAATAGCATAGTGTCTGAAGCCTGCTGGGAGACAGTTCAATATTAGTGTCTCAGGCAGACAGAAATAGATGTCTGGCTCTTATGTGAAGGAAAGACTGCAGCTAGGGGCCTGCTGCCTGTCTTTTTCTGCTTCGGCCTCTGACAGACTGTACCTACACTTAGAAAAAAGGGTTCCAAGATGGTTCTTTGGCTGTCCCCCAAGGAGAACCCTTTTTGCTTCCAAGTAGAACCCTTTTGGTTCCAGGTAGAAGCATTTTGGGTTCCATGTCAGACCCTCTGTAGAAAGGCCAAATGTTTTCAGAAAAAAAGAGCTAGGTGAGGACTTAGGAGACATGTTTTGCCCAAGTAATGTTCTGCTTATACATATCATATTATTTTCCAAAACGTATTTGTCTGCATTAATGCCCGTTTCTAGGGCATTGAGTTAAGGGAACACCAACTCAATATTTTGTTATGTTGCAGAAAGTCTATGACAGCCATTATTGATCCTTGTCCAGATTATACCCCATAGACCTGAAAGCCATTAGAAATGCAAAACAAATTGTGACAGTGTGTAGGAATCAAACCAGATGCTTCATAGAATAGCTACAGTGTAGTGAGGCAAGGATGAAGGATCTCACATATACTATATACTCTGAAAGTTGAACTGTGTTTAGACTGGCATTGGCCTAGCATTAGATCATGACACAGCAATATGCCAGCATGGACCACTTTAAAGTTGTATCTACTAGTCTGCACAGATTCAATTTGTATAAGTGTAATAGTCCACTGGGAGGTCTTTGTTAATGGTCGTTCTCTTGACTTTACAGCCTCCTCAACAACAACCACGTTAGACGGATCCCCAGAGGAGCCTTTGAAGACCTGGAAAACCTCAAATATCTGTGAGTTGTTATGCCTTTATGTCAATGTTATTCTCTTCTGGATGTCAAGTCACATATGGATTGGTTTCATTGAAACAGTGACATTTTGCTCGGACAGGCTCAATAGGCAAAAGGTTGTTGTTCAAGTTTCACTCTTCGCCTTGTCTGCTAATGATAAAGCATGGCAAAACCTGTCTCGGGCTTGTGTCTGGAAACAAAACACAAACACACTCTGTGGCTATAAACTGGACATTGCTAGACTGCTTAGTCAGAACAGAAAAAAGTATGTTAGTGTGGTACAGGAAATAAAGTAAGACAAAAAAAGAACCCCATTATCTAATCCAGTGAATTTATCTGTCTGCGCGTGGTGACCTGAAGGCAATGAGGAGACCAGAGGTAGGCTAGAGCAGCAGGCAGGCAGCACGTAGCCTTGGGTTGCTGCAGTATGGTTTAGTCCTTGTGTTTGTGAGTCACTGCCTATTATAACCCCAGCGCCTGTCAGTTGTGGTGACAGGCAGCTATGTCTGTGTTTACATTCACATACGGTACATATGTCTGAAATGTCTGGCTCTCTAGTCTCCCCATCTACTCAGTCTCATATACCCCTGCATTCCCCTCAATGAACCTTCTCTCCTCCTCTACTTGGCCCTGGGTTAGACAACTCAGACCTGCAGCTCACCCACTTCTTTGTCTTTACTCATACCTGATGATGGATACATTCATGAGAATAACTTGAGACAGACTAATGAGGTCAGGGCCTACTTTGGTGTGTGTATTGTAGATACTCATATTTAAAATACTGTAGAATGCATGCATAGCATGTCCGAAACTACCATCAGTACCATCTGTTTTGTAAAGTAATTTTTTGTAGATAATATGATGGTAACAGTTCTGCTTAGTCACCTCAAACATGTCAGACAAACAATGTTTCTGATGCTAGCTCGTCAACTACCGTACAGGAGGAGGGGAAAGCTGGGGATATGTCAGTCACACACACACATACCCACACATATACACACACACACATCCCTCTCCTCTCTAATTCACCCCTTTTACCAATTGTGTACCGGTTTGGAGCGAGCAGTCGCACTACGCTTCGCTCCACAGGTAATATTACACTTCACTACATTACAACGGCTTGATTTGTTTGATCTGAGCAATTCTTCTTAGCTAGCTACATAGCCGTCTTTGTATCAAAGATAATCGTGTAGTTTAGAGTAATTCGAGTAATTATCGAGGCTAGCTATCTTCGTCCTGCTAACGTAGTCAACACTGCTAGCTGCTAGCTAGCTAGTCATCACTGCTAGCTAGCCAACTTCTACCGACTAGCAGCACTGCAGAAACTATTACATTACAACGTAACGACTTGATTAGTGTGGTGTTAGTGTTAGTTAGCCAGCTACATAGTTGTCTTTGCTGTCTCTGTATCTAAGATAATTGTGTAGTTTGAGTAATTATCGAGGTGAGCTAGCCAGCCGCGACGCGGCGCCAGACTTAGTCAACACACCTAGTCATCATTAACCCACTGCTAGCTAGCCAACCGTTACCGACTAGCAGCGCTGTAGATACTAATACTTTACAACGGAACGATTTGACTAGTGCAGTGTTAGCAAGCTAGCTACTTAGTTGTCTTTGTCATAGCTTGATAATTGTGTAGTTTAGTAATTACCGAGGTTAGCTAGCCAGCCATCGAGGTTAGCTAGCCAGCTATTTCCGTCCCCCGCGACGCCATTTTTCCTAACCCAGCCAACTATTACCGACGAGCAGCATTGTAGAAACTAAATACATTACAAGGAACGTCTTGATTAGTGTTATGTTAGCTAGCTAGCTACAAAGTTGCTTTGTATCATGACAAGGTGTAGTACTGAAACTATCGAGGTTACCTAGCCAGCTACACGTTCAAAGTCAACAACGCAGCCACTGCTAGCTAGCCTACTCCACCAGCCAGCAGTACTGTATCATTTTCGTCATTTTAGTCAATAAGATTTTTGCAACGTAAGCTTAACTTTCTGAACATTCGAGACGTGTAGTCCACTTGTCATTCCAATCTCCTTTGCATTAGCGTAGCCTCTTCTGTAGCTTGTCTACTATGTGTCTGTCTATCCCTGTTCTCTCCCCTCTGCACAGGCCATACAAACGCTCCACACCGCGTGGCCGCTGCCACTCTAACCTGGTGGTCCCAGCGCGCACGACCCACGTGGAGTTCCAGGTCTCCGGCAACCTCTGGAACTGCCGGTCTGCGGCCAACAAGGCTGAGTTCATCTCAGCCTATGCTACCCTCCAGTCCCTAGACTTCCTGGCGCTGACGGAAACATGGATTACCACAGATAACACTGCTACTCCTACTGCTCTCTCCTCGTCTGACTACATGTTCTCGCATACCCCTAGAGCATCGAGCCAGCAGGGTGGTGGCACTGGAATCCTCATCTCTCCCAAGTCTACCTTTGACTCATTCCTCTCTGCCTCCTTCTTTCCACTCCTCTCCTCTTTTGACCTCACCCTCTCACCTTCCCCCCCCTACTCACAAGGCAGGCAATACGCTTGACCTCATCTTTACTAGATGCTGTTCTTCCACTAATCTCATTGCAACTCCCCTCCAAGTCTCCGACCACTACCTTGTATCCTTTTCCCTCTCGCTCTCATCCAACACTTCTCACTCTGCCCCTACTCGGATGGTATTGCGCCGTCCCAACCTTCGCTCTCTCTCTCCCGCTACTCTCTCCTCTTCCATCCTATCATCTCTTCCCTCTGCTCAAACCTTCTCCAACCTATCTCCTGATTCTGCCTCCTCTCCTCCCTTTCTGCATCCTTTGATTTCCTCTGTCCCCTATCCTCCAGGCCGGCTCGGTCCTCCCCTCCTGCTCCGTGGCTCGACGACTCACTGCGAGCTCACAGAACAGGGCTCCGGGCAGCCGAGCGGAAATGGAGGAAAACTCGCCTCCCTGCGGACCTGGCATCCTTTCACTCCCTCCTCTCTACATTTTCCTCTTCTGTCTCTGCTGCTAAAGCCACTTTCTACCACTCTAAACTCCAAGCATCTGCCTCTAACCCTAGGAAGCTCTTTGCTACCTTCTCCTCCCTCCTGAATCCTCCTCCCCCTCCCCCCCCCCCCCTCCCTCTCTGCGGATGACTTCGTCAACCATTTTGAAAAGAAGGTTGACGACATCCGATCCTCGTTTGCTAAGTCAAACGACACCGCTGGTCCTGCTCACACTGCCCTACCCTGTGCTTTGACCTCTTTCTCCCCTCTCTCTCCAGATGAAATCTCGCGTCTTGTGACGGCCGGCCGCCCAACAACCTGCCCACTTGACCCTATCCCCTCCTCTCTTCTCCAGACCATTTCCGGAGACCTTCTCCCCTACCTCACCTCGCTCATCAACTCATCCTTGACCGCTGGCTACGTCCCTTCCGTCTTCAAGAGAGCGAGAGTTGCACCCCTTCTGAAAAAACCTATACTCGATCCCTCCGATGTCAACAACTACAGACCAGTATCCCTTCTTTCCTTTCTCTCCAAAACTCTTGAACGTGCCGTCCTTGGCCAGCTCTCTTGCTATCTCTCTCAGAATGACCTTCTTGATCCTAATCAGTCAGGTTTCAAGACTGGGCATTCAACTGAGACTGCTCTTCTCTGTGTCACGGAGGCTCTCCGCACTGCTAAAGCTAACTCTCTCTCCTCTGCTCTCATCCTTCTAGACCTATCTGCTGCCTTTGATACCGTGAACCATCAGATCCTCCTCTCCACCCTCTCCGAGCTGGGCATCTCCGGCGCGGCCCACGCTTGGATTGCGTCCTACCTGACAGGTCGCTCCTACCAGGTGGCGTGGCGAGAATCTGTCTCCGCACCACGTGCTCTCACCACTGGTGTCCCCCAGGGCTCTGTTCTAGGCCCACTCCTATTCTCGCTATACACCAAGTCACTTGGCTCTGTCATATCCTCACATGGTCTCTCATATCATTGCTATGCAGATGACACACAATTAATCTTCTCCTTTCCCCCGTCTGACAACCAGGTGGCGAATCGCATCTCTGCATGTCTGGCAGACATATCAGTGTGGATGACGGATCACCACCTCAAGCTGAACCTCGGCAAGACGGAGCTGCTCTTCCTCCCGGGGAAGGACTGCCCGTTCCATGATCTCGCCATCACGGTTGACAACTCCCTTGTGTCCTCCTCCCAGAGTGCTAAGAGCCTCGGCGTGACCCTGGACAACACCCTGTCGTTCTCCACTAACATCAAGGCGGTGACCCGATCCTGTAGGTTCATGCTCTACAACATTCGCAGAGTACGACCCTGCCTCACACAGGAAGCGGCGCAGGTCCTAATCCAGGCACTTGTCATCTCCCGTCTGGATTACTGCAACTCGTTGTTGGCTGGGCTCCCTGCCTGTGCCATTAAACCCCTACAACTCATCCAGAACGCCGCAGCCCGTCTGGTGTTCAACCTTCCCAAGTTCTCTCACGTCACCCCGCTCCTCCGCTCTCTCCACTGGCTTCCAGTCGAAGCTCGCATCCGCTACAAGACCATGGTGCTTGCCTACGGAGCTGTGAGGGGAACGGCACCTCCGTACCTTCAGGCTCTGATCAGGCCCTACACCCAAACAAGGGCACTCCGTTCATCCACCTCTGGCCTGCTCGCCTCCCTACCTCTGAGGAAGCACAGTTCCCGCTCAGCCCAGTCAAAACTGTTCGCTGCTCTGGCACCCCAATGGTGGAACAAGCTCCCTCACGACGCCAGGACAGCGGAGTCAATCACCGCCTTCCGGAGACACCTGAAACCCCACCTCTTTAAGGAATACCTGGGATAGGATAAAGTAATCCTTCTAACCCCCCCTTAAAAGATGTAGATGCACTATTGTAAAGTGGTTGTTCCACTGGATATTATAAGGTGAATGCACCAATTTGTAAGTCGCTCTGGATAAGAGCGTCTGCTAAATGACTTAAATGTAAATGTAAATGCATGCTGTAGTGTGGGTGACTCCCGTGACTTTTGACTACTTTTAATTAGAAGGCCCTGTCCCCTTTAACCAGAGTTAATCTGAGGCCAGCACACTGATCCAGCCCCTGTATTCAGCCCTTCAGCCCTTTCCCTCTCACCCTGAAACCCATTTCCTGGGAGATTGTTCCTCTTCCCCCCCTGCCCCTCTCACCCTGCACCCATTTCCTGGGAGATTGTTCCTCTTCCCCCCCTGTCCCTCTCACCCTGAAACCCATTTCCTGGGATATTGTTCCTCTTCCCCCCCTGCCCCTCTCACCCTGCACCCATTTCCTGGGAGATTGTTCCTCTTCCCCCCCTGTCCCTCTCATCCTGCACCCATTTCCTGGGAGATTGTTCCTCTTCCCCCCCTGCCCCTCTCACCCTGCACCCATATCCTGGGGGATTGTCCCTCTTCCCCCCCTGCCCCTCTCACCCTGCACCCATATCCTGGGGGATTGTCCCTCTTCCCCCCCTGCCCCTCTCACCCTGCACCCATAGCCTGAGGGATTGTCCCTCTATGCCCCTGGCCCCTCTCACCCTGCCCTTATAACCTGGGAGATAGTACCTCTTTCGCTTGGCCCCTAGTAAAGCCCCCTCCACTGTATGACCTGACAGAAGTCTGTACAGCCCCATTAAGGGTCAGCTCTCGGTCAAAGGGTCTACTGTTACTGGAATAGGGTTCATGGTAATGATGACTAATGCAATAAGTATTTTTCTGACCATCTGACTTGATCGAGAAGTAGGTAGTCTTGGCTTGTGCCAGCCGTAACGGCTCATAGGAGCAGGAGCCTATCTCCTATTACTGTAGCGTGAGGCAACTTGATGTACAAGTACACCCCCTAGAAAGACACTAGTCTATCGCACCGCCTTTCCCCCAATCTCATATGTGATCTTTAGGCTATAGCCTAACCAGAGCTCTGAGTTTCTTCACATGGTCAGGAGGTACTTAGGGCCCTACTTATCTCCTACTTATCTCTTATCTAAATCCACATCTCCTGTTGTGGTTTGTTGTGGTTTCTGTTGCTGTTGTTTTTGTTCTGTGGAGCTCTGATTGAGTTTTAGGCTGGCATTTTGTCAGGTTGCGTAGTTAGAAATGTCATTAGATGGTCAAGGACAGAGATTACTTTACAGGCCTTGGGTTCTTCTCAGTATTTTGAAATTGGCGGTGAGGAGTAAGATCTCTCTCCTTCTGTTTCACAACACGTGTGTGGTTGTACAGTCAGAGTAAAATGGCAGGAATTTTTTAACTTTGTTTCCATTGAACATGCAATACAAATAAAGGCATTTTAATTAATTATACGAAAAGAGCCTTGGTCCTCCTTTCTTTTTGATGACTAATTCACCCCTTTTACCAAAGAGAACCTTCTGTCTACCAAAATCTACTATTGTGTACCTTAGCAGCTTCAGTCTACCAAAATCTACTATTGTGTACCTTAGCAGCTTCTGTCTACCAAAATCTACTATTGTGTACCTTAGCAGCTTCCCTTCCTCCTCTTTTTCTACAAAATGGCCGGTCAGTTGAGTTCTCATTGAACTGTGTGAGTACGAGTTCACAGAAGCTTTGGGGTTATTCTTCCCCTTGAGAGTTGACCCCACAGCTTCCGAATCCATCCGGTTTCCCACGCAGACCCCACACTTCCAGGCCTCAGCACAATCTCTCACACACAAATCAAGTCGAATCAAATCAAATTCTATTCGTCACATGCGACAAATACAACAGGTGTAGACTTTATCGTGAAATTCTTACCTGCGAGCCCTTTCCCAACAATGCAGAGTTAAAAGTAAGAGAAATGTGCTAAAAAAGGAAATAGTAACAATAAAATAACAATAACGAGGCTATATACAGGGAATACCAGTACAAAGTCACTGTGTAGGGGTATGAGGTAGTTTAGGTAATGTGTACATGTAGTACGTAGGGTTGAGGTGACTAGGCAGTCAGGATATATAATAGAGTAGCAGCAGGGTATGTGAAGAGTGTGAAAGGCTGTCTATGTGTGAGTGAGTGTGTGTGTGTGTGTGTGTGTGTGTGTGTGTGTGTGTGTGTGTGTGTGTGTGTGTGTGTGTGTGTGTGTGTGTGTGTGTGTGTGTGTGTGTGTGTGTGTGTGTGTGTGTGTGTGTGTGTGTGTGTGTCTTTGGCATCAGTATGCATGTGAGTGTAAGTTTTGTGTGTGTGAGCGTATGTAGTGTGTGTGTGTGTGTGTGTGTGTGTGTGTGTGTGTGTGTGTGTGTGTGTGTGTGTGTGTGTGTGTGTGTGTGTGTGGGTCAAGTCCAGTGCAAGAGAGTCAAAGCAAAGGAAAGGAGGTCAATGCAAATAGTCCGGGTAGCCATTTGATTAACTGTTCAGCAGTTTTGTGACTTGGAGGTAGACCCTATTCAGGAGACTTTTGGTTCGAGACTTGGCGCTCTGGTGCGGAAGCAGAGAAAACAGTCTATGACTTGGGTGGCTTGAGTCTTTGACAATTTTTAAGGCCTTCCTCTGACACCACCTGGTATAGAGGTCCTGGATGGCAGGGAGCTCAGCCCCAGGGATGTACTAGTTCTTACGCACCAGAGGAGGCTGGTGGGAGAAATGGAATGTAGTCAAACATGATTTACGTACAGTACCAGTCAAAAGTTTGGACACACCTACTCATTCAAGGGTTTTTCTTTATTTGTACTATTTTCTACATTGTAGAATAATAGTGAAGACATCAAAACTATGAAATAACACATGTGGAATCATGTTTTAACCAAAAAAGTGTAAAAAAAAAAATATATATATATATATATATTATACTTCTTCAAAGTAGCCACCCTTTGCCTTGATGACAGCTTTGCACACTCTTGGCATTCTCTCAACCAGCTTCACCTGGAATGTTTTTACAACAGTCTTTAAGGACTTCCCACATATGCTGAGCACTTGTTGGCTGCTTTTCCTTCACTCTGCGGTCCAACTCATCCCAAACCATCTCAATTGGATTGAGGTCGGTGATTGTGGAGGCCAGGTCATCTGATGCAGCACTCTATCACTCTCCTTCTTGGTCAAATAGCCCTTACACACCCTGGAGGTGTGTTGGGACATTGTCCTGTTGAAAAACAAATGACAGTCCCACTAAGCGCAAACCAGATGGGATGGCGTGTCGGTGCAGAATGCTGTGGTAGCCAGGCTGGTTAAGTGTGCCTTGAATTGTAAATAAATCACCAACAGTGTCACCAGCAAAGCACCCCCACACAATTCCACCTCCTCCTCCATGCTTCACGGTGGGAATCACACATGTGGAGATTATCCAATCACCTACTCTGCCTCTCACAAAGACACGGCGGCTGGAAGCAAAAATCTCACATTTGGACTCATCAGACCAAAGGACAGATTTCCACCTGTCTAATGTCCATTGCTCGTATTTTTTCGGGCCAAGCAAGTCTCTTCTTATTTTTGCTATCCTTTAGTAGTGGTTTCTTAGCAGCAATTTGACCATGAAGGCCTGATTCACTGTAACGGGTTGGTAGTTGTGGTGAAGGAATGAGGCACAGGAAGCAGCGAGCACAGGGTAATGGCGTATTTAATTTACACTCACACATAAAACAAATATTCCCAAACACAGGGGAGAAAACACACACGGCGTAAAACAGCGCCGACACGAACATGAGCCGTCAGTACCGAAATAATCCCGCACAACACGGAAGCGGACCAGCTAAAATAAATAGCCCCGCTAATTACCCAAACTAAACACAGGTGCACAAAACCCAAAAAAAGGGAAAACCAAAAAAGGGAATCAGTGGTAGCTAATAAGCCGGTGACGACGACATCCCGAGCAGGATTCACGCAGTCTCTTCAGAACCTTTTTTTGAATTATTTAATGTTCATTGAATATTTAAAACATACAATATACTTGCAGTATACAATATAAACACAGAAGCAACCAGGGCCAACGCCCTGCTTAAGGGCATGTTGACAGATCTCCCAGGTCAAAAACAGCTCCCAACCGCCAGGCCAGCAGCCCTCCAAGATCCCCCCCAAAAGTCCACCCCCAGAAAACATCTGGAGAAAAAATGAATTCCCCACCCCCTGGATCCTCCCCCCTCATGCACCAACAACCAACAAAATAAACAAAAGAGAAAGACAAAGGAAAACAGAAAACAACAATGCAAAAAACAAAAGACATCAAGGACAACAAAAATCATAACAGCAAAGCCAACTGAATATGTTTGAGTGCATGTATTGCATTATTTACATGTGTGTGTGTCCGTGTATGTGCACATTTGTGCATTTGAATGAGAGTGTGTGTATATGCATGTGTACAAACACCAGCACAGCATCAGCCTCAGGCAAATTGGCATTAGCTGTAACAACACTACCCGTCAGTGTCATTCAAACCTACTTTTTGTTGTTTTATTTTTTTTACTTTTATCTTTGACCATCATTCTATCCCCTGCCCAGCAACTTTACTCCCACTTATCTCCAATTCCACATCCCAACCCTCAGCTTCCCTCAGCCCATCCCACCCATCTCTGCTGGCCAACCTCTTCGGATTTCTACGCACAATATATCTTTCAACTATGCTGTGAGGTAAACATTCAATTTCAATCTATCTAATCGAATAGAATCCTCAGATTGCGAGTTGAAGATAAATACTTTTACTAAGAGTTTTAGTATATTTTAATTGACTGACCCGGTCTCTCCAGATCTCCTAACAGTACTATTTCTAGGGTCAATTTTAGATCAATGATATGCATTGTGAAACATTCCTGAACCTGAGACCAGAAACAGGCTACCTGAGGGCAATACCAAAATAAATGGTCTATTGATTCCGTATCCTTCAATGACTATATGCCCCAAATATTCCACATTTTGTTGGTGGCAAGAATTCTATATAATAATTTTAGCTGAAAGGCACGAAGTCTTGAATCTTGTGTCATTTTATATATCAACTCACGGAATCGGTAAATCAAAAATCTCTTCCCAACTATTTTGCTATCTGTATGGCGCAGCTGTCAACATCTTGGTCCTCAAATAAACTGCTATACTTTCCTATTTATGCTATTTTTATTTCTCTGCCAGTTTTGGTCCCTTATATTGGGCAGACAGACCAGTTTCCTACCTCCTCCTGCTGCCATCTGCCTGCTCCATTTTTGGGGTAATGCTGGAATCAATTGGTTGTAATTCTGATAACTCCATGAAAGACATAACTCTACCATTCCAATTTACAATATCATTTAAAAACAAAATACCCTTTTCAAACATCTTTCCCATAAATACAGGTCTTTTGCTAAGGAGCACCTTTGAGTTCAGCCATAATATTTGTTGTAATATTTGTTCTATCTTTTCAGGGGGGTGGAATTGAATTTGTAGCCAGCTCTGCAATGCTTGTTTGAAAAAAATATATACTTTGAAAATTAATTGAAAATTAGACATGGCAATCTGCACAAAGGCAAAAAGGTCATTTTGGAACAATGGATGAGCTTTTCTTAGTAATCTACTTGAGAACCATTTAGGGTTCAAGCATGAATAAGTGAAGCTTTTAGAGAGAGGTTTAGTGCTTTTATATTTAATAATCTCAACCCACCCAATTCATATTCATTATATAAATAGGCACGCTTTATCTTGTCTGGTTTAGTGTCCCAAATAAAGTGAAATATTTGCTAATATGATTTTAAAAATGAATCATCAGGAGTAGGCAGCGTCATAAGTAAGTGAGTAAACTCAGATATGACTAAGGAGTTAATCAGGGCAATTTTTCTATAAATAAACAGGTATTTACCTTTCCATGGTTGCAGGATCTTGTCTATTTTGACAAGTTTTCTATTGCAATTCATTGTGGAGAGCTCATTTATATATTTTGTGATATGAATACCAAGTATGTCTACTTTACCGTCAGCCCATTTTATAGGTAAACTGCATGGTAATGTAAAAGTTGTATTTTTTAAAGATCCAATACGTAATATTGTACACTTATCATAATTAGGTTTTAGTCCAGAGAGTCCAGATAAGTTATCTGGATCTTCAATGAGAAATTGCAGGGATCTAGCTTGCAGACTTAATATAAAACTTGAGTCATCGGCATACATTGACTCCTTTGTTTTTAAGCCTTGGATTTCTAATCCTCTAATGTTGTTGTTTGATCTGATTTTAATAGTTAGCATTTTGATGGCCATAACGAATAGATATGGTGATGGCGGACACCCTTGTTTAAATCCTCAAAACTCTCTGAAAAGTAGCTGCTATTTACTGTTTTACACCTGGGGTTGCTATACATTACTTTTACACATTTTATTAGAGAATCACCGAAATGTAAAAAATCCAGGCATTTATAAATAAAATCCAGTCTTACTTTATCAATGGGCCTTTTCAAAATCTGCTATAAATACCAGGCCTTGCTTCTCAGAGGTTCCATGATGTTCTATCATTTCTAGTATTTGTCGCATATTATCTCCAATGTATTGTCAATGTAAAAAACTTGTCTGATCAGGATGAACAATACCTGGTAAAACCTTTTTAATTCTGAGTGCTATGTGTTTTGCTAGTATTTCTGGATCGCAACATTGAACAATTGATGTTGAGAAGTGTCTGTTTCTTGAACTCTGTGAAGCATTTATTTGGCCTGCAATTTCTGAGGCAGGTAACTCTAATGAATTTATCTTCTGCAGCAGAGGTAACTCTGGGTCTTCCTTTCCTGTGGCGGTCCTCATGAGAGCCAGTTTCATGATAGCGCTTGATGGTTTTTGTGACTGCACTTGAAGAAACGTTCAACGTTCTGGACATTTTCCAGATTGACTGACCTTCATGTCTTAACCTCCATGGGCTAGGTGGGACGCTTGCGTCCCACCTACTCAACAGCCAGTGTAATCCCGTGGCGCGATATTCAAATACCTCAAAAATGCAAAAACTTCAATTTTTCAAACATATGACTATTTTACACCATTTTAAAGACAAGACTCTCGTTAATCTAACCACACTGTCCGATTTCAAAAAGGCTTTACAACGAAAGCAAAACATTAGATTATGTCAGCAGAGTACCCAGCCAGAAATAATCAGACACCCATTTTTCAAGCTAGCATATAATGTCACATAAACCCAAACCACAGCTAAATGCAGCACTAACCTTTGATGATCTTCATCAGATGACAACCCTAGGACATTATGTTATACAATACATGCATGTTTTGTTCAATCAAGTTCATATTTATATCAAAAACCAGCTTTTTACATTAGCATGTGACTAGCATGTGACTAGCATTCCGACCGAACACTGCCGGTGAATTTACTAAATTACTCACGATAAACGTTCACAAAAAACATAACAATTATTTTAAGAATTATAGATACAGAACTCCTCTATGCACTCGATATGTCCGATTTTAAAATAGCTTTTCGGTGAAAGCACATTTTGCAATATTCTAAGTAGATAGCCCGGCATCACAGGGCTAGCTATTTAGACACCCAGCAAGTTTAGCACTCACCAAAGTCAGATTTACTATAAGAAAAATGTTATTACCTTCGGTGTTCTTCGTCAGAATGCACTCCCAGGACTTCTACTTCAATAACAAATGTTGGTTTGGTCCCAAATAATCCATTGTTATATCCAAATAGCGGCGTTTTGGTCGTGCGTTCAAGACACTATCCGAAAGGGTAAAGAAGGGTTACGAGCACGGCGCATTTCGTGACAAAAAAATTCTAAATATTCCATTACCGTACTTCGAAGCATGTCAACCGCTGTTTAAAATCAATTTTTATGCCATTTTTCTCGTAAAAAAGCGATAATATTCCGACCGGGAAATCGTTTTTTATTACAAAGAGAGTGAAAGTAAAAGCATGCTATCCCCTCATGCACCAGCCTCAGTCTAATGGCCCTCTGATAGAGCACTTGCCAAACGCGCTAATGTGTTTCAGCCTGGGGATGGAATTACATCGTTCAGCTTTTTCCCGCCTTCTGAGAGCCCATGGGAGCCGTAGGAAGTGTCACGTCATGCCAGAGATCCCCTGTATTTGTTAGAGATGATCAAGGAGGGCAAGAAATGGTCAGACAGGCCACTTCCTGTAAGGAATCTTCTCAGGTTTTGGCCTGCCAAATGAGTTCTGTTATACTCACAGACACCATTCAAACAGTTTTAGAAACTTTAGGGTGTTTTCTATCCAAAGCCAATACTTATAGTCATATTCTAGTTACAGGGCAGGAGTAGTAACCAGATTAAATCGGGTACGTTTTTTATCCGGCCGTGCAAATACTGCCCCCTAGCCCCAACAGGTTAAAGTAATGATGGACTGACGTTTCTCTTTGCTTATCTGAGCTGTTCTTGCCATAATATGGACTTGGTATTTTACCAAATAGGGCTTTCTTCTGTATACCAACCCTACCGTTTCACAACACAACTGATTGGCTAAAACACATTAAGAAAGAAAGAAATTCCACAAAATAACTTTTTACATAACACACCTGTTAATTGAAATGCATTCCAGATGACTACCTCATAAAGCTGGTTGAGAGAATCCCAAGAGTGTGCAAAGCTGTCATCAAGGCAAAGAGTGGCTACCTTGAAGAACCTTAAATATAAATTATATTTTGATTTGTTTAACACTTTTTTTGGTTACTACATGATTCCATATGTGTTATTTCATAGTGTTGATGTCTTCACTATTATTCTACAATGTAGACAATAGTACAAATAAAGAAAAACCCTGGAATGAGTAGGTTGGTCCAAACTTTTGAATGGTTGTGTATGTTTGATACCGTTCCATTTATTACATTCCAATCATAACAATTAGCCTGTCCTCCTATAGCTCCCCCCACCAGCCTCCTCTGGTATGCACTACCCTCTGTAGCGCCTTACAGTCGGATGTCAAGCAACTGCCATACCAGTGGTGATGTAGCCAGTCAAAATACTCACAATGATGCAGCTGTAGAACTTTTTGAGGATCTGAGGACCCATGCCAAATCTTTTCAGCCTGCTGAGGGGGAAGAGAAGTTATTGTGCCTTCTTCATGACTGTGTGGGTGTGTTTGCACCATGATATGTGATAGTGATATGGTGATATGGACACCGAGGAACTTGAAGCGCTCCACACACACTCCCTGTAAACCAAGATAAGCTAAACATTCAGCTAGACTCCATAGTGTTCAGTAACAAGTCCACAGCGCTTTGGCGCTGCATGATTCTTTTAGTTTCACCAATAACTGTAGGCCTACTCAGTTGAACGCTCTTTGACAATATGTATGTTCAATTTGCCTCATGATCCTTGTTGACATGTAAAGTTTAGTAAGGAAAATATGCTCTCTGAGTGATGTGAGAGCTCTGATAGAGGAAGATGGAGTAAGCGGAGCTGTTTATTTTTCCATAGGCCCACATTGTGTCATATTTGCTGAGAGCATGTGAATCTCTCATCAACTACCCATCAATGTAAAGTAACTGGAGATGAGTAGAGGAAGAAAGGGAAGATTGCCCTAAGCCATTGCTATTCTAGTGTCACATCTCTCTGTCATGTTAGAGGGAGGGAAAACACAGGCATGTCATGTGATGTTTTTCTTTAAATGTTCTGGAACATTACAGTGTTCCAGTTATATTTTTTAGAAGACGTCAATGAACTTTGAGGAACCCACCGACCCTCTGTCATACTGTATATTCTATCTGTTCAGACTTCTTTCCATACACACTTTTCTTTTTGTGATGTATTTTTGTACATGTATGTTATGCAAGTTATGATGAGCATTTTATTTTTATGCATTGACATTAACATTGACCATCTTTGTGATTTGAGATGTGAGACTCTTTTTGTAACAATCAAACAATAACTTTATTTATGAAGTGCTTTTCAAACATTACTCACATTTTGCTCAGCTCTGCACATTGTGTATCAGCTGCTTTACATTTGTCATCTAGGTAAAGTTGCAGCCGTGCAGTGATATACTGTAGCTATTGTTCATGTATTGTGAAAACAGAGTATTTAAAATATTGATCCCATTAAGTTGGTTTTACTGTCATACGGTAACTATTGAACTAAGACATTCTGTCATTTTCTTAGGTACTAGAGAGAATTAATTTGATCCGCTGTGTGTTTGACTAATGTTACTGATTATTTCTCCTTTCAGCTATTTGTACAAGAATGAAATCCAATCAATTGACAGACAAGCATTTAAGGGACTTGTCTCTCTAGAACAACTGTAAGTGACCACCTCCTCGTCCTCCTCTTCCTCCTACTCAACCTCTTCCTCCCCTTCCCCTCTGCACCTTCATATCTGATCTGTCCATCTGTCCAAACCGCCTCCTTGTGACCCCCCCAAGCCCCCACTGTCATACAGCCACTATGCATGCCGTGTATACACTCACCCTTGTATGTTGCGCTGACCTTATGAACCCCTGCATGAGTAGCATGTCTTATTGTCATGACAACGGATGTGTCATCCGGTCCTAATGCGTAAAGCTACAGCATGAGATCACCAGCCCTGCACCAGCCCTGCCCCTGCCCCTGCCTTGCCCCTGCCCTGCCCCAGCCCTGCCTCAGCTCTGCCCCAACCATGCCCCAGCCCTCTCCTGCCCCAACCCTGCCCCTGGCCCTGCCTTAACCCTGCCCCAACCCTGCCCTGCCCCATCCCTGCCCCTGGCCCTGCCCCAACCCTGCCCTGCCCTGGCCCTGACTCAACTCTGCCCCAACCCTGCCCCTGGCCCTGCCTTAACCCTGCCCCAACCCTGCCCTGCCCTGGCCCTGACTCAACCCTGCCCCAACCCTGCCCCTGGCCCTGCCTTAACCCTGCCCCATCTCTGGCCCTGACTCAACCCTGCCCCAACCCTGCCCTGCCCCTCGCCTGCCCCTGCCTTGCCCCTGCCCTGTGCCTGCCTTGCCCCAGTCCTGCCCCTCCCCTGCTCTGCCCCTCCCCTGCCCTGCCTCACCCCAGCCATACTGTAGCTAAGCAGATGCAGACTCAAGCAGGTCTTGGCTTCATGTGCTTCAGACTACAGATCCAGCTCCTGCTTGCCCCATGCACAGCTTGCCCTTCTTTGTGTGTCTTACATCCTCTGTGGGGACTACTGTACACTGACTACTTGTCTCACTTTTGACCTTAGTTGTGATTGTCAATCTAGTTGTATTATGCGCTGGTTCTGTTATTTCATAGATGGCCCCCACGCATTTCCCAAGCAGAGTGGTAGAGGTCACCATGTTGTTATTACATGTGCTTGTGAGACATACTTTCAGTATCAGCATGAGAAAAGGTGGCTCAAATCTATATAATTGTGACCTTATGCTATCATTATAACTCCTTTACCAAATTGCATGTCATCTTAATGACTTGAATATGTTCAAAACATTCCAGAAATTAGATTAATTTCAACCAAAAAAAATGAAACTTTTTATTGATGTAACGATTTTATGATGCGTGTCCGTTAGGAGTGTATGACCAAGGCTCATACAAAACTTCCAATAAAGCAAACTGTCCATGCTGTCACGGTTGTCGTAGGAATGAGAGGACCAAGGTGCAGCGTGTGTGTCTTTCCACATTTTTATTTACACAGTGAAACTATGCAATACATAAATAAACTGAAAGACAAAAACAACAAACCGTGACGCAGAGGTGAAACATACACAACTCAAAATTAATCTCCCACAAACCCAGGTGGAAAAAAACCCTACTTAAGTATGATCTCCAATTAGAGACAATGAGGACCAGCTGCCTCTAATTGGAGATCATCCCAAACAAAACCAACATAGAAATACAAAACTAGAACATGAACATAGAAATACAAAACATAGAAAAACACCCCCGTCACGCCCTGACCTACTCTACCATAGAAAATAACATCTTACTATGGTCATGACATGACACATGCAGAGTAGTATATAAACGTGTATAGAGGATAACATCTGATTATTGTCACACATAGACCACCAATGTCATTGAACTGAAATGGCCTTCTTTCAGCCAATAGTAGATGAAAAAGTCCTTCAACTGTTAGAAAAGGCTGCGCTCAGTGAGACTACTATTGTTGGTTAACCCTAATCCTTCTGGGTAGCTATATATCACAACAAGTTGCCTTCATATGTCAATCGTATCAGAGGTACAGTGACATCAGTCTAAAAAGGGTGGATATTACTGGATACTATATTTAGCAAAGTCATGTCCTCCATGTAGGCCGTTTGTGTCTAAACTACACCAAAAGAAAAATGGCTGACATGCATCTTCCCCCTCACAGCCGATCGTGGTGGTTGATCCTAGGGAAAGGCCTTGTGGCTGTTTGTCCCTCCATAACCACATGCATAGCCACTGAACAAATGGCTATTCATGAAGCGAAACCAAATCAAACTCCAGGCTCTTTGCCCTGCAGCTGGTTTGAGTTTTGATATAGTAATGAAGGGTCTTATGTGTGAGTGACAAGTTCTGAACCACTTTAATTGCCCTCTGCTATTCTGTTGGTCTTCAAATATGCTATTCAAGGTTGGGTTGGGAGGGAATAAACATTTTTTTAAAGTACCGCCAGTCTCAGATATAATGTCCTTCGCTCCCCTGCTGTTTAAATGAGAGGATTTTTACAAGCATGTTGGCTCGCTTGTTGTTGAATATGTTAAATTCGCACATGCCTATCTGTGACCAAAAAGTAATTTAATGCCAAAGAGACTACAGAACATGAGTAGAAATGTACACAAAGTATGTTTCGGCTCCTCTTCAACATGTATCAACAATAGTTCCTTGTCACAGTAAGTCTCAATTTGGTGCTTGAAATGTCTTGTGACGCTTTGTTCTATTACACTGTGCTTTAACTGTCAGGTTAGACATGTTTACATTTGAAGTTAAATCACTGGTTTGTGACTCACATACATCAACTGGCTGTGATTACAGGGCTACATGTTTGTTGCCAAGTTTTCTCTCTTCCTCTCTATCCCTCTCTCTCAGAGATTAAATATGGTTGTCTGTGTAATTCCTCTTGGCTGTTCAGTTGTCCTTGGACAATCCCCTGGCCACCCTTAACACCGCTACTCTCTGATGAGAGAAGACAACACCCAAAATCTATCTCTTTTAGAGAGATGCAGGAAATCTTAGGTTGGATATCAACCAGACACCCTTCACTAAGATCCTTGGCTGTGTCAAATTGAGGCCTCTATTAGTAAAGCTTGTGTGCTGTGCCAAAGTCTTAATGCATTTATTTTACATTTGAGTCATGTAGCAGACACTCTTATGCAGAGCAACTTACAGGAGCAATTAGGGTCAAGTGCCTCGCTCAAGGGCACAACGACAGATCTTTCACTTAGCCTATTTGGGGATTCAAACCAGTGACCTTTCAGTTACTGGCCCAATGCTCTTAAGCGCTAGGCTACCTGTCTACCTATAGTGTAGTAAGTGGATGTGGTGCTATATCCTCTATTGCACAAGATCATCATCATGTCTTTTATTGCTGATTAGTGCAGCTTGGCTCAACGTTTGCTTGCTTTGACTGTTGCTTTGTCTGTTTATTAAGCAAATATGTCACTGAACCTAAAAGTTACTGTTCAGTGAGTAATTGGAGTTCATATTTCATTTGTCTAACCTTGCTGCTTCTTGCTATTAGTTCTGAGTTATGATTAATCCTAATCTGGTGATACTGTGCTGTGTCCATGATCTTTTCTCTTCCAGGTACCTGCACTTCAACAACATCGAGTCCTTAGAACCGGAATCCTTCACCCACCTCCCAAAGCTTGAACGCCTGTAAGTCCACTATCTTCACCTTTCACTCTATTATACCAAGTGGCATTCTTTCTCTACGCTTCTCATTTTTCTAAATGATGGAGTGATGCATCTTAAACAAACAATAGGACAACTCTCCAAATTATATAATGATTTGTTGTGGCATGTACATGCTTGTCACCATCAGTCTTCTACCTGAGCTGACTTATTTCAGAGGGCACTGAGTGTAGAACAGACTTTACATGCTGAACAGACGTATACAGAACAGAACAGACGTATACAGAACAGAACAGACGTATACAGAACAGAACAGACGTATACAGAACAGAACAGACGTATACAGAACAGAACAGACGTATACAGAACAGAAAAGACATATACAGAACAGACGTATACATGCTGGTAAATATACTTTAAACCCCATGAAATAGACTACATAATGTACTGGGAATAGAATGCACTGTTCCCAATTGACAGAGCCCCATGTGTTTAGCATGAAGCTGGACTTTAAGTGGGGCTTTTCAAAGCAGTACAACCGTTGGATGACCTTTCAATGTTCTGAGATGCCTTCGTCCTACATCAGCACAGCTAATCTCCTCAACAAGTCTCTTGAGGTCTATTGGGCCATTTTTAAAGCTGTTTGTCTGTTACGGGTAAATAGCGATGAGGACAGACTGGACATGGATAAATGTGCCCAGCGCATGTGCTTGGCTGTATTTTCCCAGAGCCCTCACTCTGACATCTGTCTGGTGCTCCTCCCAACCGTTGAAACTCAGATTCCTGACATGTGGTCAGGAAAAACTCAGGGCCCTTCTCATAGGTATTCTGAAAGGGCCCACAACCTGTTACGACTTCAGAGGTCTGTGTGCGTGTGTGTTCTCCACCGATCCATCAGTAGGACAGAAGTTGAGAGCCCAGGTCAGATGATTACCCTACAGGGCCAGAGGGTCCACTGATAACACCTGTGCCGTGTGTCTGGAGAGATATCAACTCTCATGACACAACATAAGGGGGATCTGCGAGAAATAAAGGAACACTATGAGGGGACAAATTAAATAAAACAACTGTATTATTGAAGTAGCAGTAGATTCAATGGATGAATAGAGTGAGTGTTGACATTCAGTGAACTCTTGCAACCCCACTGGACGTGGACCTTCTGCCATATGGATGGCTGACCGGCCGGCTGGCCTCTGTTTTCACGCTTTCACGCCAGAGCTGAATTCCTCCTTCTCTCCGTGTTTATTGGCTACACCTGGAATCCTGCCACACACGTTCCCAACCCTCCCCAGAGAGGGAGAGGAGCCGCCTGCACACGGATGGAAAAGGGGAAGGAATTCCCAGGTGCACTGATTCTGGAATGTTTGTAGGGGAAGATCTCCATGAAAACGGATTGCCCAGTCTCGCTAGTTCGTGGACAAGAGAAGTCTGGAAGATGTATCTATCTCCTGTGGATTGAAGAGAAGAATAAGAAGGAAAACGTCTTGTTGTTTCTTTTGATTTATGGTGATTGCTAACAAATATGGAGGTTTGTTGGCGTTGTTTGGGGAAAATGTTTCCATAAACATAGCTTTATATATTAATTTATCTGTCATCGGTTTTCAATGAAGGAATCCAGAATCTAATCTTCCTGTAAGATCGTTGAATGGTTGTGAAGGAAGGGGCCATGGACGGGAGCCTTGATCATGTCATGTGTGGTAAACTGATCATATTTCTTAACCCAGATCAAAATAATGATGATATAAAATTGTCAAATGACCATCTTCCAAAAAACATATGGCTCCCAATATGAGCCTGCAGGCCTACATCAAAGGGACTGATGCTGTAAGTAATGTCTAGAATGAATGTCAAAGTAGTAAGCTCAAGTAATCCATAGTAAATATACACATTCCTCATGAGTCACTAACCTTATGTGCTTGTTGACACTGTGACATGCTGTAGCTATAGGCATGATGCATAGAGTTCAATCCCTTTAGAGGTCAACCCCTGTCAACCTACTCAACAGTCTGTCAGATGTACACATTACACACAGCATGAAGTCTATAATTATCTATGACTTTATCTGATTATCTGTGTCTTTCTCTCTCTCTTTGTCTCCTGCAGGTTTTTGCACAACAACAGAATTACCCATCTCGTGCTGGGGACCTTCTCCCATCTCCAGTCCATGAAGAGACTGTAAGTTCACTGACAACGTGCATGCACAGGGCAGCTATTGTGTTGTCTGAGAATGCTTATCCACCAACATTTGACTTCCATTACACAGAGGTGTCAGGGGGGAGAATACGAACCGTGTTTCGACAGTACACAACTCTGTCTAGGCCCCTCAAATTCAAATCTGGACCACGAAGCCAATTCCATAGCTTTTTTTTCCTTCCCCTCTAATCATGTGCTGATTTACATCTATGACACCAGTTGGGTGCAATTAATTATCAAGCAGAACAGAAAAACATCGGTACTTCGGACCTCCCAAGGTAAGATTTGAACATCCCTGGCTTTGGCTGTGAGAGAGACAAGCCCTGCCTGTCTGTGTACAGCAGACAGGCAGTACATTAGGATCAGCGGACAGACAGTACATTAGGATCAGCGGACAGGCAGTACATTAGGATCAGCGGACAGGCAGTACATTAGGATCAGCGGACAGGCAGTACATTAGGATCAGCGGACAGACAGTACATTAGGATCAGCGGACAGACAGTACATTAGGATCAGCGGACAGACAATACATTAGGATCAGCGGACAGACAGTACATTAGGATCAGCGGATAGACAGTACATTAGGATCAGCGGAAGGCAGTACATTAGAATCAGCAGACAGGCAGTACATTAGGATCAGAGTTTTACCTTCCCCTATTATTTTCTTCCTTTTCAACATCTCACTCTGAAAAAAACTTCCAAGATGTGTTGGACCCAGAACCAGTATGCTGTGGTTGAGAGGTACAGTAGACAGACAACTGGCAACGTGGGAGGAACGGGATTCAAAAAAAATATTTCCCTCTGATTATTACGGTACGCAGATTTGGATGATGTTCAGAGTGGGATCAGATTAAATGAGGATATTACTGTCTCCTGGAATGTACAAAACTCTCTGAAACCTGAAGAGACCAGTAGAAGAAAGGATAAATAGAAAGTTAAGTGCCAGCCAATCTGTACTCTGGAGCAGACAGACAGTTTCCCACAGCAGGAGAGGAGTTCTCCCAAAAAGGCCATGCTGAGTCAGTGTTTGGACTGAGCTGGGCATAGCTGTGTGGCATAGCTGTGTGGCATAGCTGTGTGTGTGTGTGTGTGTGCGTGTGTGTGCGTGCGTGCGTGTTTTGCCAGTCTCAGTCCACACTGGTAGGCTGCCAGAAAGGATTTACTCTACCGCCCAGACAGACTCATCCCACTACTGACTCCAGACAAACTCAGCCTACTACCGCCCAGACAGACTCATCCCACTACTGACTACAGACAGACTCAGCCCACTACCACCCAGACAGACTCATCCCACTACTGACTACAGACAGACTCAGCCCACTACCGCCCAGACAGACTCATCCCACTACTGACTACAGACAGACTCAGCCCACTACCACCCAGACAGACTCATCCCACTACTGACTACAGACAGACTCAGCCCACTACCACCCAGACAGACTCATCCCACTACTGACTACAGACAGACTCAGCCCACTACCACCCAGACAGACTCATCCCACTACTGACTACAGACAGACTCAGCCCACTACCACCCAGACAGACTCATCCCACTACTGACTACAGACAGACTCAGCCCACTACCACCCAGACAGACTCATCCCACTACTGACTACAGACAGACTCAGCCCACTACCACCCAGACAGACTCATCCCACTACTGACTACAGACAGACTCAGCCCACTACCACCCAGACAGACTCATCCCACTACTGACTACAGACAGACTCAGCCCACTACCACCCAGACAGACTCATCCCACTACTGACTACAGACAGACTCAGCCCACTACCACCCAGACAGACTCATCCCACTACTGACTACAGACAGACTCAGCCCACTACCACCCAGACAGACTCATCCCACTACTGACTACAGACAGACTCAGACTCCAGACAGACTCAGTCCACTACTGACTCCAGACAGACTCAGCCCACTACCACCCAGACAGACTCATCCCACTACTGACTACAGACAGACTCAGACTCCAGACAGACTCAGTCCACTACTGACTCCAGACAGACTCAGCCCACTACCACCCAGACAGACTCAGTCCACTACTGACTCCAGACAGACTCAGCCCACTACCACCCAGACAGACTCATCCCACTACTGACTCCAGACAGACTCAGCTGACTACCGCACAGACAGACTCATCCCACTACCTACTCCAGACAAACTCAGACTCCAGACAGACTCAGCCCACTACTGACTCCAGACAGACTCAGCCCACTGCTGACTCCAGACAGACTCAGCCCACTACTGACTCCAGACAGACTCAGCCCACTACTGACTCCAGTCAGACAGCCCACTACTGACTAAAGACAGACTCAGTCCACTTCTGACTCCAGTCAGACAGCCCACTACTGACTCCAGTCAGACAGCCCACTACTGACTCCAGTCACATAGCCCACTACTGACTCCAGTCACATAGCCCACTACTGACTCCAGTCACATAGCCCTCTACTGACTCCAGTCAGACAGCCCTCTACTGACTCCAGTCACATAGCCCACTACTGACTCCAGACAGACAGCCCACTGCTGACTCCAGACAGACTCAGCCCACTACTGACTCCAGACAGACAGCCCACTGCTGACTCCAGACAGACTCAGCCCACTGCTGACTCCAGTCAGACTCAGCCCACTACTGACTCCAGTCAGACTCAGCCCACTGCTGACTCCAGTCAGACTCAGCCCACTACTGACTCCAGACAGACAGCCCACTGCTGACTCCAGACAGACAGCCCACTGCTGACTCCAGACAGACTCAGCCCACTGCTGACTCCAGTCAGACTCAGCCCACTGCTGACTCCAGTCAGACTCAGCCCACTACTGACTCCAGACAGACTCAGCCCACTACTGACTCCAGACAGACTCAGCCCACTACTGACTGCAGACTGATTCAGCCCACTACTGACTCCAGACAGACTCAGCCCACTACTGACTCCAGACACACTCAGCCCACTGCTGACTCCAGACAGACTCAGCCCACTACTGACTCCAGACAGACTCAGCCCACTACTGACTCCAGACAGACTCAGCCCACTACTGACTCCAGACAGACTCAGCCCACTACTGACTGCAGACTGATTCAGCCCACTACTGACTCCAGACAGACTCAGCCCACTACTGACTCCAGTCAGACTCAGCCCATTACTGACACCAGTCAAAATGTTTACCCATACTATTTACCCATGCAACTATAATAAAACAGGACTGCTAGTAGTGTGATCTGTATTGTGTGATGTACAGTTAGAAGTCCTGTATTGGTGTTTGATATTACATTGTTGTCTACTGTACAGTACAGAAAATACTGTATTTATGAGAGGTTGAGTTATACTGAGGAAGAGTATAATGTATACAATCTCACAGCTTTGTGCAGGTGCAGGATACACAGACATCGGCAACTGACAAACAGGTCATTAAAAACAGCTAAAACGCTATATTTAGAGCACTACTATAAACAGGCATGAGATGGTCAGTAATACTGTAATCTATCCCACCCCCCTCTCTCTCTCATGTTCTCTCTCTCTTCCCCTCACTCTCATTCTCTCTCTCTGTCATGTTCTCTCTCTCTTCCCCTCACTCCCACCCCTCTCTCTCTCGCTCTCTCTCTCTCTCTCACATTCTCTCTCTCTTCCCCTCACTCTCACTTTCTCATAAACTTTCTCTATCTCCTCCCCTCTCTCTCTCTCTCTCTCTCTCTCTCATGCTCTCTCTCTATTTCTCTCTCCCTCTCTCTTCCTCTCACGGTCTCTCTATTTCTCTCTCATCCTCACTCTCGCTCTCACTCTGTGTACAGGCGTCTGGACTCTAACACTCTGAACTGTGACTGTGAGCTGCTGTGGCTGGCTGACCTGTTGAAGCAGTATGCTGAGTCAGGCAACGCCCAGGCTGCTGCCACCTGTGACTACCCCAGACGGCTGCAGGGGCGATCTGTGGCCACACTCACCGCTGAGGAGCTCAACTGTGGTGAGGACACACACACACAGGCGCATGTGCTTACACACACACACACACACACACACACACACACACACACACACACACACACTACGCACACACACACACACACACACACACACACACACACACACACACACACACACACACTCATGCTCACTTAGTAGGTTGGCATTTGTCATGAATCTTGTTCTGGAGGCAGCTCTGCAGAGTGGTTACCAAGCTGCCACAGCCACAAAGTCACATCAATCTGATTTTAACCTTAACCTTAACCCTAACCTTAACTCCGCTGCTAACCCTATTGCCTGAACTCAACCTTAAATTAAGACCAAAAAGCCAATTTTTGTTCTCATAAATTTTTACCATATAGCCAATTTTGACTTTGCAGCGGACCTATCTATCAGAAATTGCACAGTTCTGCCTCTAGGGTTAGATTCATGACAATAAACGTCAACCTGTGCTCACTTAGTCCAGACTATTTTAACTGTGGCAAAAACAGTAGCTCACACTCCGAGGCCTGTGTAAACACACATATACCTTCTTTCACATACCATCCACTTCACTGAAACCCCAACTCACTAGCCACATAAAGCCTTACCTGTCCCTTTAGCTGTTGACGGGATTTCTCCAGGTGGGTCTCTGTGTCTGTCTGTCTCTGTGTCAGTCTGTCGCTCTCTCTCTCCATCTTTCTGTCTGTCTGTGTCCTGTCTGCATTGTCTCTACTGGGGATGGTCTGTGTTCTCCAGCCAGCTGTTGTATCACCACGGCCCCAGCAGATGCGGTCCTGGGCTGGGTAGCATGCCACTGCTCTGCCACTGCTCTGAGCCCCAGAACCCAGCCTGCCTCCTGCAGCCAGCAAATAAAACATGTATTTGTCACGTGCGCTGAAACAGGTGTAGACTTTATCGTGAAATGCTTACTTACAAGCCCTTTCACAACAATGCGGAGTAAAAAAATAATACAAATAAAAATAATAACACATAAGAAAAATACACAAGAATTAAGTATCTGCTGATGGATGGACGGGTGGAGTGGAGATTGGATCAAGCACCTGTCTGACTGTATGGGTTTGGGAAGAGGTGGGTGAACTGAGAAAGTGATTTGAGTATGTGAGGCACAGGAAGTTGGTGGCACGCTAATTGGGGAGGACGGGCTCGTGGTAATGGCTGGAGCGGAATAGGTGGAATGGTATCAAATACATCAAACACTACTTAGAGGAGGAAGGGGAGGACCATCCTCCTTAGTGAATTTCATAAAAGTAAAAATAGTGAAACATTAAAAAAGTTATCCTTTTTAGATAAAACTGTACAAAATGTATTCACATGTCACCAAAATAATTGATTAAAACACTATTTTGCAAAGAAGATCTACAGTAGCCTCTACAGCATTCTGTAGGATAACACCATGGTGTAGCCGGAGGACAGCTGGCTTCCGTCCTCCTCTGGGTACATTGACTTCAATACAAAACCTAGGAGGCTATTGGTTCTTACCCCCTTCCATAGCCTTACACAGTAATTATGACAACTTCCAGAAGGACATCCTCCAACCTATCAGAGCTCTTGCAGCATGAACTGACATGTTGTCCACTCAAGCAAAGGATCAGAGAATGAATCTAGTACTGAAAGCATAAGCTACAGCTAGCTAGCACTGCAGTGCATAACATGTGGTGAGTAGTTGACTCAAAGAGAGAGAAAGAAAACAGTTGAACAATTTTGAACCAATTAATTTCTTCAGAAATGGAGGAGCAAGAGAGAGAGCTATATATATATATTTTTTTCACTTTCACTTACTTAGCTAGCAAATGTAGCTAGCTAGTTTAGCCCACTCAAACTCTCAGCTCAAACAGAAGAATGCTATGTTAGCTAGCTGGCTAAGACTATCCAACACTGGAACTCTTCCATGTCAAGGTAAGCTTTTGGTTTTATTAATTTATTGCCACCGGTGCCCGCTGGTGTAACTGCTAAACTGCTTACTATGCTGTACTGCATGATTGTAGTGGGTTTACTAATGTGTTAGTTCTATTAGCCAGCAGCATATCACCCTGCATCCCACTGCTGACTTTCTTATGAAGCTAAGCAGCGTTGGTACTGGTCAGTCCCTCAATGGGAGACCAGATGTTGCTGGAAGTGGTGTTGTAGGGACAATAGGAGACACGTTTTCCTCTGGTCTAACACAATCTCCCAGGGCAGTGATTGGGGACATTGCCCTTGGTAGGGTGCTGTCTGTTAAATGGGTGTCCTGACTCTCTGTGGTCACTCAAGATCCCATGGCACTTACTGTAAGAGTAGGGGTGTTAACCCTGGTGTCCTGGCTAAATTCCCAATCTGACCATCACCACCTAATCATCCCCAGCTTCCAATTGGCTCATTCATCCCCCTCCCCTGTAACTATTCCCCAGGTTGTTGCTGTAAATGAGAATGTGTTCTCAGACAACTTACCTGAAAAAATAAGGGTAAAATTATAGTTGATGATGTTACTTTAGCTAATATGGTGACAATGATCTAGGCAGTTTTTTTTCTTGCATGGTCACAGATAGCTAATGTGTTGTGTATTGAAGTCTACAAGCGAAAGGAAAAGGTGAGCGGAGGAGAGCTCATAGATGTGAGAAGGAATACAACAAGCTGTTTATACACTACTGTTCAAAAGTTTGTGGTCACTTAAAAATGTTCTTGTTTTTTCCACGTTGTGTTAGCTAATCCAAGTTTATCGTTTTAAAACGCTAATTGATCATTAGAAAACCCTTTTGAAATTATGTTAGCACAGCTGAAAACTGTTGTGCTATTTAAAGAAGAAATAAAACAAACTGGCCTTCTTTAGACTAGTTAAGTATGTGGAGCATCAGCAATTGTGGGTTCGATTACAGGCTCAAAATGGCCAGAAACAAAGACCTTTCTTATGAAACTCGTCGGTCTATTCTTGTTCTAAGAAATGAAGGCTATTCCATGCGAGAAATTGTCAAGAAACTGACGATCTCATACAACACTGTGTACTACTCCCTTCTCAAAACAGTGCAAACTGGCGCTAACCAGAATAGAAAAAGGAGTGGGAGGCCATGGTGCACAACTGAGCAAGAGGACAAGTACATTAGAGTGTCTAGTTTGAGAAACAGACGCCTCACAAGTCCTCAACTGGCAGCTTCATTAAATACTACTCACAAAACACCAGTCTCAACATCAACAGTGAAGAGGCGACTCCGGAATGCTGGCCTTCTAGGCAGAGTTGCAAAGAAAAAGCCTTACCTCAGACTGGCCAATAAAAATAAAAGATTAAGATGGGCAAAAGGACACAGACACTGGACAGAGGCCAGTGTCTCTGCCTAGAAAGGAACTCTGCCTAGTAAGATGGCGCCGGAGCAGAAGGCAGGCATTTTACGTGCCCCCAACCAATTGTTTTTTTGTTTGTTTATCTGCGTTGTTTAAAAAAAATGTTTTACTCTTTTTGTACATAATGTTGCCGCTACTGTCTCTTATGACCGAAAATAACTTCTAGACATAAGGACTGCGATTACTCGCCACAGACTAGCAGAATCCTTTTTCGTCTTTCATGACTCTGACAAGCCCGAGGCGGACGATATACGGCTCCCTCGGGAACAGGCCCCATCCCCAGTGATCTGTGTAAAGAGGAGGCGGAGAAAGAGAGGCCGGAGAGCGGGCTGCCTTCTGAGAAGTCGGATGCGATCGAATAAACCCCCACTTCCCTCAATTCTGCTTGCAAACATGCAATCTTGGGACAATAAAATGGACGAGTTACTGGCAAGATTAAACTACCAATGGGACATTAAAAACTGTAACATCGGGACATTAAAAATGAGACATTAAAAACTGTAACGTTGTTCAGCCACAGAGACTTGGCTGAAGACGACAATATCACCATACAGCTGGCTGGTTATACAATGTACCGGCAGGATAGAACAGCGGCGTCTGGTAAGACAAGGGGCGGTGGTCTATGTATTTTTGTAAACAACAGCTGGTGCATGATATCTAAGGAAGTCTCAAGCTATTGCTCGCCTGAGGTAGAGTTTCTCATAATAAGGTGCAGACAACACTACCTACCGAGAGAGTTTTCATCTATATTCTTTGTAGCTGTTTACATGGCACCACAGTCAGAGGCTGGCACTAAGATAGCATTGAATGAGCTGTATTCCGCCATAAGCGGAATAAGAAAACACTCACCCAGAGGCGGCGCTCTTAGTAGCCGGGGACTTTAATGCAGGGAAACTTAAATCAGTTTTACCAAATTTCTATCAGCATGTTAAATGTGCAACCAGAGGGAAAATAATTCTGGACCACCTATACTCCACACACAGATATGAATACAAAGCTCTCCCTCGCCCTCCATTTGGCAAATCTTACCATAATTCCATAATTCCTCCTGATTCCTGCTTACAAGCTAAAATTAAAGCAGGAAGCACTAGTGACTAGAGCAATAAAAAAGTGTTCAGATGAAGCTGATGCTAAGTCACAGGACTGTTTTGCTAGCACAGACTGGAATATGTTCCGGGATTCCACCAATGGCATTGAGGAGTACACCACATCTGTCGTTGGCTTCATCAATAAGTGCATCGATGACGTCATCCCCACAGTGACCATACCTACATACCCCAACCAGAAGCCATGGACTACAGGCAGCATCTGCACTGAGCTAAAGGCTAGAGCTGCCGTTTTAGAGGAGTGTGACTCTAACCCAGAAGCTTATAAGAAATCCTGCTATGCCCTCCGACGAACCATCAAACAGGAAAAGCATCAATACAGGGCTAAGATCGAGTCGTACTACACCGGCTCTGATGCTCGTCGAATGTGGCAGGGCCTGCAAACCATTACAGACTACAAAGGGAAGCACAGCCGAGAGCTGCCCAGTGACACGAGCCTACCGGACGAGCTAAACTACTTCTATGCTCGCTTCAACGCAAGCAACACTGAAACATGCACGAGAGCACCAGCTGTACCGGAAGACTGTGTGATCGTGCTCTCCGCAGCCAATGTGAGTAAGACCTTTAGACAGGTCAACATTCACAAGGCTGCAGTGCCAGACGGATTACCAGGACGTGTACTGCGAGCATGCGCTGACCAACTGGCAAGTATCTTCACTGACATTTTCAACCTCTCCCTGTCCGAGTCTGTAATACCAACATGTTTTAACTTCTTGCGGATCAGTGGGACGCCATTTCGACAACTTCCGGTGAAATTGCAGAGCGCCAAATTTAAATTAAATTACTATAAATATTAAACTTTCATGAAATCACAAGTGCAATACATCAACATAAAGCTTAACTTGTTGTCAATCCAGCCGCCAAGTCAGATTTCAAAAAGGCTTTACGGCGAAAGCAAACCATGCGATTATCTGAGGACAGCGCCCAGCGCCCAGCACACAAATGCATAAAAAATCATTTTCAACCAGGGAGTTGTGACACGAAAGTCAGAAATAGCGATATAATATATGCCTTACCTTTGAAGATCTTCTTCTGTTTGCACTCCAAAAGGTCCCAGTTACATTACAAATGGTCCTTTTGTTCTTCTTTATAATCTTAAAAACTCAGTTTAGCTGGCGCACTTCTGTCAATAATCCATTTGGTTTCCCTCCTTCAAAATGCATACAAAATGAATCCCAAACGTTACCAATAAACTTATCCAAACAAGTTTTCCCCGTGGCTCAGTTGGTAGAGCATGGTGGGTGCAATGTCAGGGATGTGGGTTCGATTCCCACGGAGGGCCAGTACAACAAAAAAAAAAGTGCATGAAATGTATGTATTCACTACTGTAAGTCCCTCTGGATAAGAGCATCTGTTAAATGACTAAAATGTAAGTCAATCAATGTTTATAATCAAACCTTAGGTACCCTAATACACAAATAAACAATACAATTTAAGACAGAGAATTGTTATTGTCTTTACCGGAGAAAAATAACAAAGAACGCGCTCTCATTCACGCGCTTGAAAACACTACAGCCAAAATGGGAGCCACCTAGAAAAACTACAATTTCTGGCTCATTTTTCCAAAAACCAGCCTGAAACTCTTTCTAAAGACTGTTGACATCTAGTGGAAGCCCTAGGAACTGCAATCGGGCACGATTTCACCCTATTATAAAAGTGCCAGCCATTGAAATCAGTGGTAGGATGAAATATTCTTTTTTTGGGATGGTTTGTCCTCAGGGTTTCGCCTGCCATTTCAGTTCTGTTATACTCACAGACATTATTCTAACAGTTTTAGAAACTTAAGAGTGTTTTCTATCCAAATCAACCAATTGATTTGCATATGCATATCTTAGCTTCTGGGCTTGAGTAGAAGGCAGTTTACTTTGGGCACACTTTTCATCCGGACGTCAAAATACTGCCCCCTATCCCAAAGAAGTTAAGCAGACCACCATAGTGCCTGTGCCCAAGAACACTAAGGTAATGATTGTGGTCTAAAGGAAAAAGAGAACCGAGCACGCCCCCATTCTCATTGATGGGGCTGCAGTGGAGCAGGTTGAGAGCTTCAAGTTCCTTGGTGTCCACATCACCAACGAACTATCATGGTCCAAACACACCAAGACAGTCATGAAGAGGGAACAACAAAACCTAATCCCCCTCAGGATATTGAAAACATTTGGCATGGGTTCTCAGATCCTCAAAAGGTTCTACAGCTGCACCATTGAGAGCATCCTGACTGGTTGCATCACTGCCTGGTATGACAAGTGCTCAGCCTCCGACCGTAAGGCGCTACAGAGGGTAGTGCGAACGGCCCAGTACATCACTGGGGCCAAGCTTCCTGCCATCCAGGACCTCTATACCAGGCGGTGTAAGAGGAAGGCCCTAAAAAATGGTCAAAGACTCCAACTACCTTAGTTATGGACTGTTCTCTCTGCTACCGCATGGCAAGCGGTACCGGAGAGCAAAGTCTAGGTCCAAGAGGCTTCTAAACAGCTTCTAACCCCAAGCCATAAGACTCCTGAACATCTAGTCAAATGGCTACCTAGATTATTTGTGTTGCCCCCCCCCCCCCTCCCCTCTCCACACCACTGCCACTCTCTGTTGTCATCTATGCATAGTCACTTTAATTAACCTACATGTTCATACTACCTAAAGTAACGGGTGCCCTCGCACATTGACTCTGTACTGGCACCCCCCTGTATATATAGTTATTTTTTACTGCTGCTCTTTAATTACTTGTTACTTTTATCTCTTATTCTTATCCATATTTTTTGAAACTGCACTGTTGGTTAGGGGCTCGTAAGTAAGCATTTCACTGTAAGGTCTACACCTGTTGTATTTAGCGCATGTGACTAATAACATTTGATTTGATTAGAAGGCCAGCATCCCAGAGTCACCTCTTCACTGTTGAGACTGGTATTTTGCAGGTACTATTTAATGAAGCTGCCACAGCTCACAGCTACAAAAGTCATTTACAACATAAACAATGTCTACACTGTATTTCTGATCAATTTAATGTTATTTTAATGGACAATAAATGTATTTTTCTTTAAAAAACAAGGATACTTCTAAGTGACCCTAAACTTTTAAACGGTAGTGTATGTGGCTATGAAAGTGATCAGGGTTGTATTCATTCTGCCGATTCTGTTGAAAAATGTTTCTTAAACCGAAGCAAACGGAACAAAACGGGGATAAACATACCTGAATTTGTCCAATAGAAACTCTTGTTTGCAACTGTTCGACTAATGATTACACCCTAGTGCAGCTAGATGCAGGCAAGAATGTACAAGGCGGTTTTGAATGTGTCACTGTCTGTCCATGTGTCACCTGTCTGTCAACTCAAATCTTTCTCCCAACCAGTTTGCACCTACGTTGTAAGCTTTCATTCACAGGCTAGGTTGTAGCAACCTCATGATGGGTATAGGGAAAAATGTAGTAGCCTAAACCTATTGATTTTACATTGAGCTGGGTGAATGGAATATGAATGACAGTCATCCAATATGCTGTAATAGAAATAAGGCCATGCTCATAAAATAAATAATCGTGCTCCCTCATCTTAAACGGCACCGGCCGCCACTTCGTTCCAGACATTATTATGAGCTGTCCTCCCCTCAGAAGCCTCCACTGGTGTGAGGGATGGATGGGTGAGGCTGGCAGAATGAAATAATGAACCCCATAAAACCCTCCTCCCCTCCCTCTCTCCCTTCCCTCTTCTCCCCTCCTCTCCTTCTCCTCTCCCCTGCTCTCTTTCTCTGCCTTCCTCTCCCCTCTTCATTCCTCCTCTCCTTTCCCTCCCCTCTCTTCCCTCTCTGCTCCTCTCTGCTGTAAACAATGGAACAAGCAGCTGTCAAAACAACAGGGCCTGTGGTTAAGTGCCACCTCCCTGCTGGCCTGGCTACCCACTCTCTTTCCTGTCCCTTCTCTGACCTGGGCCTATGAAGGAGACAGGAGCCAGGGCTGGGTTGCCATGTTTGGAGTTAAGGAAAACGAACAGTGTAATTAGTGCCCAGTGCTGATGTGGTCTTATGTGGTATAGTGGTGGGGGTGAGAAAGACAGTCTGAGGTTACTGCTTCCCATCGGTCTGGTTGGAGCTGCTGGTTGGCCTGCTATGCTGGTTGGTGGTGGAGGACCTGGAAGGCCCAGAGCAGACAGATTTATGTCTTGGCCTGTCCCATGTGCACGATGTGTGCATTAGGAGAGAGCGAAGAGATGCTGGACTGGAGGGCCTACTCTATGCTGTCTATTAAATGTGTCTTTCACATGTAGACAAATGGGCGTGTGTGTGCATGTGTGTGTGTGTGTGTGTGTTTAGATGGATGGAGTGAGACTGGCACCTAAAAGTGCCAGTCTGCAAGAGAGGTCAGAATCTCTCAGGAGGCAGCAGGCTGAGGTTCACCACCACCACCACCACCACCACCACGCTCCAGCACTCACAGGGACACTGCCTGCCTTATTCCTGGAGCAGTTGAACTATTTCCTCACAGGGACACTGCATGCCTTATTCCTGGAGCAGTTGAACTATTTCCTCACAGGGACACTGCCTGCCTTATTCCTGGAGCAGTTGAACTATTTCCTCACAGGGACACTGCCTGCCTTATTCCTGGAGCAGTTGAACTATTTCCTCACAGGGACACTACCTGCCTTATTCCTGGAGCAGTTGAACTATTTCCTCACAGGGACACTGCCTGCCTTATTCCTGGAGCAGTTGAACTATTTCCTCACAGGGACACTGCCTGCCTTATTCCTGGAGCAGTTGAACTATTTCCTCACAGGGACACTGCCTGCCTTATTCCTGGAGCAGTTGAACTATTTCCTCACAGGGACACTGCCTGCCTTATTCCTGGAGCAGTCAAACTATTTCCTCACAGGAGTTGATTTGTGTGTGTGGGTGTGCACACACACCCTTGTTTCCATCCCTGTTGCTAACCAGAGAGGCCCCTTCACCAGGCCCCTTATAATACATAATTAAGCAATTAGGCCCAAGGAGGTGTGGTATATGGCCAATATACCACGGCTAAGGTCTGTTCTTAAGTATGATTCAATGTGGAGTGCCTGGATACAGCCGCGATATATTGACCATATACCACAAACCCCAGAGGTGCCTTATTGCTATTATAAACTGGTTACCAGTGTAATTAGAACAGTAAAACATATTTTTTTTGTTACAGTCTGAAATAACTTGGCTTTCAGACAATCAGCATTCAGGATTCAAACCAGGTATGACAAAACATGTATTTTTACTGTTCTAATTACTTTGATAACCAATTTATAATAGCAATAAGGCACCTCGGGTGGTTGTGGTATATGGCCAATATACCACGGCTAAGGGCTTTATCCAGGCACTCTGCGTTGCGTTGTGCTTAACAACAGTCCTTGGTCGTGGTATATTGGCCATATACCACACCTCCTCAATGCCTTATTGCTTAAATAATATATGCCATTTAGCAGAGGCTTTTATCCAAAGCAACTTACAGTCATGCGTGCACACATTCCACGTATGGGTGGTCCCTGGAAATGAACTCACTACTCCGGAGCTATGCTCTACCAACTGAGCTACAAAGGACCCTTAACCAAGCCCCCTCACCAAGCCCCTTCACCAGGCCCACTCACCAAGCCCCCTCACCAGGCCCCCTCACCAAGCCCCCTCACCAAACCCCCTCACCAGGCTCCCACACCAAACCCCCTCACCAGGCTCCCACACCAAACCCCCTCACCAGGCCCCCTCAACAGGCCCCCTCACCAAGCCCCCTCACCAACCCCCCTCACCAGGCTCCCACACCAAACCCCCTCACCAGGCCCCCACACCAAACCCCCACACCAGGCTTCTCTACAGACCATTACACTGGCCTAGTTATATCAGTGTCCTCTCTACAGACCATTACTCTGGCCTAGTTATATCAGTGTCCTCTCTACAGACCATTACTCTGCCCTAGTTATATCAGTGTCCTCTCTACAGACCATTACACTGGCCTAGTTATATCAGACTGTCTGCTCTACAAACCATTACTCTGGCCTAGTTATATCAGTGTCCTCTCTACAGACCATTACTCTGCCCTAGTTATATCAGTGTCTTCTCTACAGACCATTACTATGGCCGAGTTATATCAGACTGTCTGCTCTACAAACCATTACTCTGGCCTAGTTATATCAGACTAACAGAGACATGACTCTTGTCCTGAAGGAAATGGTCCTGTATTTATGTGGCTGGTTGCTTTATTGTGTTCTCTTAAACCTGTCTTTATCCCATCCTCCTCTCATCCTCCTCCCTCTCTCCTGTGCAGAGTTGCCCAGGATCACGTCAGAGCCCCAGGATGTTGACGTGACGTCAGGGAACACGGTGTACTTCACCTGCAGGGCCGAGGGAAACCCCAAACCACAGATCATCTGGCTTATGAACAAGTAAGGCCCGCTCTCCAATGGTGACATCAACGTTGAAACAATGTGTCCTAGCTACTTTTTCCTACATTTAACATTTAGCCATTTAGTCAATTAGCAGACGCTCTAATCCAGAGAGATTTACAGGTGCAAGTATGGTTAAGTGCCTTGCTCAAGGGTACATCAACAGATTTTTCAACTAGTCAGCTCTGGGATTCGAACCAGCAACCGTTCGGTTACTGGTCCAACACTCTTAACTGCTAGGCTACCTGCTGCCACATATAAACATACTGTATGTATGCGATTATGTAATGTTATTTATGTATGTGTATATTTCCCCAGTAATGCCCTGAACATGCATGATGACTCACGTCTGAACCTGCTGGAGGACGGGACTCTGATGATCCAGGACACGCGGGAGACGGACCAGGGAGTGTACCAGTGCATGGCCAAGAACGTAGCTGGAGAGGTCAAGACTTCTCAGGTCACACTCAGATACTTCGGAGCCCCCTGTGAGTGGTCCCTCATATTATGTAATACATGTTTGAATATTTTTCATGGGTTTGAATATATACCGTAAATTCCGGACTATAAGCCGCAACATTTTTCCCACGCTTTGAACCTCGCGGCTTAAACAATGACGCGGCTAATATATGGATTTTTCCCGCTTTCAATTTTTTTTCTCCAAAAAAACACATTCTGTGACGTGCTCAGTTTTTTGGCGGCATGAAGCTTTCATTAGACCAATGAAATTGCCCAACGGGTTAAGGTCAAACAACTTTTTTGTTTACTGTTTAGATTAAATCGAGCGCTCTCAAACTTCCCATCATTCTGATTACGGTAGTCATTTTGTCACCCTCATCATGGCAAAGACAGAGAAATGCATATGATGCAGCTTTCAAGTTGAAGGCGATTGATCTGGCTGTTGGAAAAGGAAATAGAGCTGCTGCACGGGAGCTTGGTCTTAATGAGTCGATGATTTTTTTTTAGGGCTAGATGATATGGTTCTGTGTAGGGCCAGATTATATGGTTCCATTTAGGGCCAGATGATATGGTTCTCTTTAGGGCCAGATGATATGGTGCTGTGTAGGGCCAGATTATATGGTTCTGTGTAGGCCCAGATGATATGGTTCTGTATAGGGCCAGATGATATGGTTCTGTTTAGGGCCAGATGATATGGTTCTGTGTGGGGCCATATTATATGGTTCTGTGTAGAGCCAGATTATATGATTATGTGTAGGGCCAGATGTTATGGTTCTGTGTAGGGCCAGATTATATGATTATGTGTAGAGCCAGATTATATGATTATGTGTAGGGCCAGATGATATGGTTCTGTGTAGGGCCAGATTATATGGTTCTGTGTAGAGCCAGATTATATGATTATGTGTAGGGCCAGATGATATGGTTTTGTGTAGGGCCAGATTATATGATTATGTGTAGAGCCAGATTATATGATTATGTGTAGGGCCAGATTATATGGTTCTGTGTAGGGCCAGATGATATGAATCTGTGAAGGGCCAGATTATATGATTCTGTGTAGGGCCAGATGGTATGGTTCTGTGTAGGGCCAGATGATATGGTTCTGTGTAGGGCCAGATGATATGGTTCTGTGTAGAGACAGATTATATGATTATGTGTAGGGCCAGATGATATGGTTCTGTGTAGGGCCAGATGATATGGTTCTGTGTAGAGCCAGATTATATGATTATGTGTAGGGCCAGATGATATGGTTCTGTGTAGGACCAGATATTTTTCCTGGTCAGATCAAGTGGGCTGGAACAACTCAAGGCCTTATGTGGGAAAGAATAGGCTTCCTTAGTTTCCACCCATGTTATCACTTAGATACTTTGTCTCAATCTTCCTCTGTCTCTCCTTCTCTATCTCATCCCCTACCTTCCTCCCCCAGCGCGGCCCAGTTTTGTGATCCAGCCCCAGAATACAGAGGTGTTGGTGGGGGAGAGTATCACCCTGGAGTGTAGCGCTACAGGCCAGCCCCAGCCCCGGGTCTCCTGGACCAAGGGGGACCGCACACCCCTGCCTACCGATGCCCGTATCAACACCACCCCGTCTGGGGGGCTGTTCATCCAGAACGTGGTGCAGACAGACGGGGGGCAGTACACCTGCTTCGCCTCCAACAACCTGGACACCATCCACGCTACCGCTCACATCATTGTACAGGGTGAATGGCACTGTAGAGTCAGTATTTAGAGAGAGGCAGTTGCAAACATTTTGTTTGTAATCTTCTGTAGTTTCTTGACTTTACATGGACAATGGACAAACATGGACCAATATATTAAGCAATGATGCACAGTATAATTTGCTTTCAATGAAGAACCATATGTGTAAATGGTATTTTAATGGTACATATGTTTGAGTCTGCTAAGAATTGTCAGGTAAGCGTTTTTTGACATGAATCTTGTTCTCGAGGCAGCTTTGCAGACTGGTCACTAGCTAGCACAGCCACAAAGTAATTAAATCTGCTTTTAAACCTAGCCCTAACCTTAACCCTACCCTTAACCACACACCTAACCATAATGCCTAAACCTAACCTTAAATTAAGACCAAAAAGCACTTTTTTGTTTCCATAAATCTTTCCAATATAGCCAATTTTGACTTTGCTGCGGCCCTATCTAAGGGGAAATCGGTTCAGTTCTGCCTCCAGGACAAGACTTATGACAATAAATGTCAACCTGCTAAGAATTGCCCATATGTATACAACACACTGTTGAGAGAACATGATTTAACTTGTTGTTGTGCCTAACTCTCCTGCGGTTCCTGTTCCCCAGCGACCCCCCAGTTCACAGTGACCCCCCAGGACCAGTCAGTGTTGGAGGGTCACACAGTCGACTTCACCTGTGAGGCCAGCGGTTACCCCCAGCCCGTTATTGCCTGGACGCGGGGGGGCAGCCCTCTGCCCCAGGACCGCCGCCACCTGGTCCTCTCTACGGGTACGCTGAGGATCGCCCGCGTGGCGACCCACGATGAGGGCCAGTATGAGTGCCAGGCCGTCAGCCCGCTGGGCACGGTGCGCGCCGCCGTACAGCTTAACATCCAGCAGAGAGGTGAGACGGATCTCTACGCTATAGCCTAGCAGGATCCAGATGTTATGCCTGATGTATGAATATGGTATTCATCTGCATGCTGTTATGATTGACGTATGAATTCAAATGTTGTGTCTAGAGTAGTAATTATAGTACATTTTGTTTTAAGCACTTTTCGAAACATTCAAGGACACCTTGTCAATGCTGACCATTTTTAGAGAACGCCATCTGTGACGAGATAATTATACTGCATCATTGTGTAGGCTAGAAGGAAAAACATTTCAATGTGTTATTTTAAGGGCCTCTCCAAGCACTCCTAGGCTTTTTAAAAAGAGGGGAGTGGAGGGTAGTACAGATTGAAAGAGTGGGAGTGACAGTACACAACGTCTTGGGCTAATTTGTCGTTTACACTAGACTGCCTGCAATCAGAGAAATAATAATATAATAACATATGCCATTTAGCAGACGCTTTTATCCAAAGCAACTTAGTCATGCGTGCACACATTCCACGTATGGGTGGTCCCTCTCTCTCTCTCTCTCTCTCTCTCTCTCTCTCTCTCTCTCTCTCTCTCTCTCTCTCTCTCTCTCTCTCTCTCTCTCTCTCTCTCTCTCTCTCTCTCTCTCTCTCTCTCTCTCTCTCTCTTTCTCTGTCTCTGTCTCTGTCTCTCTGTCTCTGTCTCTCAGAAATGAAAGGCTTATAGCTGTAAGTAGAATGTTGAGCAGAGCGGGGCAGGAAAGCATGGCATTCTGTAATCCCAGATGACATCATGTTTTCCATGTAGTAATGGCTGTTAACATGCAGTACATGATACATAATGGCCTACAACACTGTAAACCCTGTACACACAACCCTGAGCAACACTTAAACAAAATGAGACTTTCAGCGAGTAACAGAGCGAGAGAGAGAGACACGCAAACAGAGACAGACAGACAGACAGACAGACAGACAGACAGACAGACAGACAGACAGACAGACAGACAGACAGACAGACAGACAGACAGACAGACAGACAGACAGACAGACAGACAGACAGAGACAAAGACACACACTGTACGTGGCCAGGGAAAGATGAATGGCTAGTTGGCTACATTGAGATACATGTTTTTTAGCCTGACAGCGTTAGATCATAGGGTGTGTTCAGAGTGTTGTAGTGTTTCCTAGCATTGAGTTTCCTACACTGTTAGAAAAGAAGGTTCCAAAAGGGTTCTTCGGCTATCCCCATAGTAGAACCCTTTTTGGTTCCAGGAACAATAATTTGGGGTTCCATGTAGAACCCTCTGTGGAAAGGGTTCTACATGAAACCCAGAAGGGTTCTGCCTGGAACCAAAAGGGGTTCTTCAAATGGTTCTCCTATGGGGGCAGCCGAAGAACCCTTTTAGGTTCTAGATAGCACCTTTTTTTCCTAAGAGTTTAGTCTACTTTGATATCTTGAGAACAGTTCATCTGCTTTAAACCTCAGGATCCCTCAGGGCTTAGAGGTCCTTCCTGAAACAGGGAAAGTGATCTTCCCATGACTAGGTGGCTGGCTGCATTGGGTTACACACCCACCATTGGGGAATGGGAATTTTTATTGTGAAGAGGAAAAAGCACCTCCCCAGCTGTGTGTGAGAGAGGAGTGTACCCCTTGTCTAATCACAGGGACACACTGAGTCTCCTCTGGTTTTGACATTTACATTTTTTACATTTTAGTCATTTAGCAGACGCTCTTATCCAGAGCGACTTACAGTAGTGAATGCATACATTTCATACTTTTTTTTTTCTGTACTGGTCCCCCATGGGAATCAAACCCACAACCCTGGCGTTGCAAACACCATGCTCTACCACCTGAGCCACACGTGACCATAGGATAGGACAGTAAATGAGTGTTGACCTTTGAGTGCTGTGTGTGAATGAAAAACTTCAACTAGTCCCTGTTAATGTAATAAGAGAGATTTAAGAGGACATGGAACTTAAATATGAAAAAGAGAGAGAGGGTATGGGCGTGTGTGTGTGTGTGTGTGTGTGTGTGTGTGTGTGTGTGTGTGTGTGTGTGTGTGTGTGTGTGTGTGTGTGCGTCCCAGCAATAGAATAAGTATTAGTGTCTGTTTTGACATGCTGAGAACATTTGGATGACAAAGTGTCTTTACTGCATTGAGATTCATTGCACTGCACTGTGAGCTGCTGCAAGCGTTGATGTAATCATTAACACATGTTTTTCAATCATCAGTAACGCCTGTTTTCACAAATGCTCCAAGGGACGTGACTGTGGAGTCTGGCACGGACGTCCAGATTCCCTGCAGAGCTCAGGGACAGCCCGAGCCTGTCCTCACCTGGAGCAAGGTTAGACACCTGTCACCTGGTCACCAACTACTGGTTGCCGTTGTCACGGCCTCCATGGCAACAAGGCTAGCATAGCCAGGCTCTCGCTGAGGACAGGGGATAGGGAAAGGAGGGATGGGGAAAGGAGGGATGGGGAAAGGGAAGGGTAAGGAAGTCAAGGTCTGCTCAGATCAGGTAATGGCTGTTAGTAACTTTCACAGTATTAGTAGGCTTATATATATGAAAAAAGTTGTTTTGTACAGCCTAGAATATCACAGCCTATTGTGAAACATAGCCATGTAACCCAAGCGGATTTTATAGTCTCCATATATCCCAACCTGGTCAGGCATTTTTTACATTTTGGTAATTTAGCTTACAGTTAGTGAATTAATCTTAAAATTGCAAGGTGGGACAACCACATATCACAGTCATAGGAAGTACATTTTTCCTCAGTAAAGTAGCTATCAGCAAAGTCTAGTAAGGATGGGTGACTGGGGTTTCAAGTGCTAGTGTTAGTTCACGAAAGGTATTATATATAATAGATGACCAAATGTATGTGGACACCTGCTCGTCGAACATCTTATTCCAAAATCATGGGCATTAATATGGAGTTAGTCCCCCTTTGCTGCTATAACAGCCTCCACTCTTCTGGGAAGGATTTCCACTAGATGTTGGAACATTGCTGCAGGGACTTGCTTCCATTCAGCCACAAGAGCATTAGTGAGGTTGGGCATGGATGTTGGGTGATTAGGTATGGCTCGCAGTCTGCGTTCCAATTCATCCAAAATCTGTTCGATGGGGTTGAGGTCAGGGTTATTGTCATGCTGAAACAGGAAAGGGCCTTCCCCAAACTGCTGCCACAAAGTTGGAAGCACAGAGTCGTCTAGAATGTCATTAGTGTCTGTAGCGTTAAGATTGTCCTTCACTGGGACTAAGGGGCCTAGCCCAAACCATGAAAAACAGCCCCAGACCATTATTCCTCCTCCACCAACTTTACAATTGGCACTATGCATTGGGGTAGTGTTCTCCTGGCATCCGCCAAACCTAGATTAGTCCATCGGACTGCCAGATAGTGAAGCGTGATTTATCACTCCAGGGAACGCGTTTCCACTGTTTCAGAGTCCAATGGTGGTGAGCTTTATACCACTCCAGCTGACACTTGGCATTGCGCATGGTGATCTTAGGCTTGTGTGCGGCTGCTCGGCCATGGAAACCCATTTCATGGAGCTCCAGACGAACAGTTCTTGTGCTGACTTTGCTTCCAGAGTCAGTTTGTAACTAGTGAGTGTTGTAACCGAGGACAGACAACTTTTACACGCTACGCGCTTCAGCACTCGGTGGTCCCATTCTGTTAGCTTGTGTGGCCTACCACTTCGCTGCTGAGCCGCTGTTGCTCCTAGACGTTTCCACTTCACAATAACAGCACTTACAGTTAACCGGGGCAGCTCTAGCAGGGCATAAATTTAACGAACTGACTTGTTGGAAAGGTGGCATCCTATGACGGTGCCACGTTGAAAGACACTGAGCTCTTCAGTACGGCCATTCTACTGCCAATGTTTTTCTATGGAGATTGCATGGCTGTGTGCTCGATTTCTACACCTGTCAGCAATGGGTGTTGCTGAAATAACCGAATCCACTAATTTGAAGGGGTGTCCACATATATTTGTATATATAGTGTATATATATAAATACGTGCTGTGGGATTATTTAAGATACTATTTGAAGAGGTAGGGTTTCAGATGTTTTCAGAAGATGGGCAGGGACGCTGCTGTCCTAGCTTCAGGGGGTAGCTGGTTCCTCCATTGTGGTGCCAGGACAGAGAAGAGCTTGGACTGGGCTGAGTGGGAGCTTCCCTCCCATAGGGGTTGGAGAGCCAAGAGGCCAGAGGTGGCAGAATGGAGTGCTCGGGTTGGGATGTAGGGTTTAAGCAGGCCTGTCAGACCCTACGGCTTTGACTGTGTAACTCAAGGCAGTCACACTTGTCACACTACCCCACACTAGTCCACACCTCCTGACCTTTTAACCTTTGTCTCTCCCGGCAACTCTGCAGGACAGTGTCCAGGTGACGGAAAGTGGGAAGTTCCACATCGCACCTGAGGGCTTCCTGGAGGTCAAGGACGTGGGTCTAGCCGACGGTGGACGCTACGAGTGTGTCGCCCGCAACCCTATTGGCTACCAGTCCGCTAGCATGGTGCTCACCGTCCTAGGTAAGACACAGCTAGAGTATGCTAATCTATGCTAACCTTAATTGTGGAGAACTACAGATATTGCAAGTTTTTGTTCCAGCCCTGCCTTAACACACCTGAATCAGATGTGTTTTTGCTGAGATAGAACCAAAGCCTGCACACACCCCACTCCTCACCGGACCAAGGCTTTATGATCGCTGTAACACAACTATTGTACCACCATAGGTTGGGCCTACTCCTCAGCTCTAGCCCCAGTGTTGCTTATTTTCCTTGGCCTGCCTGCACGCTGTCTCATAGCCGATGCTAGCTAGCGTGCCAACTGTGACCATGTTGGGCTGTTGTTGGACGGGTCTGCAGCCTACACATCAGACACTGAACTTCATTACGCAGTCTGCCAGAAATGTGTTCTGTTCCCTCCAATCTGTGTTCTGTTCCCTCCAACAACAAAAAATTGTACAATCACCAGGAATTCATCAAAAAATTTGTTTAATTTAAGAAATCTGTTCCCAAGTATTCTCATGAATACAAAAATAGACATGATCGTGTCTCAATGTAATCATGAATCTAGTTGCCTACCCCTGATCTAGGTTATAATACTACCTCATGCTGTCTTGAACATGACACAACAGATGACATAACCAGATGACATACCCAGATGACATACCCAAATGACATACCCAGATTCTATTGTTTTATTTTCAGTGTTAGTTGATTTTACGACTGGCTATGAAAGCAGTGCCTATCTGTTTGCAGTGCCTCCAGTAAGTAGACAAGGGGACACCTTTGTGACGTCGTCTATTGAAGAGGCCATCCGCAACGTGGACAGTGCCATCGAATCCACCAGGAGGCATCTGTTTGATGGGTAAGTCAAATGCCCTTTTAGTCAGCGGGTTGGAATCAGGCTTATGAATCTATGCTTTGATGCATTATAATTTCTGAAACCTATCTTGAGTCATGTTTTGTGTGTAAGCTCTTTGAACTGATGATGTGGTTAACAGGAGCATGTTTCCATATGCACTCGCGCACTCACACACACACACACACACACACACACACACACACACACACACACACACACACACACACACACACACACACACACACACACACACACACACACACACACACACACAGCCAGCTAGGGATTTCTAGCTCTGTTGTAATAACATACCCAGATAGTGAACCTGCCTCTGGGCCCCCAGAGCTCAGTGGCTTCACTGGCTTGTGTGTTTGTGTTTGTGCTCTGTAACTGGCACATCCACTAAAGGTCTTCTCACAGCCTGAAGACTTGGATTGCAATGCTCCGTCCGATGTGTCATCATCACTATATATGACTAGCATATCAAACATTCTTAATTTGGATCCTCTAAATAATATACATTTCTTTGTAATACTACATATTTCTTTATTTCTTACTACATATGTATTTATTTATTTATTTATTTGTAATACTACATACTGTATTTCTTTGTAATACTACATACTGTATTTCTTTAATACTACATACTGTATTTCTTTGTAATACTACATACTGTATTTCTTTGTAATACTACATACTGTATTTCTTTGTAATAATACATACTGTGTTTCTTTGTAATACTACATACTGTATTTCTTTAATACTACATACTGTATTTCTTTGTAATACTACATACTGTATTTCTTTGTAATACTACATACTGTATTTCTTTGTAATAATACATACTGTGTTTCTTTGTAATACTACATACTGTATTTCTTTGTAATAAAAATACTGTATTTCTTTGTAATACTACATACTGTATTTCTTTGTAATAATACACACTGTATTTCTTTGTAATAATACATACTGTATTTCTTTGGAATAATACATACTGTATTTCTTTGGAATAATACATACTGTATTTCTTTGTAATACTACGTATATGTAAGGAGGAAAAGGGGATGTGCTTTGCATCATTGGCCATGTATCTGGCCATGTGTCTGGCCATATGTATGTCTCTAAATGATAGCCATTTGTTTTCATTTGGGGTTGGGTGTGTGGCCTGCAGAGGAGGCACGTGGTAGTGCCCTGCCTGGCATGGACTGGCCCAACCCGTTTGTGTGCTTGCTTGCTTGTTTGTGTGTGTGTTTGTGCGTGCGTGTGTGTCATGGTTTATAAATGACACGTTCAAAGCACCTCATAAATAACAGTGTAGTCATTGGGATGGCATCAAAGGATGTGATGCCCATATAAGGAAGTGACGTTGGTTAGGAGAATGTGCATGTTGAAGTTTTACTGCCTGCTCATGTCATTTGGGTCAGGAGGGACGTTTCATCATTCAATACTGGTAGACACATTAGAGTTGTTTTACTTGCCAAGAAAACATTACAAATCTAAACATGATCACATTTCTCTCTCTAAGCACCCCTCTTCGGTCTCTCTCTCTCTCTCTCTCCCCTCCCTTCCCCTCCATCACTCTCTCTGTAGTAACCCTCGTACCCCTGGAGAGTTGCTGGCCCTATTTCGTTACCCCAGAGACCCCTACACAGTGGAGCAGGCCAGGGCGGGGGAGATCTTCGAACAAACCCTGCTCCTCATCCAGAACCACGTCAACCAGGGCCTCATGGTCGACACCAACGGCACAGGTGAGACAGCAGACAGCCATCACTATGGAATAAAGAGGACAGGTTTTGATTGAGTTATGAGTTAGCAGACTTTCTATGCAATGTGAACGTATGGAAGTGAGGAGGACATGCCAAAGCCTCAATCCACAAACATTCAATAGGTTACTTCAGTTGCATTTTTTAAACATCTATGTCTGTAGATAGATGTTTATGACATGTTCTTCTCATTCTGACCCAGTGAACCACTGAGCATTTGACTGGATGCTCATAAAGGGTTTTACTACCGATACGTCATGCCTAATATGGTCAGTTGTCACGGGTGAAAGCCATCCCAGATTTGGAAAGAGCAATGTGTCCGATGACCCAAACAGGGGGACTGGTCCCCCATATTTAGGATTTGAGAGGGAGAGAGGGAGAGAGAGAGAGAGAGAGAGAGAGAGAGAGAGAGAGAGAGAGAGCTCAGTGTTTTCACTGGTTATGACAACAGTCAAGTGTTCATTGTTACACCAGGCCCTAACTTTTGCACGTCAGCAAAAACAATGTAGCCTGTTTGGTTTATCTCTATCTGACCTGGGACACCCTCTCCCCCCACACACTGCTACCCCAAAGGTTGTGTATGGCTGGATTGATTCTGTGAATGACCAGAGGGTGGAGGTGGAAGGGTGGGATTCGGGGGGACATGGGAGGGTTGGTGGTTGTTGATGTTTCATCAGCCAGCTGACTTCTGATGGGAAGTCTCACTTTTCCCCATTGAGTTGAGTTACACAAAGCACCTCACATATCACACAAACACACACACTGAGCTGTAACACAGGAGCTGTCTAGTTTCCCAGGGAGTTAGCGCATGTCAGAGGAACACTCTTTTCCCTCAAGATGCAGGTTTACATTCCCAGGGCAAACATTAGTAGGCTACATGCTCCTCTGTTAGGTGGAACTATATTCATGTAGTGGTGTAGTACACAGCCCTGTGCGTGTTTCCTCTGTATGTGGCCTTATACAGTACACCATAAAGTACACCTCCTGTCCCTCCCTTCGTCCCCAGCATTCCGCTACAATGACCTGGTGTCCCCTCACTTCCTGGATGTGATCGCCAACCTGTCAGGCTGCACGGCCCACCGCCGCTTCAACAACTGTTCTGACATCTGCTTCCACCAGAAGTACCGCAGCCACGACGGCACCTGCAACAACCTGCAGCACCCCATGTGGGGCGCCTCCCTCACCGCCTTCCAGCGCCTCCTCAAGTCAGTCTACGACAACGGCTTCAACCTGCCGCATGGCGCCAGCAGCCGTCATCACAACGGCCACGCCCTGCCTCTGCCCCGCCTCGTTTCCACCACCATGATCGGCACGGAGACCATCACCCCAGATGACCACTACACCCACATGCTCATGCAGTGGGGACAGTTCCTGGACCATGATCTAGATTCCACAGTTGCCGCCCTCAGCCAATCACGTTTCTCAGACGGCCAGCTGTGTACCAACGTGTGCACCAATGACCCTCCCTGCTTCCCCATCCAGTTCCCCCCGGGGGACCCTCGGCAGGCGCGCAGTGGGGCACGCTGCATGTTCTTTGTGCGCTCCAGTCCCGTGTGCGGCAGCGGCATGACATCACTCCTCATGAACAGTGTGTTTCCACGGGAACAGATCAACCAGCTGACATCGTACATTGACGCGTCAAACGTGTACGGCAGCTCACGCCACGAGTCAGAGGAGGTCCGCGACCTGGCCAGTCAGAGGGGACTGCTGAGGCAGGGCATCGTCCAGCGCTCTGGGAAGCCCCTGCTACCCTTCGCCACGGGGCCCCCTACAGAGTGTATGAGGGATGAGAACGAGAGCCCCATTCCCTGCTTCCTGGCTGGAGACCACAGGGCCAACGAGCAGCTGGGTCTGACAGCCATGCACACCGTGTGGTTCAGGGAACACAACCGCATAGCTACAGCGCTGCTCAGACTCAACCCACACTGGGACGGAGACACCATCTACCACGAGGCAAGGAAGATAGTTGGCGCACAGATGCAGCACATTACCTACAACCACTGGCTGCCCAAGGTAAGGACTACTCTATTATATAGATCTACTACTCTGTCTCATACTCTAACCAAGGTAAGGACTACTCTATTATATAGATCTACTACTCTGTCTCATACTCTAACCAAGGTAAGGACTACTCTACTATATAGATCTACTACTCTGTCTCATACTCTAACCAAGGTAAGGACTACTCTACTATATAGATCTACTACTCTGTCTCATACTCTAACCAAGGTAAGGACTACTCTACTATATAGATGTTGTACTCTCTCATACTCTAACCAAGGTAAGGACTACTCTACTATATAGATGTAGTACTCTCTCATACTCTAACCAAGGTAAGGACTACTCTACTATATAGATGTAGTACTCACTCATACTCTAACCAAGGTAAGGACTACTCTACTATATAGATCTACTACTCTGTCTCATACTCTAACCAAGGCAAGGACTACTCTATTATATAGATGTAGTACTCTCTCATACTCTAACCAAGGTAAGGACTACTCTACTATATAGATCTACTACTCTGTCTCATACTCTAACCAAGGTAAGGACTACTCTACTATATAGATCTACTACTCTGTCTCATACTCTAACCAAGGTAAGGACTACTCTACTATATAGATCTAACCAAGGTTCCTGTGAAAGGTCTTCAGATTGATGAAAGGTGCTGTCTCTGTAAATTATTATTATTGGTGATGATGATGATGGTTACCCCCTCCCTCAGGTAATGGGTGACGCGGGGAGGAAGCTGATTGGCGACTACCACGGCTACAACCCCAACATCAATGCCGGCATCCTCAACGCCTTTGCCACGGCCGCCTTCCGCTTCGGACACACCCTCATCAACCCCATCCTGTACCGGCTGGACGAGCACTTCCAGCCCATCCCCCAGGGCCACATCTCCCTGCACCGTGCCTTCTTCTCCCCCTTCCGCATCGTCAATGAGGGGGGCATCGACCCCCTGCTGCGGGGCCTGTTCGGCGTGGCGGGGAAGATGCGCGTGTCGACCCAGCTGTTGAACACAGAGCTGACGGAGAGGCTGTTCTCCATGGCCCACTCCGTGGCGCTGGACCTGGCCGCCATGAACATCCAGAGAGGAAGGGATCATGGGATACCGCCCTACAATGACTACCGGACCTTCTGTAACCTGACCTCGGCACAGAGCTTTGACGACCTGAAGAATGAGATCAAGAACCCCCAAGTCAGGGAGAAGCTGCAGAGGTGCAAACCAGGTTTTAGCCATCAATCATTTGCAGACACACTTGAACTGTGGCTCCGTTGGGGTTGAGTAACAGTGCTGTGACTGTCTGTCTGTCTATTCCTATCTCTCCAGGCTATACGGCACTCCCCTGAACATCGACCTTTTCCCTGCTCTGATGGCTGAGGACCTGGTTCCTGAGAGCCGGCTGGGACCCACCCTCATGTGTCTGCTGGCTGCCCAGTTCAAACGCCTTAGAGATGGGGACCGGTGAGCTCACTTCCCCTCAGCTAACAATTCTTGTCAAATTAATTATGCTCATCCTCAACACATTTTTTAGGAGGATGAGAGAGAGAGAGAGAGAGAGAGAGAGAGAGAGAGAAGGAGAGAGAGATGGACACAGTGTAGGTTTTGTCTGTATGGTGTGTGTTTACATGTAACCTTCCATCCTCTCCTCTCCTCCTGGGTTGTGCTTCCAGGTTCTGGTATGAGAACCCAGGTGTGTTCACCCCGGCCCAGCTGACCCAGCTGAAGCAGGCGTCTCTGACGAGGGTGCTGTGTGACAACGGTGACAACATCACCCGTATCCAGCAGGACGTGTTCAGCGTGGCACAGCTGCCCCACGGATACGGCAGCTGTGACGACATCCCCAACATTGACCTGCGCATGTGGCAGGACTGCTGCGAAGGTGGGTAACATAGAATATAAAACACACATTCATTCTATTTTAAATGACTCGTTATTCCTTAAACAGTGCACTACTTTTTGTCATGGACATAGTGTATTGTCTTTCTATATGTCTTTGGTGAAAAGTAGTGATCTGTGGGAATGGGGAGTCTCTGGGATTGGTGCTGTTTTATACACGTTGTGGAGTGTAACTATGGTCCAATACTCTTGAGTCAACTTCCTCTTCTTCTTCATCAGAATGGAATGATTTTAGGATTTACTGCTTCAAAGATTTATAAAAGATACCCAGACTGTTGGTACTGTTGGTACACAGGGTTATCCATGGTTATCCATGGTTACGCAGGGTTAATGTTTGGACGCTTATTTCTGTGGAATGTGATGTGGGAAGCAACAGGACATGAGAGGCTCTACATTTGATTAGGAGGCACCTGACTAGGCTTTGGGTAATAATTGGTCAGTGCCCCACAGTGTTTGAGACTGCATTTACAAAAGCTTTGTGGATTTGTCTGACAGTGCTATCTGTATGACTGCTGTCATTTGCCTGCATGTGAAAACAACAAACCCAGATAAGATAGGACAGAGATGAAATAATACAAATGTCTTCAGGCTTTGTCTCATCACAGTGAAAAGACCATTGACTAGCTAGATTGGATCCCCTGTTGTGGCTGTATAGGTTAGGGCTTGGGTATGATTGGAATTGATTAGTGGGTCAAGAATGTACTTTTGATCAACATTACAGTAAATGCCATGGGTTATTTTTCAGATTTTGGTAGTGTGTTTGTCTTGAGAGCTGTATGTAATCAGCTACCTGCTCTACTGTTCCCTACTACCTTCTGACCCCAGTCTCCTGGTGCTACCCTCTGACCCCAGACTCCTGGTGCTACCCTCTGACCCCAGACTCCTCGTACTACCCTCTGACCCCAGACCCCTGGTGCTACCCTCTGACCCCAGACCCCTGGTGCTACCCTCTGACCCCAGACTCCTGGTGCTACCCTCTGACCCCAGACTCCTGGTGCTACCCTCTGACCCCAGACTCCTGGTACTACCCTCTGACCCCAGACTCCTGGTACTACCCTCTGACCCCAGCCTCCTGGTGCTATTCTCTGACCCCAGACTCCTGGTACTACCCTCTGACCCCAGCCTCCTGGTACTACCTCTGACCCCAGTCTCCTGGTGCTACCCTCTGACCCCAGTCTCCTGGTACTACCCTCTGACCCCAGTCTCCTGGTACTACCCTCTGACCCCAGCCTCCTGGTGCTACCCTCTGACCCCAGTCTCCTGGTACTACCCTCTGACCCCAGTCTCCTGGTACTACCCTCTGACCCCAGCCTCCTGGTGCTACCCTCTGACCCCAGTCTCCTGGTACTACCCTCTGACCCCAGACTCCTGGTACTACCCTCTGACCGCAGCCTCCTGGTACTACCCTCTGACCCCAGACTCCTGGTACTACCCTCTGACCCCAGCCTCCTGGTGCTACCCTCTGACCCAAGACTCCTGGTACTACCCTCTGACCCAAGACTCCTGGTACTACCCTCTGACCCCAGCCTCCTGGTACTACCCTCTGACCCCAGCCTCCTGGTACTATCCTCTGACCCCAGACTCCTGGTACATGACCAGGCTTTTTAAGACAGTACCATGTGATTGTAAGGGTTACATATTATATTGAGAGTTAGCCCTGATGTTGTACATTCCATCCCAGGGTTCCATTGACTAAACCAGCAGTAGGCTACTTGACTGGGATGACAGTAGGTATGAGTATGAGGGCTTTCAGTGGGGGTTTGTCTCGTCCCATCTACTAAAATATATTATTTGGTTAGCATGTCGTCACATGTATGATCAGCGCAACCAATTCACCAATTTATTGCTTCTCTTCAGCCAAAGCATAGGCTAGTAGATATGCTATAGGAAATTGTTGGAAAGTTGGAATTGGTATCTGGGGGTGCAGGAGAGGTTTTGGCTTTTGGAGAGCAGCTGAATTTTCCCTCCAATGAACCCCTGAGTGGATGACTCTGAGCCACTTATTCTGGGTGGCTGGGTGAGAATACAGGGCTTCTGTGAGCAGTGTGCTATTACACATATTAAGCTATTTACTCCCTACTGTGAGACACACTAGTCACAATGCACTTTTCCATTTGATCCTTTGAGTGTTTTAGATGATGTCATGATTTACACTGAGTAGTGTTTATTGAGTTAAAAGAGTTTGTATTCAGGTGGATACGGGGGTGAAGTGGAGAGGTCTGGGGGTGTACTCACCCTACTTTCACCCCACTCTCCCTCCACCCTCAACTGTTGCCTCATGTAGTGAAATATAATTCAAGTATGTTTTATTCAGAATCAGCCTTGGACAACGGCCAACTAGTTTCACTAGTCCTTGCTATGAGCTCAGATAATGTCCCTTGAGAACGTAATGATTTTGGGATTACATTTACGACTGTGGTCTCTTATCCTTAGATGATTGTTTTCCTTTTTTCTCTTGGCTCTGACCCTGAGTTCACTCAGCCTTCACAAATGAACATGGGAAAAGCTAATAAAAAGTCAGAGGAGAGGAGAAGAGGGTCAGAAGAGAAGAGGAGAAGAGGGTCAGATACGGAGAGGGTCAGAGGAGAAGAGGGTCAGACGTGGAGAGAAGAGGATCAGACGTGGAGAGGGTCAGAGGAGAAGAGGGTCAGATGAGAAGAGGGTCAGAGGAGAAGAGGGTCAGAGGAGAAGAGGGTCAGAGGTGGAGAGGGTCAGAGGAGAAGAGGGTCAGAGGTGGAGAGGGTCAGAGGTGGAGAGGGTCAGAGGTGGAGAGGGTCAGATAGGGAGAGAGTCAGAGGAGAAGAGGGTCAGAAGAGAAGAGGAGAAGAGGGTCAGATGCGGAGAGGATCAGATGTGGAGAGGGTCAGAGGAGAAGAGGGTCAGGCAAGGAGAGGAGAAGAGGATCAGACGTGGAGAGGGTCAGAGTAGAAGAGGGTCAGAGTAGAAGAGGGTCAGAGTAGAAGAGGGTCAGAATAGAAGAGGGTCAGAGTAGAAGAGGGTCAGAGTAGGGGGGGCAGAGGTGGAGAGATTCAGACTTGGAGAGGGTCAGAGGAGAAGAGGGTCAGACATAGAGAGGGTCACAGGTGGAGAGGGTCACAGGTGGAGAGGGTCAGATGTGGAGAGGATCAGACTTGGAGAGGGTCAGAGTAGAAGAGGAAATGTGTGTGTGTGTGTGTGTGCGCGCGCGTGTGTGTGTCTTTCTCTTCGTGCATGTGAGTGAGCGAGAGTTTTGTTTTTGATAAATAAGTATTTTATAGCTGAGTTTTTTTTCTCACATATAACGTGTGTTTTATAGCTTTTGTTTACCATCACCCCAACCTGAGAAGCTCCCACAGTGTACGTTACAGCCCACTTAATTACAGGGCCTCAATTACAGGGCCTCTCTGTGTAACTGGTTTCTGTCAGGGGGTTTATTGCTCTTCTATTATAAGGATGGTGTGAGCATCTTGGGGGCAAAGTAGATGGTGTTGGCTTTGAAAAGGATTATTGGCAACATGTAAATAATATTTTGTCTCCATATGTATTGAAAACATAAATGCATTTTCACAATAAGCACTTGTTGTCTCTCAAATACATCGCTGCAGTTGTTAGCTAGCTGGTACATTTTTGCCATATTATCATAGATGTGGTATAAGTCAAAACACCTCAAAACAAGACAAGGTATCAAAAACAAGATAGAACTAGCTGAAACAAACCACCTACGATTCCCCACATGGCAGCTTCTGGTCATTGTGGCTAGCTATCTGACCATTCAGAATCATAACACAGGGCCTTTGCAATGCATGTCCATCATTTTTGTGACGTTGTCAGGGAAACCGTCTATAAGGTGTGTGGGTGTGTGGGAGGCTGACGTCTTGGTAGCCCTGCTCTTAGATAAGCTCTTTGAAGTGTGTTGAAAGGTGGACCTGAAGATGAAGTGGTGTGTGTTCAGGGCAGATCCCCATCTACCACCACACTGTACTAAGGTGTGAGTGAGAAACTGGCAGCAGAGCTTCAGCAGTACTCACCTGCATCACTGATCACGTCACAGATAAGACGGCACAGGGCATGGGCCTAGAGCTTTAATTCATTCATCTTTATGTAATCTGAGTTTCCTGATTTGCCCCATTGTTTTAGTTGTGATTTGTTGTACCCCCAGACTGCAGAACCAAGGGTCAGTTCAATGCCCTGTCCTACCACTTCAGAGGGCGCAGGTCAGTGGACCAGAGCTCTGCAGAGGAGAAGCCTGCAGCCAACAGCATACAGGAGAACAGCAGGTACCTCTGGCTACGTTAAGTTCCTTGAATGTGATAACCATTCTGCGTCATAGCTAACGACTGTGGTGACTAAAATTATTATAACTCACAAAGTTATGCTATAATAACATAAGGTTGTATTTTGGGATGTGTTTTCTTATATTTCAGCCCAGCTGAAGGCACTCCTGAAAATCTTGTGAATGTCTCTCTCAGCTGGCAACAAAGCATTGAACCTTCGCTGAATGACTTCCAAGACTTTGTGGTGGACATGCAGAAGACTATCACAGGTTTACGGAAGCAGGTGAGAACAGTTGTATACTACATAAGGCTAGATCTGCTGGATTTGTTCTTTAAGCTCATCACACGTTGAAATAGCAACAACAGACTTGTTGGATAGTGATTTGAGTGCTTCTTTACATCCTTCCTCTACACTGCAAGTCCAGTCATATTCAGCTCAGACTCTTACACGTAGAACCTATGCAGAACATTGTAGAATCCAAACACTATAAGCCGGTATTGTATGTGCCCAGATTGAACAGGATATGCTGCCTGATGGTAGAGCATTTTAGCATGTAGCACACTGGGGTGGGATAAAGGAGAGCTAACTGTGCTGTAGGCTAAAAGGCTAACATGGCTTTGATTAAAGTGGAACTTACAGCGTTTTTAACTACTTTGCAGATATGAAACAAACAGACAATCATAATATCAGTAAAAAATATATAATTCCCAGTTTAGGCAAAAAATTCATTTGTAAGAGATTTAAGAAATGCATCATTTTTTACTCCAAATTCCATTGTTGGCCGAATAGAGGGATGCAGTTCGATGCATAATTAAAATAATTCACCAATACATTTATTGGTAGTTCCTGCTATCAGGTTGTAAATCACAGCTGGGCTGGTACACTGTTTGCTTCCTCTACCCATTCAGGATGTACTGTTTCAGTTTCAATGACTCTTTATTTTAGACAAAAACGGACGAATGTAACTAAGGCTGGGAATGTCAATACAATCAAACTAGCAAGGGCAATGATCACAAGTCAGTCATTACATGGCTTATAGACTAGCGTATCTATTTATGTAGCTATTTATTTAGCTAAAAACACGGACCCAAACGTTAGTTAACTAGCTAGCTGCTGGGAGGATGTCATGTCATTGGACGAGTGGGTGACTTTTTACCCTCATATCGTGTTTTTCTGTGTTGCTACAGCTAGAGATGCAGGTGTCATTTGGTTATCAAGCAAGAAATGTGGATCACTTTGCTAGCTGGCTAACCACAGTTAGCATGCATATCTCTTAGTTGTCAATCAAATGTATTTGGCATCAATTAAATGGGCGGGCGGGCAGGCAGTTCTCATTCAATTGTCAAAACGTGGGTTGAGACAAGCATGCATTTGCAGGCGAGCTGCAGAACGGCGAGTGGGCTACTATTCCTCATTGTTTATCAGCGCAATTTTGATGGTCAACTACAAGCTGAAAAAGTTTGTGTTTATCTACTGTTCCCTCGTTAGATTTTAGCTCATCTTTCTCTGGCTAACATTAGCTGTTGATCTTAAGGAGGGAAAGACACCTGTTCATGGTTGTTGGATCAATAGGACTGTAAAGTTCCTAAATGTAAGTGGGCTCACGTGGTATTTACATATTCGCAGAAATCCATTCAGGTGTATTTTGGTGAATGTGTTCTAATGGTCTAAAGTCGCACTGTTGCTACTGTCTGTAAACACACAGTCCAGTTCAAAGTGAATGATGGCCAACCCGTGTAGCAAATGGCTTATTTGCATATCAGCTCTTATTGGTCAAGGCGTACCGGTCTGTGTAGAGTCCGGTCCTGGACAAAACGTACACGTTTTCATTATGCCTTGATCACACAGAGTGTCATTGCGCTTTGGTACACCAGAAGTACATTCATTTCCAATGGAACTCTGCGTTTGCCTTGCAGCATTGCATTACAGAGGCAGTTGCTGTGCATTCTGTGTGGTGCATACATTAGATGTATCAAACGTATGCATCAAATTGTATGTGTAGACGGCTTGACAGAAATGGTAGCAGAAGATGAATGTTGAACCTTTGTTGCACACATATCCAGATGATGCTGCGTACCATTTTGCACAGCGACGCTGTAGGTTTGATCGAGGTTTTATTAGGTTTTATTGGTTTTATTTACTGCAGTGTCTATTCATTGTCTAAACGCACACACGGCCGCTTTCCCACTATATATTGCTACAGAATTTTTACAAATGCGTTACTGTATGTCATTCCCAAACATTCTATGAAAGTATGAAAATGACCATATGTAAGCATCAGAAAATGTCGTCATATTTTTTCCTGGGGGTGTATATGAACAGATTTTTGTAAGATTACATGTTGCTAAAATACTGTCAGTTCCACTTTAAGTTGTAAGTGGTACAGATGATTTAAACAGACTGGGCCCTGTGCCCTGCCCTTGGCCCCTCTGTGCTGCCTGGGTCTTTGAATGGGGGGGGGGTGTATTTATTGTAAGTGGATGGTTAAATAAAACTGCCCCGGGTCTAGCTTGTTCGCGTGACTCGCATTACAGGAAAGATGTTGGGCTGTGGGTGTGTGTACGTGCTTGGGGGGGGGGGTTGCTCTGGGCTTTAGTTAGCAGAGGGGGTGCTACCTCCTTTCCTTAGCCTCCATTAACCCCTCCTGTCTGTCTGCAGATTAAAAGACTTGAAGCTCGTCTGAGTAAGACAGACTGCACTGATGAGGAGGGCCGTGAGCGATCGGACGGAGAAAGGTGGAAGAAGGATCCGTGCTCCACATGCGAGTGCAGAGTATGTACCCCCCCACACACATGCATACACTCCCCTACGTATTTATTTGGACAGTGAAGCTGTAACTTTTAATTCGACTCTATACTCCAGCATTTTAGATTTCAGATGCAAAAATGTTTCATATGAAGCGAAAGTACAGAAAGGGTTTTTTAAAATAGTATCTGTTTTACCATTTAGAAATGAAATCACTTCATGTATCTAGTCCCCCCATTTGAAAGTGTCATAAGTATTTGGACAAATTCACTTATACATGTACAGTTGAAGTCGGAGGTTTACATACACTTAGGTTGGAGTCATTAAAACTCGTTTTTCAACCACTCCACAAATTTCTTGTTAACAAACTATAGTTTTGGCAAGTCGGTTAGGACATCTACTTTGTGCATGACACAAGTCATTTTTCCAACAATTGTTTACAGACACATTATTTCACTTATAATTCACTGTATCACAATTCCAGTGGGTCAGAAGTTTACATACACTAAGTTGACTGTGCCTTTAAACAGCTTGAGAAATTCCATAAAATGATGTCATGGCTTTAGAAGGTTCTGATAGGCTAATTGACATAATTTAAGTCATTTGGAGGTGTACCTGTGGATGCATTTCAAGGCCTACCTTCAAACTCAGTGTCTCTTTGCTTGACATCATGGGAAAATCAAAACCAATCAGCCAAGACCTCAGAAAATAAATTGTAGACCACCACAAGTCTATTTCATCCTTGGGAGCAATTTCCAAATGCCTGAAGGTACCACATTCATCTGTACAAACAATAGTACACAAGTATAAACACCATGGGACCACGCAGCCGTCATACCACTCAGGAGGGAGACGCGTTCTGTCTCCTAGAGATGAACGTACTTTGGTGCGGAAAGTGCAAATCAATCCCAGAACAACAGCAAAGGACCTTGTGAAGATACTGGAGGAAACAGGTAGAAAAGTATCTATATCCACAGTAAAACGAGTCCTATATCGACATAACCTGAATGGCCGCTCAGCAAGAAAGAAGCCACTGCTCCAAAACCGCCATAAAAAATCCAGACTACGGTTTGCAACTGCACAAAGATCGTACTTTTTGGAGAAATGTCCTCTGGCCTGATGAAACAAAAATAGAACTGTTTGGCCATAATGACCATCATTATGTTTGGAGGAAAAAGGGGGAGGCTTGCAAGCCCGAAAAACACCATCCCAACCGTGAAGCATTGGGGTGGCAGCATCATGTTGTGGGGGTGCTTTGCTGCAGGAGGGACTGGTGCACTTCACAAAATATATGGCATCATGAGGCAATTATTTGGATTGAAGCAACATCTCAAGACATCAGTCAGGAAGTTAAAGACCCACAAATGGGTCTTCCAAATGGACAATGATCCCAAGCATACTTCCAAAGTTGTGGCAAAACTGCTTAAGGACAACAAAGTCAAGGTATTGGTGTGGCCATCACAAAGCTCTGACCTCAATCCTATAGAACATTTGTGGGCAGAACTGAAAAAGCGTGTGCAAGCAAGGAGGCCTGCAAACCTGACTCAGTTACACCAGCTCTGTCAGGAGGAATGGGCCATAATTCACCCAACTTATTGTGGGAAGCTTGTGGAAGGCTATCTGAAACGCTAGACCCAAGTTAAACATTTTAAAGGCAATGCTACCAAGTACTAATTGAGTGTATGTAAACTTCTGACCCATTGGGATTGTGTTGAAAGAAATAAAATATGAAATAAATCATTCTCTCTATTATTATTCTGACATTTCACATTCTTAAAATAAAATGGTGATCTTAACTGACCTAAGACGGGGAATTTTTACTAGGATTAAATGTCAGCAATTGTGAAAAACTAAGTTTAAATGTATTTGTCTAAGGTGCATGTAAACTTTCGACTTCAACTGTATGTGTATTAAAGTAGTCAAAAGTTAAGTATTTGGTCGCATATTCCTAGCACGCAATGACTACATGAAGCTTGTGCCTCTACAAACTTGATGTACATGTACATACAGATCACACACATGTACAGACCACACACAGACATGCACAACTGTATATTCACTTCTCACATTCACACCCAGCTTATCAGGCCTGTTTGCCATTAACAACCTCTTTCCACAACTTTTCACACTGCCTGGAGGTGGGCTAGATGATCAGATCAACAGAGCCATTGGCGTGCCATCACTGCTCCACTCAGCACCATGCCAGTGCCAGGATCCACCTGTCCTGTCCCATTCTTCCCCTTTCTGGCGCCATGGCCAGCATTACACCCTTCTACTATTTGGCAGTACTAACCCCCTGGCACCGCAGTACCAACCTGCTGGCACCGTAGTACTAACCCCCTGGCACTGTAGTACCAACCTCCTGGCACCGCAGTACTAACCTCCTGGCACCGCAGTACCAATCTCCTGGCACCGTAGTACTAACCTCCTGGCACCACAGTACCAATCTCCTGGCACCGTAGTACTAACCTCCTGTCACTGTAGTATTAATTTCCCGGCACTGCAGTACTAACCTCCTGGCACCGCAGTACTAACCTCCTGCACAGCAGTGCCAATCTCCTGGCACCGTAGTACTAACCTCCTGTCACTGCAGTATTAATTTCCCGGCACTGCAGTACTAACCTCTTGCACCACAGTACCAACCTCCTGGCACCGCTGTACCAACTTCATGGCACTGCAGACCCATGTACAGTGTCACTTTTCAGCTTGAACGATTCTTTTCACCTCTTTATCTTCATGACTCTCCAGTCTCTCACTTTTCCATCTGCTGGCAGAGGTGAAGGTTTCTCATGCCAAACCTGACGACCCCCACTCTCTCTTTCTGTCTTTCTTTCTTTCCCTCCCTCTTTTTCCTCCCCCACTCCCTCCCTCCAGGATGCCCAGGTGACGTGCTTCATGGAGTCGTGTCTTCCGCCAGTGGAGTGCCAGGAGCCTGTGAAGCTGAAAGGATTGTGCTGCCCTGTGTGTCTCAACCAAGGAGAGGGAGCAGCAAGTAACAGCCAGACCCAGACAGGGAGCCAGGCGCCGGGTAGCCCTCATCACGTATAACCCTCAGGGGCTCCATGCCCTAGTGTCTGACACACACACATACACACACAGAAGGAGAGACCCTGATGGTGCGCTTACCTTACAGCCACCTGCACCCAATTGCCTCGTTTTTTTAATCGTTTTTAGAAAAATCATAATTTGTATTATTTTGTTATTTTGATTGTCATGTCCCCATGGCCAACGAACTGCCTGAGGCTTGGTTTCAAATCCACTGGCAACAGGAGAGCAGTCACTATGGATCTGCTTCCTTCTGGAAGGATGAATGGATGGATGAATATTTGGATGGATGGACAGATGGACAACCCCCTTCCTCACTCGGGGCCTCCCAAACAGGGCCTCAGAGGTCTCTGATCTGAAGTGTTACCTCACCACTGCATTTGAAGGCCCCACAAAGCGGCTGAAACAAATGTGTTGTTTAAAGAGGAGGAAATGGCACTGCAGCCATTAGATCGACCATGGGTCGGCCATGTTGTCTCAAAACGCTTTCTCAGGTTAGAGATGCCGAAAAACTGGTGCTAATTTTCCCCTTTGTCTTAACGATTTAGTCACAAAATACAACCCTTCAAAGTATTATTATTATTTTTTACAATATGCAAGCAACAAATATACACTCATTATGTGCCTTTTGTTCTTAAAAAAAATCACATTTGAGAGACATTTTATGTATTAAATTACTTCCGCTTTCAAAATGTTTATGGTGCTTTATATCATATTATGAATATGTATTTTCCCTTTTGTATCACCTGCTAACATATGAAGATAATGTGAAGCCCTACAAAAACCTTTTGCAATTCAAAGATGTCTACTGATTTTTACCTTGTTATCACATCTGTCTTCAATGGCAACTGTTGGTGAACTAAATAACTTCTGGTATTTAGATATGTTATCTCCTCTCCTCAAGGCAATGTCAAACTTTTACAAACTTGAGGGGTGTTGGTTGGAGTTGGGGCTTGGGCTTGGGTTGGAAGGGGAGATGTTCCTATTTGGCTCAACCGCTCTTTACTAGATGTAATGCCTTTTCACACTCCATGTTGTTAAAGCAGTGAAAGGCCATTTGTTACCACTGTAGAGATGTAGTCATTTTTGTCCCAACGTTTTCAGTGCTCTTTCAGTGCCAACTGCTAACCTACCACAGCAGTACTCTGTCATACCCCTAGTGTCCCGTCTACCCCTCTGTCCAGCATTATCCCATACTCACACATAGACATTAAAGGACTGCAGCCTTACCTCCCTAACTATCTCGTGCTCTCATAACCGAACCCACAGCTTCTCAGCTCTAGTTTACTGAAGGACACTCACTCACATGCATTCCTTTCCCCTTCCCAAGCACTCAGCCCTTATGATGTAACTATTCTCCTCTGTGAGAGTTGTGTGTGTGACCAATCACCAGGTCTCTGTAGTTTTAATGCAGGTGAGAAACCTTGCCTGGCTCTCGTCTCTTAGGTTCCTAGGAGACGATGGATATGGAGGCGAGGTGACGTCATTTGGCCGGGTGTGTGAAGCGCAGACTTCCACCTCTCTGAACCCCATTCCTCTCTAATGGAAGCCAGATGGGAGGGTAGGGTGGAACGGGAGATGGTGTCAATCAAATATCTGGCGCTGCTTTATTTTCTGGAGGCTCCCTACTGTTACAAATCAGCCAACAGAGTGTGTCCCATTGACGGACACACACACACACACAGAGGCCCATAAATCAGATACAAGTATGTAAAGTATGCTGTTTGGATTTGGGGATTCTCCTAGAATGTCAAGGCAATCATGTAGTTGTGGTGGAGCTCAATAGCAATGTTGGCACATTGGTATCATACCACATGGAATACCTACATCATTATGTATTGTAGACCCTTCTTTTCTCCTCCCTCTACTTTCCTCTGCAGTACCTAGGCTTTTACTCCTGCTTCTGTGTGTGTGTGTGTGTGTGTGTGTGTGTGTGTGTGTGTGTGTGTGTGTGTGTGTGTGTGTGTGTGTGTGTGTGTGTGTGTGTGTGTGTGTCTGCGTCTGTATATGCATGCAACCCCAGGTTTGGCTCCCATTGCACTGTGACCTCACTTCCTCTGCATCGCTGGTTGTCATGTCATCTTCAGCCATGTTGTAATGAGTACCTTTCGTTGTTTTTTTTATTTTCATTCTAACCCTCATGTTACTGGTCTCCCCTTTGTTCCCCAAACCCCCCACTGTCACCGGAATGCACTGCTCTGCAAGACTGAACATGCTTTACCTACACTGTCCCAAAGTGAGTGGTCAAAGTGGATACCTATCTGACAATTGTATTGTAAGTTTGCCAAAGAATTGTTTGCACTGTAATGTATGCCTCTCAAAACAATAATAAAAAAATAGGCCACATTTGAAATACAACCGCCATGTTTGTTTGTTATTTCCCTGGTGGGTGCTGCTACTCTTTAGATATGTTGCCAAACACTGTCATTATGGGTAAACATGTACAGTACTGCCTCGTGTAAAGCAGATTGATGATAGAGTTGCATGTCTTAAGACCTGATCCAGTTTTTTCCCAATATCATCAATCCTGTACTGTACTATGTAGCCATTCCTAGTCAGTTGTAATTTGGCTATTAGACGTAAATGAAGAACATAAGAGTCATGTTTGATGAATTCCTGTTGTAGTGGAAACTCTATCCCCTGTGTAACTAAGGGATATCTATCTGTGAGTGTCTGTGTTGTGGCACTGTGGAGTTAAACTATATTCACGGTTATTGGTTAGAGAATGGCTGTGCTTTTATTTCTCTCTTGTTAGTCTCTAGAATTGTTATGGTTTGGGAACCACCAATGTCTTTGGTTACCTCATCTGGAGAGCCAATAGTTGTTCCTGATCATGTGACCTGACCAGGAAAAACTCCAGACCCTAGTTATAACCTGTAATAGTATAAGTTCTAGAGATGTTCCTTTGTCGGAGCCAACAATGCCTTTTGAAACCTGATGTAATTATAGATTATCACATCCTCATCATAGTTTGTCAATTGTTCTCTCTGCATTTGTCTGGTGCACAGATGTTCTGTTTTCATGACGTACCATGAGTGTTGTAAACAGACCAACAAGCATCAGAAAGCTCCTTTAACCAAACAGGAGGCAGCTGGTGTTTACTGAATGACGTCTCCTCCATTGATCATCAAAACATTAGTAACATTGTCCATAGATCATCATCTTCCCATCGGTGCTTTTGAATGTTGTTATAGTCTTTTCAACCAGTGTTCACTTAAAAATTGATTTTGAAGTAGGATGTCTGATGCTGTCACGGCTGTTTGAAGGAGCGGACCAAGATGCAGCGTTTTCGTAGTTCCACATATTTATTAAAAGTGAAACTGAATGCAATACACTAATAACTTGAAAATAGGAAAACAACAAACCGTGACGCAGAGAGGACAACACGCTACTCAAAAGACAATAACCCACGAACAACAATGAGAAAAACCCCTACTTAAATATGATCTCTAATCAGAGGCAAATGAGGATCAGCTGCCTCCAATTAGAGATCAACCCAACATAGAAATAGAAAACATAGATCAGCCCAGAATCATCCCCTGTCACACCCTGCCCTACACTACTATAGAAAATGACATATTACTAGGGTCAGGACGTGACAGTACCCCCCCAAAATGTGCAGACTCCAAATGCAAACAAATCCAAGAAAGCAACCACAAAAAACACAAAGGGAGGGTAGGGTGGGTGACTAATGACTATGGTGGCGGCTCTGGTTCCGGGCGTAGTACCCCCACCGCCTGCTGATTCCCCCCGCTTCTGTATGTCCGGAGGAACCAGACCATCGAGCGTCGCTGGAGACTCGGGGCCGAGGAGCGTCGCTGGAGACTCGGGGCCATGGGTTATCACTGGAGGCTTCGTGCCATGGATCATCCCTACAAGCTCCGGGCCATGGATCATCACTGGAGGCTTCGTGCCTTGGATCATCCCTACGGGCTCCAGGCCATGGATTATCACTGGAGACGTCGGACCATTGACCATCATTAGAGGCTTCCTTCGGGGCACTGGAACCGGTCTCACCGGACTGGGGAGACGTACTTCGGACCGCGTGCTCACATCAGGCACCAGCCTTACCGGGCTATGGTGGCGCACTTGAGGTCTGCTACGTGGGACTGGCATAGGAGGTGCCAGGCTAGTCACACACATCTTCAGGCTAGTGCGGGGAGCAGGAACAGGACGTACTGGGCTCTGGTGATGCACTGGAGGTCTGCTACGTGGGACTGGTATAGGAGGCGCCAGGCTAGTACCACATACCTTCAGGCTAGTGCGGGGAGCAGGAACAGGACGTACTGGGCTATGGTGGCGCACTGGAGGTAGAGTACGCGGAGCAGGCACAGGGTACACTGGGTCTTGGAGACTCACTGGAGGTCTGGAACGCACGGCCTGCACAACCCGTCCTGGCTGGATGGTCACTGTAGCCCGGCACGGGCGGAGCGCTGGCACAGGGCGAACTGGGCTGTGCTGGGGAATGAGGGCTGCCGTGCGTAGAGCAGGCTCAGGATAAACTGGGCCGAGGAAACGCACTGGTGGCCAGATGCACTGAGCAGGCACACTCCTTCCTGGCTGAATGCCAATCTTAGCCCGACAACGATGAGGAGCTTGCTCCAAGCGCACCGGGCTTTGAATGCGTATGGGCGATACAGTGCGCATTTCCGCATAGCTCGGTACTTTCCTCACCACCCACTCCCCACAGTAAGCACGGGGAGTTGGCTCAGGTCTCCATCCTGACTTAGCAAACCTCCCTGTGTGCCCCCCCAAAAAAGATATTTGGGTGGGGCTGCCTCTCGCACTTGCCTTTCGGTGCATATAACGCCTCGTAGTATCGTCGCTCTACCTTCGCTGCCTCAAGTTCCTCCTTCAGGCGCTGGTACTCCCCAGCCTTACTCCAGGGTACTTCCCTGTCCAAAATCTGCTCCCATGTCCATTCCTCCTGCTGCTCCTTCTTAGCTGCTTGGTCCTTCTTTGGTGGGTTATTCTGTCACGGCTGTTTGAAGGAGCGGACCAAGATGCAGCGTTTTCATAGTTCCACATATTTATTAAAAGTGAAACTGAATGCAATACACTAATAACTTGAAAATAGGAAAACAACAAACCGTGACGCAGCGAGGACAACACACTACTCAAAAGACAATAACCCACAAACAACAATGAGAAAACCCCCTACTTAAATATGATCTCTAATCAGAGGCAAATGAGGATCAGCTGCCTCCAATTAGAGATCAACCCCAAACAATCCAACATAGAAATAGAAAACTAAAATTCAAACAGAACTACAAAACATAGATCAGCCCAAAAACACCTCCTGTCACGCCCTGCCCTACACTACTATAGAAAATAACATCTTACTAGGGTCAGGACGTGACAGATGCAATGACTTATTGTGGCTTTTACAAAGCTATCCCAAACATTGTGTCTGGATTATGTCTTCAACAGTCTGTCCATAGATTACCTTCAACACCGAACCCCATTTGATCCTGAAATACTGGAACAAATAGTCCTACATTGGGACTACAATTACTTTATAATGAGAAAGTAATGAGTGAATGGAAAGTTATCTATGATGCTGAACCAATGACAGAGTTTTGATTAAATAAGCTCGTCTTGACACAAAGCAGTCTGCTTGATGTCCACTCCTGTCTTTTCTCTGAGGCCTGTCTGAACCAGGTGGTCTCTTTGTCTGTCTCTGAATTTCTCCTTCTCTGATCATTCATCTTCATCTCTCTCTCCATTCTTTATTCCTTCTGTCTATTATTGGTATCTTCTCAGAGGAGGGCCTGATCCTTGTCCTCCTTCCGGTGGAAGCCCCTCTCATAGTCAGAGAGATGGAGGGAATGAAACTGGAGGTGGACTTGAGGTTTCCAGTGGCGGGCCAGATAAAAGGCCTCCTCTTCCCAGTCAGGAAAAGCCATTATCGCCATGACAACATGGGACCAACCACTCCATAGACATCCTCAGAAGTCCCACCAGTAGTGGTGCGTGGGTAAAATCACTGGGGAAGCCAGGAAAAAAAATGACGATATTACAACCTATGTGTGATATTTGTGTTGTTTGCTCTATAGCCTGTTAGTTTATATGTTTTTGCCACTGTGGTGTATAGGCCTAAGACAGAGACAGTAAGAAGACACAGTGGCAGAATAAATTCAACCACACCTGTGTTTCATCACAAAACCAGAGAGCAACATCTGCCCGCTGAAGTTCACAAAGCATATTGTCGGTCTGGTGTGGCTCAGTTGGTAGAGCATGGTGTTTGCAATGCCAGGGTTGTGGGTTCAATTCCCGCGGGGGACCAGTACCAGCATGGTCAAGCAAGTTAATGTTTCTGACATTTTCAGACTACTAAACAACTATAGATTTAGAGCCATGGAGAGTTACCGCAAGTCACAAAGAAAACAGGAGCTGCCTCCACTATTCCAGTGCCATTTCAGCAAAATGGATTGTGAAAGTTAACATCTAAAATCACCTATGCTTACTCTAATACAGTGACAACTAAAAGATACCAAAAACAATTTAATCAACCTAAGCTAAATATGATGTGGCTGGTAAGGGCACTGATTTCTGTGTGTGTGTGTGTGTGCGTTCATGCAAGTTGACTCACCCTACACCAATGCCATCCTCCTGTCTTTCATGTTGCCGAAACAGTCTATGACTCTGTCATACAGTACACGCTTTTAGTTTTAGTTTTTGTTGTCCTAGGCTACCTGTTTGCTCACTAGCCTAACTTCCTTTCATGGGCAACAATGAGCCAGCTAGTTAACATTAGCCTACTACATCTAGCTACATATTGAACTTCCATCCTCTCAGGTAAGGGGCACAATGTATGAATTTATGGTTTGAATGGTCAGAATCACCGTTATAATCATTGGCCTGTACGGAGAATTAAGTAAAACCACAAGACCAAATCCATATCTCCATCCAAGGCTAATTTAGGAAAGGGCCAATTTTAGCTAGCTAGCTAGCCACCGGAGGACGACAACACAACGAGATTGAAGAATTCCGTTTTTTTCTGTCAATTCCGTTTGGCTTTTGATGTGATTGATGTGAAGCCAAATCCAAACTGGCTTTCCTTGACACAAATATTTGGTGCGCCAGGACCATTCACAGTTGAGTTCACTCAGTTTAGCTCAACGCATATTGGCTATTATTTTATGTAATTTGTTTATCAAGGGAGGCCAAATGCTCGCTGGCTTTCCTTGCATTCAATGCTACGGGTGGCAACAAATTCATACTCTTTTGACCAGACAGCATCAGACAGATGGGCTACATATACAGAGACAGAGGGGCCTTGTTTTGCTCGCTCGGATTCTTTCTCCAGTGAGATACATTCAGCCTCTTGAGAATTGAAGGAAAATTATGAAAGCAAGACGAATTATAATTATTTATTATTTTGGGGGGTGGGGGGAGCCTGACTTCCCTTTGCATCCATGGATACCTGCCACTGGGTCCTCAGATAGGAGGCCCCCTAGAGGGCATGTTGGGGGGGAGGGAATCACCAGCATGTGGTCTTTCTCTCCCATATCCCTTCATAGTTTATTCTTTCCGGTATCTCCCATAGTCCTAGTCCCTGCACGCACTGAAGCCTCTCTCCTGGCCACTTAGCGCTGAGCTAAGCCCCAATGTTGACTTTGGGATGGGGTGAGATTATGTAAGCGAGGAAGTGCTGTAGGTGTTCCAGGCCTTTCTCCAGACATAGCCAGATGGTGTGAAGCAGACAGACAGACCTACAGACAAACACAGGACATCTCCCCTACCCTACACATCCTGCAGCTGCACAGCCCTGGCTCTCCATAGCCTCGACTCTACTTTCTTAATCAGGACCTGGAATTTAATTTGGAAGACCGGGTTTCTGTATTGCCTCACCAAGGTGGGAGTTTTCTTCCCACCCTCCCTCTCTCCCCAGGAACGTCAGTCTCATTCTCTATGCCAGGTGATGAAAGGGCGAAGAACTCTGGATCCTGCTGTTCGCTTCAAAGCAGCAGGGCCTTTGATTGGCTGTCATCCAGCTGAAGCCTTTTATTGTTTTCCAAAATGGCACGAAACGCTTTTGTAGTGTGTACTGCATGTACAGTAACTATGTTGGTTTAATGTTCTGAGGGAGAATGTCAGTAGATCTGTTTTGGCACAGAAAGCAGACTAGACGAGACTCGGGGGAGAGGAGCTCTTGTTAGCATTATATGGCAACGTACATTCCTTTTTCCAGTTCAGGCCTTGATTACATTTCCAGATTTTTTGTCACTCCCAATGTCGGTTACAGTAATTAGATTTACGGCTGAAACTCGAACCCAGAGAGAGTGCTACATCTGACCCATTCCCCCTTCCTCCCTCAGGATTTTCAGCCCTATGCAAATGCCAACTTTCTTTCCGTAGTCTATTAATACTAATTGCCTAAACAGAATATATCCTCTTAACCTAACTGCAAAAACAGGTCAGTTTTCGAGGACGGGGAGTGTTCTGACATAAGATACGATCTTCCACTGAGTGATAGAGCTGGGGGGGGGGGGGGGGGGGGCTAGTGGTGGTAGTGGGAAGAGGGAGAGGGAAGGGTACATGAAGTAATTGTTGTCGTTAAAAACAAAGCTAATCTTGTCTGAGGAGTGACTATGACTGTGACTGACTTACCCTGCATTCCTCCAACAGGGCTCAGACTGCACCAGTAATAATCTCCTGCCTGCCTGCCAGGCAGAACTCCTAATAAGCTCTCCTCTCCTAGGCCTGAAATGGCCCTAATAGGCCCAGCCGGAGAGGGAGAGAACCAATAAAAAAACAGAGACAGAGCCAATCCCTTCTGCAGCAGCAGACGGGACAGGTCCGACTGCAGTACACCCTCTCATCCACAATCTGGAGGAATGTGAGATACTGGGTTGATAAAGGAGAATAGACTGTTTGTGGGAAATGTTGTGTTTTGAGGTGTGAGAATTGGAGAAAGGATGAGAGTGCCAAAGTGGTTTGGAAATGTCTCAGTTGTCTCAAACTTGTGTGAAGCTTATACAGTGGGAATTCAGTTGATGTGTAAACATATTTCCCTTCACAGGCCAAGCCAGATCCCCTGCCAGGAGGATAGTGTTGTCGGGTTGTCAGGTATCAAACACTCAAAAGAAAATGTATTACAGAGTCTATTCTTTCTGTTGGTGTGCGCCAGTAGACCAGTAATGAAACTGGATCTTGTGTCACCAACCCCTGGCTGTCAAACTCTGCAATATCACTAGAGTCAATAAATATTGTAACCGATCCTCTCCCACTTGTTTTCTATGGCAGCTCTCCTGTTGGCTTTCCCAGTTTGCTCTCATACTGATATGATAACAAAGGGCGAAGATCAGGTCAGAGATTAGCCGGTGTGTGTGTGCGTGCGTCCCGTTTTAAGATTGCAGAATCCATCCCTGGGAGCAGACGAGAAAAACATTTCTTCAGGAGATGACATCACTCCGAGGGTCAGGCGGGCTGATTTATGGTTGGCCGATGGTGCCTGGAAAAGGTAACACACACACACACTCACCGTATTTCAATTACACACTGCTCCAGGTTTCTCAGGCCGTTGGTCTTTGCCCTCATTCCCAATTAATCAGTTAAGTGCTACAGATGTACAGTGGTGTAAAGTACTACTTAAGTAGCTATTTGGGGTATCTGTACTTTACTATTTATATTTTTGACAACTTTTATGTTTACTTCACTACATTCCTAAAGAAAATAATGTACTTGTTACTCCATACATGTTACCTGACACACAAAAGTATGTGCTGCAATTTGAATGCTTAGCAGGACAGGAAAGGGGTCCAAATGGTCACACATATATCGAGAGAACATCCGATAGTGCCAATAGTGTGCAAAGCTGTCATCAAGGCAAAGGGTGGCCACTTCAAAGAATCTAAAATCTATTTTGATTTGATTCACACTTTTTTGGTTACTACATGACTCCATATGTGTTATTTCATAGTTTTGATGTCTTCACTATTATTGGAACCCTGAAATTAGTAGGTGTGTCCAAACTTTTGACTGGTACTGTATATATACAGTGCTTTCGAAAAGTATTCAAAACCCTTACATAAGCATTCAGACCCTTTACTTAGTACTTTGTTGGCAGCGATTACAGACTCGAGTCTCCTTGGGTATGACACTACAAGCTTGACACACCTGTATTTGGAGAGTTTCTCCCATTCTTCTCTGCAGATCCTTTCAAGCTCTGTCAGGTTGGATGGGGAGCGTTGCTGCACAGCTATTTTGACGTCTGTCCAGAGATGTTTGATTGGGTTCAAGTCCGGGCTCTGGCTGTGCCACTCAAGGACATTCAGAGAATTGTCCCAAAGCCGCTCCTGCATTGTCTTGGCTGTGTGCTTAGGGTCGTTGTCCTGTTGGAAGGTGAACATTCACCCCAGTCTGAGGTCCTGAGCGCTCTGGAGCAGGTTTTCATCAAGGATCTCTTTGTACTTGGCTCTGTTCATCTTTCCCTCGATCTTGATTAGTCTCCCAGTCCCTGACGCTAAAAAACATTCCCACAGCAGAATGCTGCCTCCTCCATGCTTCACCTTAGGGATGGTGCCAGGTTTCCTCCAGATGTGACGCTTGGCATTCTAGGCCAAAGATTTCAATCTTGGTTTTATCAAACCAGAGAATCTTGTTTGTCATGATCTGAGAGTCCTTTAAGTATTTGTATTTGTATTTATTATGGATCCACATGCCAAAGCAGCAGCTACTCTTCCTGGGGTCCAACAAAATGAAGGCAGTTTATACAATTTTAAAACATTACAATACATTCACAGATTTCACAACGCACTGTGTGCCCTCAGGCCCCTACTCCACCACTACCACATATCTACAGTACTAAATCCATGTGTATGTTATCGTGTGTGTGTGTGTGTGTGTGTGTGTGTTATCGTGTGTGTGTGTATGTTATCGTGTGTGTGTGTGTGTGTGCCAATGTTTGACAGCCCGCTTGGCAAACTCCAAACGTGCTGTCATGCGCCTTTTACTGAGGAGTGGCTTCCATCTGGTCACTCTACCATAAAGGCCTGATTGGTGGAGTGCTGCAGAGATGGTTGTCCTTCTGGAAGGTTCTCCAATCTCCACAGAGGAACTCAGGAGCTCTGTCAGAGTGACCATCAGGTTATTGGTCACCTCCCTGACCAAGGCCCTTCTCCCTCGATTTCTCAGTTTGGCCTCCAGAAAGAGTCTTGGTGGTTCTAAACTTCTTCCATTTAAGAATGATGGAGGCCACTGTATTCTTGGGGAGCTTCAATGCTGCAGAAATGTTTTGGTACCCTTCCCCAGATCTGTGCCTCGACACAATCCTGTCTCGGAGCTCTACGGACAGTTCCTTCGACCTCATGGCTTGGTTTTTGCTCTGACAGACTGTCAACTGTGGGACCTTATAGAGAGGTTTGTGCATTTCCAAATCATGTCCAGTCAATTGAATTTACCACGGTGGACTCCAATCAAGTTGTAGAAACATCTGAAAGATGATCAATGGAACACAATGCATCTGAGCTCAATTTCGAGTCTCATAGCAAGAGCCTGAATACTTATATAAATAAGGTATTTCTGTTATTAATATTGAATACATTTGCAAAATATTCTACAAACCTGTTTTTGCTTTGTCATTATGGGGTATTTTGTGTTGATTAATGAGAAGAAAAAATAAATACATTTTAGAATAAGGCTGGAATGTAACAAAATGTGGAAAAAGGGAAGAGGACTGAATACTTTCCAAATGCACTAGAGAGAGAGAGCGAGAGAGAGAGAGAGAGAATATATAGATATATACAGTTGAAGTCGGAAGTTTACATACACCTTAGCCAAATACATTTAAACTCAGTTTTTCACAATTCCTGACATTTAATCCTAGTAGAAATGCGCTGTCTTAGGTCAGTTTATTTTAAGAATGTGAAATGTCAGAATAATAGTAGAGAGAATGATTCATTTTAGCTTTTATTTCTTTCATCACATTCTCAGTGGGTCAGAAGTCTACATACACTCAATTAGTATTTGGTAGCATTGCCTTTAAATTGTTTAAATTGGGTCAAGCGTTTTGGGTAGCCTTCCACAAGCTTCCCACAATAAGTTGGGTGAATTTTGGCCCATTCCTCCTGACAGAGCTGGTGTAACTGAGTCAGGTTTGTAGGCCTCCTTGCTTGCACACGCTTTTTCAGTTCTGCCCACACATTCTCTATAGGATTGTGGTCAGGGCTTTGTGATGGCCACTCCAATACCTTGACTTTGTTGTCCTTAAGCCATTTTGCCACAACTTTGGAGGTATGCTTGGGGTCATTGTCCATTTGGAAGACCCATTTGTGACCAAGCTTTAACTTCCTGACTGATGTCTTGAGATGTTGCTTCAATATATCCACATAATTTTCCTTGCCATCTATTTTGTGAAGTGCACCAGTCCCTCCTGCAGCAAAGCACCCCCAAAACATGATGCTGCCACCCCCATGCTTCACGGTTGGGATGTTGTTCTTCGGCTTGCAAGCCTCCCCCTTTTTCCTCCAAACATAACGGTGGTCGTTATGGCCAAACAGTTCTATTTTTGTTTCATCAGACCAGATGATATTTCTCCAAAAAGTACGATCTTTGTCCCCATGTGCAGTTGCAAACTGTAGTCTGGCTTTTGTATGGCAGTTTTGGAGCAGTGGTTTCTTTCTTGCTGAGCGGCCTTTCAGGTTATGTCGATATTGGACTCGTTTTACTGTGGATATAGATACTTTTGAACCTGTTTCCACCAGCATCTTCACAAGGTCCTTTGCTGTTGTTCTGGGATTGATTTGCACTTTTTGCACCAAAGTACATCCATCACTAGGAAACAGAATGTGTCTCCTTCCTGAGCGGTATGACAGCTGCGTGGTCCCATGGTGTTTATACTTGCATACTATTGTTTGTACAGATGAACGTGGTACCTTCAGGCATTTGGAAATTGCTCCCAAGGATGAAGCAGACTTGTGGAAGTCTACAATTTTTTTATGAGGTGTTGCCTGATTTCTTTTGATTTTCCCATGATGTCAAGCAATGAGGCACTGAGTTTGAAGGTAGGCCTTGAAATACATCCACAGGTACACCTCCAATTGACTCAAATTATGTCAATTAGCCTATCAGAAGCTTCTAAAGCCATGACATAATTTTCTGGAATTTTCCAAGCTGTATAAAGGCACAGTCAACTTAGTGTATGTAAACTTCTGACCCACTGGAATTGTGATACAGTGAATTTTAAGTGAAACAATGTGTCTGTAAACAATTGTTGGAAAAATTACTTGTGTCATGCTCAAAGTAAATGTTCTAACCAACTTGCCAAAACTATAGTTTGTTAACAAGAAATGTGTGGAGTGGTTGAAAAACGCGTTTTAATGATTCCAACCTAAGTGCATGTAAACTTCCGACTTCAACTGTATATACAGTTGAAGTCGGAGGTTTACATACACTTAGGATAAAACTCTATATATTTCCTCTATGCATTATTATTACTATCTGCTAGTTGTATTCATTTTTATATTGTGAATTTCTGTACATGTCACGACTTCCGCCGAAGTCGGTCCCTCTCCTTGTTCGGGCAGCATTCGGCGGTCGACGTCACCGGCCTTCTAGCTATCACCAATCCACTTTTCATTTTCCATTTGTTTTGTCTTTGTTTTACACCCCTGGTTTCAATTCCCCAATTACATGTTCATTATTTAACCCTCTGTTTTCCCTATGGTTTTTGTGCGTGATTGTTTTATGTATGTTCGGTCCGTTATTGTGGGCTCGGTATTAAGACATGCTATTGTAATATTTGAGTAAAGTTACTTGTGCTACTCATCTCTGCTGTCCTGCGCCTGACTCCTTTGCACCAGCTACACCCAGACCACTACAGTACATTAGCAGAAAAATCAATAAAAACGTTTTTTTTAAGGGTTCAGAAGTTTGTAATTTCCACTTTGAAATTTCAGACTTGATTTTCCCTTACAAAAAAATGTATCAACGCTTTAACAATTTCAATGTATTATAATCCACAAAATAATTCACATTTCCTGTTGCTGCAGGATTATTTTCCTGCTGTAGCAAACTCAAATTAAGATCCTACATCTGCATACATGAAACGCTCTAATTCAGCTCAGCCCAAACGCACACCTCTCTGAGCACACTGGTTCTGAGCTGTTATCAGTTAAGCATGGCTGATTTCCACATTTGAAACAGTATCAAGCCAGGGGATACTTGTTTTAATATACCAAGTGGTTGTGTTTGTTTTTTTTTACATAAAGAACTCCCCAACACGCACCCCCCAACATCTGGTGGTCCTTACCGTGGTCCTGGAACATCCAGTTTTTCGGTGTGTTCACTTGAGCTGCCAGTAGTTGACTGTCCCGTCGAGAGATTGGCCTTTATTGTCATGAATCTTACCCTGGAGGCAACTCTGCAGAGTGGTCACTAGCTGGCACAGACACTACGTTATAAAATCTGATTGTAAACCTAACCCTAACCTTAACCACACTGTTAACCCTAACCTTAAATTAAGACCAAAATCAAACTGGCGGAAATTGCTCTGTTCTGCCTCCAGGGCAAGATTCATTAAAATAAATGTCAACCTGCGTCCCGCTGACAGTCCAGGGGAGCAGAGATTTATTCCGTGCCGAACAGTAAAAAGGTTTAGAAGGACTCTATTTTTGCAAGCCTAACAGCGTCATTTTGAATGCATAGCCCATCTCTCTGTGGAAACATCTGACTGCCAGCCAGCTAGTCATACACACACAGACACAGACAGACACACACATATCCCTCTACCTCCCAACATAGTGACTAGACAAGTCCTCAGGCCTACCATAGCTCATTGAGACAGGAAGGAGCACCATGTCGTGTCCAGCACATTTCTCCCATACAGCACTTCCAAACACACACACACTACTGCCAGACAAACGCCTCTAAAGGATGGGAACCCTGGAAGTGTGCATCGCCCCGGCTCCACAACATTCCCTTTCCACAAAACAAGCGGGCAGCTTGTGTAAATGTCATGTTTGCTTGGAATTAAAGAAACATTCTCCTCTCCTGAAATGTTTTCTCTTCAGGATTGGTCTGGGGGACCCCCCTACCCCTGCTCAGTGGATCAGACACAAGCTTCAGAAACACTCTCTCTCTCACACACACACACACACACACACACACACACACACACACACACACACACACACACACACACACACACACACACACACAAACATATCAAAATCAAGTCAAATGTATTTATATAGCCCTTCTTAGATCAGCTGATATCTCAAAGTGCTGTACAGAAACCCAGCCTAAAACCCCAAACAGCAAGCAATGCAGGTGTAGAAGCACAGTGGCTAGGAAAAACTCCTTAGAAAGGCCAAAACCTAGGAAGAAACCTAGAGAGGAACCAGGCTATGAGGGGTGGCCAGTCCTCTTCTGGCTGTGCCGGGTGAAGATTATAACAGAACATGGCCAAGATGTTCAAATGTTCATAAATGACCAGCATGGTCAAATAATAATAATCACAGTAGTTGTCAAGGGTGCAACAGGTCAGCACCTCAAGAGTAAATGTCAGTTGGCTTTTCATAGCCGATCATTGAGAGTATCTCTACCGCTCCTGCTGTCTCTAGAGATTGAAAACAGCAGGTCTGGGACAGGTAGCACGTCCGGTGAACAGGTCAGGGTTCCATAGCCGCAGGCAGAACAGTTGAAACTGGAGCAGCAGCACGGCCAGATGACCTGGGGACAGCAAGGAGTCATCATGCCAGGTAGTCCTGAGGCATGGTCCTAGGGCTCAGGTTCTCCGAGAGAGAGAAAGAAAGAAAGAGAGAGAGAGAATTAGAGAGAGCATACTTAAAATCAGACAGGACACCAGATAAGACAGGAGAAATACTTCAGATATAACAGACTGACCCTAGCCCCCCGACACATAAACTACTGCAGCATAAATACTGGAGGCTGAGACAGGAGGGGTTAGGAGACACTGTGGCCCCATCCGATGATACGCCCGGACAGGGCCAAACAGGCAGGATATAACCCCACCCACACACACACTCAATCACAGCCCTATAGCACATACTGTACAGTAAATAAACACACACACACATACACACTTTGCATATATATGATACACACCCTCTCTCTCTTTCTTTCACACACATGCACAGACACACCGGTCGGCCCCTCATCATATTCATGCCTTAGAATTCATACCAGAGGGGGGTTAAGAGCAGCGGTGAGCCCTGGGGGCTGCTGGTACAGTCCACAGTGCAGTCTGTCCGTGAGGAATCCTGGCGAATATAGATGAGGTCGTGTACAGGACTGAGTCTAGGGCAAAAACCGGTTAAATCAACATTGTTTCCACATAATTTTAAACAAAAATTCAATGCGATGACATTGAAGCAACATGGAAAACGGATTGGATTCAAAGGAAGTCATCAACGTAAGGGAATTTCGTATTTTAACCTAAATTGATTTCAGGTTGAATTCCTTTTAGGAAATGTAAAACTTGTAGTGTATTTGAGGTTTAAAAAGGCTTGACATTTCAGACTTGATTTTCCCTTACGAAAAATGTTCCAGGAATTATATCCACATAATAAATCACATTTCCTTTGCTGCAGGATTATTTTCATGCTGTAGCAAACTGTCTCAAAGTAAGATCCTACATCAGTATTTGCCGTTCTTTGCAGAAAGGCTGCAATCAGTATGAAAAACAACTGAGTCACAGCCAGTTGACTAGGTAGCCCTCTGCAGTGGGCTGCACTTCCTTTTATTGTGGTCAAGGATCTCCGCTGCTGATAAGGGCAACCCAAAACAGATGTTGTATCTCTGATGACCGGGAGAGGGATATGGACTTGACCTGGATATGACCTGCCATGCAGAGGGGTACGAGAGAGAGAGAGAGAGAGGTCCCATTTTCCACATAGCTCTCTCTGTCTCTCTCTGTCTCTCTTTCTTCACCACTGTGCTGCTGCACCTGTTTTGCCACTCTGGTTCAGGGGGCTGAGTCCTGGGGTATATCCGTTCCTAGCAGGCAGAGGATCAGTCCTACTGGGCAGCACCTGGAGGAACTCTGCCGGATCTGAGCTGAGACCTTGTCCCTGAAGTGGGGGGGTCCTCTTAATTGGGCCTGTCTAACTAATGGGCCACAGGTGGATTGTTCTGTGGGAATGGTTGTGAGGTATGTTGCTGCCTGAGATTGTTCGCTGCTACCACACTCTGATCATTACAAGCTAATTTGGCATTACAAGGGTTGTATTCCTGTGTAAATCTCCCTTTTGCAGAATAGGCTATGTCAAGATTATACTTATTTAACCATGGAATATGGATATGTGACTAAACTGACAGGCAGGAAAGCAAGATACTATCCTGGATGAATGGAATACTACCCCTACTTCTTCCTGCTACTGATAGTGTATTATGTATTGTTATGTATTCTCATTGCTGGGTAAATATGCTCATGTATTATTTTAGATATTTTGCTGTCTGGGGACATCCAGTGGAGCATTCAGGAACTGGTCTTTAGTGCAGATACACCACCCCAGCCTAGGGCACCACCGGTCATTCTTTAAAAGTGCATCCTTTCTTCTTCCCTTTTTTGAAGTAATCTCTGCTATGTGTCAACAGATCTCTACAAGTGCATATAGGGGCAGAGGTTACACAGGGTTGATTTGGAAATGGGCATATGCATAGCCTACTTCCTCAGTTTCAAATGTTTATTATTATTTATTCTGTTTTGTTTCTTAGGAATGCGATCCTGGTAGCCTACTGGTAGTTGATGCAGAGTCTTTACCAGATAAGATCAAGTTAGGATGTGTCAGCTTTTGTCCCGGTGATATCGTTGATACATCACGGGTGCACGCTAGGTACGCAGGTCCAGTTGCGATTTTAGCATGTAAATCTTAGTGGAGCAAACAAAAAACAAACAAAAAAATTATGCGTGCCAGCGAAGGCACTACACAATACAACACTAAACAATACATTAATTTCACTATAACAGTGACAAACAGTGCCTACAAATTGTTAGGGCCTACATAAAGCTCTCTCAACAACAGAGTCCCAACAGCAGTCCCAAAACCTTACCACTGCTACACTTGGCTATCAGCCGAGCCTTGTCTGGCAGCGAAACAGTTCATTCAGCCTCATTTACTGCTTTAAAAAAAAACATAGCTGATATGGCTGACTTGCTTAAACAAATGTTGTTTCTACTGACAATTGCGATTTACAAACAATGGCATAAGGGAACGACGAGCGGTTAATAGGCAATCCGTAATTTCGATTAAGACATTAATGATCGAGCTAGGACGGACGTTGTCAATATAACTATTAGTTCAGCACTTTTGAAATGTACAGTGACAGAATTCAGAACATGGGCCATTCTTACAGTATTCTCCGTGTACACCAAGTCAGAACTGTAGGATAAATAACGGGGGCATATAAGCAGACAATGAAAGCTCTTACAATATTTGATGATTTCATTTCTCTAAAACAGGCTATAGGCTTCATGTGCACGTGCACCACCAAGTCAGAACAGTAGGCAAAATTAAGAGGGGAAAAGGGACCAAATTATTAGCGTGAGGCACATGGGCTACTAACAGCTTACTACACAACATGCACTTAGTATTACTTTCTTACCTACAGTATACATATCTCCCTGGAATATTACATAACTTATGCAGCAGCATACAAGACATTTTTGGACTCACCTTGTTGTGCTGTGCTCACTTCCTTCCAAACCACTCATTGTTGAATTAGCGATTTCCAACTAGTTGTGTAATGTTTACGTTCAATGGTCGATGAGCACCGATAAGTTTTGTCTATAATTTCCCTTCAATATTTATTTTCATATGACAAGGAATTAAAAAGGATTTGCCAGTAGATTGTTGACTTGATTCATGCTGATGACTGCTAGCTAAGATTTTGAAAGTATGATATTGACATGATCAGTCCAATGAAAGCTACTGTACATATAAAGTGATTTAACGTAATTGTATCTGTGACCAATGTAACTCTATGGCTGCATTCCAAACACTAAACAGACACACCCTCTCCCCTCAAATCCTGCAGCAAAGGAAAGGCCCTCAAATTAAGGTGACACTTCTGATGACTTATCTTGACGTCTGACGAGTTTACCCTTGCCCAAAAATTCGTCAGTCGTTCATCCTGCGAAGATTGTGTTTTCAACCACCGGTAGCTTGTGGGTGCTTTATATGTGCTACAGTCAATTATGATTGCATGTCTACTTATATTAACTATATAATTATGAATATATGCCTACTGTATGATAGCTAGCAAATTAATTAGCTAACCGACAGCCCTCAGCCCTAAACCCTTAGCCCTTGGTGGAATCCTCGCTGACATATTTGTCATCGGTCCAAATGACTTGCCAAGCAAGGGAAGTTTGCAACGTAAGCTCCTCAGCCCTCCTTTTTAATGGAGTTTGCGAGTGTAGAATTATGTTCACTTCGGGGCCTGAAACGCCCCATAATTAAATTTGTGAGGATTGTACAGCCGCTAAGAAAAGTCCGCCAAAACTTAAAAACTCAACGTCAATATGGAGTCAACACACAAGTGTAAGTAAAAACAAATGTAAATAAGTTAGAAATTGTGCTATTAATGCACAAACACGTCTCATAAAAGTAATGATGTTTTTGTTTGGTTAGCTTTTGGAAATTGTAGAAATAAAACATTTTCCTTCTTCAGAAGTAGCTAGGCAGGCTAACATTAGTTAGCTAATTAATTTGCTAGCTATCATACAGTAGGCATATATTAATAATTATAATGAATATAAGTAGACATGCAATCATAATTGACTGTAGCGCATACAAAGTACCCACAAGCTGCGTACCCACAAGCTGGCTGAAAACACAATCATTGCTGGATGAACGAGTGACGAAGTGTATACTCGTCAGACGTTATGATACGTCATCAGAAGAGTCCACTTCATTTGAGGGCTGAGGGGATAGGGTGTGTCTTTTAAGATTGAAAACACAGCCAATGATATATATATATATCAGTTTGCAAACAATGTAAATTGTACATTGTTCGCAAACTGATATGTGACATGTATTAATGCCAAAATAGCATGCAAAAACAGGCAAGCCCCTCCCACATTATTTAAATTCGTATTTATTTATTATTTTTTCATTAAAATAGTGGGGCTCAAAACAGGTGGGGCTCTCACCTGCCCTGAATGACGGGTCGCCACTGCGCGGGTCACAGGAACATCGCCAAGAAGTCAACGTGACGACGACCAGCTGGTGAGTAACTTTATCCATATAAGTATGTTACAAATTGCTTTATCTACCAGTCAAAGTAGGCAATGTTGAGAATTCCCCCTGACAGTGGTTATCACCATTTCACACCCCTTTGGGGTAGATCACTCGAGTGGTCCTGCACCTATCCCCCCGCACCTATCCCCCCCGCGCACATATCCCCCCGCACCTACCCCCCCCCCAATACAGAAGGTGGTGGCATGCACCTATAATTTGTATGCGCACCGCCATAATACGGGTCACCTGAAAATCTCAAAGAAGTCGACGTGACATCGACCAGCTGGTGAGTAACTTTACGCATGTAAGCATATTACAAATTATACCTACAGTCAAAGTAGGTATTGTTGAGAATTCCCCCTGGCAGTAGTGTTATTATGGAGCCAGGTACCTTTCAAAAGGCTGAACGTACATATCGTTATGATCATAAGAAAATCCATACGTAAATTGTTAGGATCTTAAGAAAAGCCAAACGTGAAACATGAAATATAAAGGTTAAAATAGATCTGTTATGACTATGAATGAACATTTCCATGTTCAATTCTTACTTTACGTTGGCTACAGATCTTTTTTTACGCATACAAACTTTTGTCAGCAATGGGGCATCTGCAAAGTACATGAACCGAACATAGCTAGTCAAAGTTAGCTAGTCCATCAAGTAACTCTTGCCCAGACGTTAGAGTTGCTGTGCAGCTTCCGGTTTCATTTCAAAAATAAAATTCTAGAGCTTGTTTTAGAACTGCATTTAATAACAACGTTATACCAGTAGATGACGTAGTAGAGGCTTGGGCCTTCAGCAAATGACTTGTGTGAGAATGATAGACACAGAAGTGCCTTGTCTAGAAAAACTGCCTGAGCTGCAAAATATGATGTCTTTTTTTTTTTTTCACCTTTATTTAACTATGGGTCTCCCAATCACATCTGGATGTGATTCAGCCTGGATTCAAATCAGGGACTGTAGTGACGCTTCTTGCACTGAGTTCCAGTGCCTTAGACCGCTGCTGCACTCGGGAGCGCTAGCCTAGGCCTGTTTTGCTATCTAAATATGCCATACTGTTGTGTGTTATTTAATGGCCATATAATTGCATAATTTATTTTTATAGACCCGTGGGGCTATTATGGTGATCATGTAACCTAATATTTAACACTTTTTCCAGTATTTGGGAGCAGGGACTGTAGGCCTCATATTAGGCATTTTTAAGTAGACTGTAGTATATTCCCAAACTGTGCGATGCCGTCAGGGGTATGATGTGATTCACATTTAAAAAATATATATACACTGCTCAAAAAAATAAAGGGAACACTAAAATAACACATCATAGATTTGAATGAATGAAATAATCTTATTAAATACTTTTTTCTTTACATAGTTGAAAATAACACAAAAATAATCAATGGAAATCCAATTTATCAACCCATGGAGGTCTGGATTTGGAGTAACACTCAAAATTAAAGTGGAAAACCACACTACAGGCTGATCCAACTTTGATGTAATGTCCTTAAAACAAGTCAGAATGAGGCTCAGTAGTGTGTGTGGCCTCCACGTGCCTCTATGACCTCCCTACAACGCCTGGACATGCTCCTGATGAGGTGGCGGATGGTCTCCTGAGGGATCTCCTCCCGGACCAAAGCATCCGCCAACTCCTGGACAGTCTGTGGTGCAACGTGGCGTTGGTGGATGGAGCGGGACATGATGTCCCAGATGTGCTCAATTGGATTCAGGTCTGGGGAACGGGCGGGCCAGTCCATAGCATCAATGCCTTCCTCTTGCAGGAACTGCTGACACACTCCAGCCACATGAGGTCTAGCATTGTCTTGCATTAGGATGAACCCAGGGCCAACCGCACCAGCATATGGTCTCACAAGGGGTCTGAGGATCTCATCTCGGTACCTAATGGCAGTCAGGCTACCTCTGGCGAGCACATGGAGGGCTGTGCGGCCCCCCAAAGAAATGCCACCCCACACCATGACTGACCCACCGTCAAACCGGTCATGCTGGAGGATGTTGCAGGCAGCAGAATGTTCTCCACGGCGTCTCCAGACTCTGTCACGTCTGTCACGTGCTCAGTGTGAACCTGCTTTCATCTGTGAAGAGCACAGGGCGCCAGTGGCGAATTTGCCAATCTTGGTGTTCTCTGGCAAATGCCAAACGTCCTGCACGGTGTTGGGCTGTAAGCACAACCCCCACCTGTGGACGTCGGGCCCTCATACCACCCTCATGGAGTCTGTTTCTGACCGTTTGAGCAGACACATGCACATTTGTGGCCTGCTGGAGGTCATTTTGCAGGGCTCTGGCAGTGCTCCTCCTGCTCCTCCTTGCACAAAGGCGGAGGTAGCGGTCCTGCTGCTGGGTTGTTGCCCTCCTACGGCCTCCTCCACGTCTCCTGATGTACTGGCCTGTCTCCTAGTAGCGCCTCCATGCTCTGGACACTACGCTGACAGACACAGCAAACCTTCTTGCCACAGCTCGCATTGATGTGCCATCCTGGATGAGCTGCACTACCTGAGCCACTTGTGTGGGTTGTAGACTCCGTCTCATGCTACCACTAGAGTGAAAGCACCGCCAGCATTCAAAAGTGACCAAAACATCCGCCAGGAAGCATAGGAACTGAGAAGTGGTCTGTGGTCACCACCTGCAGAACCACTCCTTTATTGGGGGTGTCTTGCTAATTGCCTATAATTTCCACCTGTTGTCTATTCCATTTGCACAACAGCATGTGAAATTTATTGTCAATCAGTGTTGCTTCCTAAGTGGACAGTTTGATTTCACAGAAGTGTGATTGACTTGGAGTTACATTGTGTTGTTTAAGTGTTCCCTTAATTTTTTTGAGCAGTGTATATATAATACAAAATGTGCATTTTAAAAAATACAAAAATGTCTTCACATTTTCAAACAGTGCATTTATATTTTCCAACTGCCCCCTTACCCTGGAAAGCACCGAACAACAGACAGGGACGTTGGACCATCGAAAAGGCGTAAATATGATGAGAACTACATTGATTTGGCTGTCCACAATGTATTATATGTGCAAAAGTACAATCTCACAACTCTATGAAATCTTCACTCTTGCGCAGACATTTAGAAACAAAACATGTTAATTTGAAAAATAAGCCATACGACTTTTTTGATCAAGAATTAAGACGACTTTTGAGTAGTAAGACATGTATAAAAGCAACAGATACCATTAATAAGAAGGGGCTAGACGCATCTTATATGGTGAGCTACCTAGTGGCTAGGACAGGTAGGCCACATACTACTGTGGAGGACTTAATTCCTCCTGCTGCCGCGGATATGGCTGGGACAATGCTGGGGGAAAAGGCCAAAAAAACTATACAGACAATGCCTCCATCAAACACTGTTTCACGACGCATCAGTGACATGGCAGGAGATGTTTTGAAACAATTACTGCTTCGCATACAAGCCAGTGAATTCTATGCGTTACAGCTGGATGAGTCAACAGACGTGGCGGGCCTGGCACAGCTCCTGGTATATGTCCGTTACGTTTATGGGGGTCAATTAAGGAAGACATTCTCTTCTGCAAACCAGTGGAAACCAGGACAACAGGAGAGGATGGGCAGCTTTGTGACATCAAATGGACTTTGGTGGTCAAGATGTGTTGGTATCTGTACTGATGGTGCAAAAACCATGACAGGAAGACATAGTGGAGTGGTAGCGTGTGTGCACGCAGTTGCTCCCGATGCCACTTGGGTACACTGCAGCATCCACTGAGAGGCTCTTGCTGCCAAGGGAATGCCTGACAGCTTGAAAGACGTTTTGGACACTACAGTGAAAATGGTTAACTGTGTTGAAGCAAGGCCCCTGAACTCTCGTGTGTTTTCTGCACTATGCAATGATATGGGCAGCGACCATGTAACGCTTTTACAACATACAGAGGTGCGCTGGTTATTGACACAGTGTTTTGAACTGAGAGACGAGCTTAACCTCTAGGGTCGGCGGGACGAAATCGTCCCACCTACGTAACAGCCAGTGGAATCCTGTGGCGCGTTATTCAAATACCTTAGAAATGCTATTACTTCAATTTCTCAAACATATGACTATTTTACACCATTTTAAAGACAAGACTCTCGTTAATCTAACCACACTGTCCGATTTCAAAAAGGCTTTACAACGAAAGCAAAACATTACATTATGTCAGCAGAGTACCCAGCCAGAAATAATCAGACACCCATTTTTCAAGCTAGCATATAATGTCACAAAAACCCAGAAGACAGCTAAATGCAGCACTAACCTTTGATGATCTTCATCAGATGACACACCTAGGACATTATGTTATACAATACATGCATGTTTTGTTCAATCAAGTTCATATTTATATCAAAAAACAGCTTTTTACATTAGCATGTGACGTTCAGAACTAGCATACCCCCTGCAAACTTCTGGTGAATTTACAAAAAATGTACAAAATTACTCACGATAAACGTTCACAAAAAGCATAACAATTATTTTAAGAATTATAGATACAGAACTCCTCTATGCACTCGATATGTCCGATTTTAAAATAGCTTTTCGGTGAAAGCACATTTTGCAATATTCTAAGTAGATAGCCCGGCATCACAGGGCTAGCTATTTAGACACCCAGCAAGTTTAGCACTCAAAGTCAGATTTACTATAAGAAAAATGTTATTACCTTTGGTGTTCTTCGTCAGAATGCACTCCCAGGACTTCTACTTCAATAACAAATGTTGGTTTGGTCCCAAATAATCCATAGTTATATCCAAACAGCGGCGTTTTGTTCGTGCGTTCAAGACACTATCCGAAAGGGTAAAGAAGGGTGACGAGCACGACGCATTTCGTGACAAAAAATGTCTAAATATTCCATTACCGTACTTCGAAGCATGTCAACCGCTGTTTAAAATAAATTTTTATGCCATTTTTCTTGTAAAAAAGCGATAATATTCCGACCGGGAATCTGCGTTTAGGTAAAAAGACGAAAGAAAATAAAGCATGGGGTCGACTCGTGCACGCGCCTAAGCCCATTGTCCTCTGATCGGCCACTTGCCAAAAGCGCAAATGTGTTTCAGCCTGGGGCTGCCTCGACATCATTCAGCTTTTTCCCGCCTTCTGAGAGCCTATGGGAGCCGTAGGAAGTGTCACGTTACAGCAAAGATCCTCAGTCTTCAATAAACAGAGGCAAGAAGCTCAAAGAATGGTTAGACAGGCCACTTCCTGTAAGGAATCTTCTCAGGTTTTTGCCTGCCATATGAGTTCTGTTATACTCACAGACACCATTCAAACAGTTTTAGAAACTTTAGGGTGTTTTCTATCCAAAGCCAATAATTATATGCATATTCTAGTTACTGGGCAGGAGTAGTAACCAGATTAAATCGGGTACGTTTTTTATCCGGCCGTGTAAATACTGCCCCCTAGCCCCAAAAGGTTAACATTTTCTTTGCTGACCATCATTTTCACTTGTCTGACTGCTTGCATGATGACGAGTTTCTCACACGACTGGCCTATCTGGGGGATGTTTTTTCCTCGCCTGAATGATCTGAATCTAGGATTACAGGGACTCTCTTGCAACTATATTCAATGTGCGGGTCAAAATTGAGGCTATGATTAAGAAGTTGGAGCTCCTCTCTGTCTGCATTAAGGACAACACACAGGTCTTTCTATCATTGTATGATTTTTTGTGTGCAAATGAACTCAAGCTTACGGACAATGTCAAATGTGATCTAGTGAAGCACCTGAGTGAGTTGGGTGCTCAATCATGCAGGTACTTTCCCGAAACGGATGACACAAACAACTGGATTCGTTATCCCTTTCATGTCCTGCCTCCAGTCCACTTACCGATATCTGAACAAGAGCCTCATCAAAATTGCATCAAACGGTTCTGTGAAAATGGAATTTAATCAGAAGCCACTGCCAAATTTCTGGATTGGGCTGCGCTCAGAGTATCCTGCCTCGGCAAATCGCGCTGTTAAGACACTGATGCCCTTTGCAACCACGTACCTATGTGAGAGTGGATTCTCGGCCCTCACAAGTATGAAAACTAAATGCAGGCACAAACTGTGTGTGGGAAATGATTTAAGACTGAGACCCTCTCCAACACAACCCAACATTGCAGAGTTATGTGCATCCTTTTAAGCACACCATTCTCATCAACCTGTGGTGGGTTATTCACAATTTTTGATGAACAAATAAAGTTTAATATGTAAGATGGCTAAATAAAGATCAAAATGATTGATTATGGTCCTATAAGAGCTCTTTGTCACTTCCCAGGAGCCGGGTTGTGACACAAATAAATGTATTGCATAGTGTGTGTAGCAGGCTTACAATGATGGCAAAAAACAACATTTGAGAGTGTGCTGACCCTGCTGCTAGAGGGGATATGCAGCTGGAGATTGAATGTTAAGGGGTACGAGACTATAAAAAGTTTGGGAACCACTGTATTAGTGAATTCCACTGTGTACTTAGGCTTGTTATATCCATTTGCATTGCACAACCCCATCATGCAAAGGCTATATCCATATCAATAAACGAGACAAAACAAAATATTGATTAAGTCTTGGCTATAACCTGTCCAGAGCAAATTGTTCTTATTGCCAGATCTGTTTTCCCTATCAGCCACAGCACGTGCTTCTTCAACTATTTTGTTAAAAATGTATTTAGAGGCTATTTTTAGAGGCCTGTGAGCTAGGGTCTCTTTTTAAAGGGAGCCCTATAATAAAAATGGGTTCTAAAATGTATCCGCAAGACACCAGTACATAAAATTATGGCCAAAATTGCAATGCCTGCAAGTTCAAGGCCCACAGTTTATTTGGTTAGGCCTACATTTTTTTTAAGAGAATGGATGTTTTTTACAAAAGGATATATTTGGAGTTAGATAAACTCCGATTTTTCGGCAGGGAGATATGCAGGTTGCTACCCTCCACAGCATGGCCTTCACTCCAGATCAAAACTACAAACCTACAACCTAATTTTGACAAAGATTTACTGGAGAGATTACTGCTACCAAGGTTTAATTTTTCCAAGCTATACGGAGGGTGCTCTGCCAAACAAACCTGAGGACACCATCCAACCTGGTACTGAGTGAGTAGTGTTTGGTCTGATGCTATTTTGAAAGCCAAGAAAAAAAAGAAAAAGGAATGACATTACAATGATACATTTTACTTTATGGGGACTGAATGCTGAGCTAAGGCTGCCAGGCTTGCAAGGACAGACCAGATACAACTTCAATTAGCACTGAGGTGTGAAGTAAAATGTGTCAGAAGCCTTTGGGCCCAACAAGTGGCAGCAGTGTTCAATGACCATTCATTGGCATTTTCTACAAGAAATCTACCTCCAGAAATAAAAGCTTCTCCCAAGTGGGTGTGACACCTACTCCCGTTGCCTGCTGCACTGCTGCTTGGATTTCACCTGGCGATCTGTTCAGCGTCTGCCCTGGCCTGGCTCTCCCTGTCTGGTACAGGTACCCCCACCACACTCCACCCTCTCTCCAGAGCTTTCGCTCGCCTCCAGCACACACGCATTGTTGGGGCAAGTGACTCTGAACTTACAATGGCTAGCTCCAAGTTGTTATATATTTTATTTTTTTCTTGTGCATTTTGCTATTTGCCTCATGACTCCTGCATGCTTTGTTGACAGCAAACTTTCTTTACCCAACTGTTTGTTCCCACATTCGGGACTCTAACTCTCTATTGGTTACACAGACTTTTGGCCTCCCATCCTATTTTAACCACCTCTTGCCGGCTTTGAATACATGTTACCTGATGAAATTGCTGTACAATATGCTCTTGTTGCCATCTGATGCACATTCAGATGTCATAAATCAACACTGCAGAGCTCTCCCTGTTCTATGCCGTGCCTTGATTGTATTACTGTTGATGATATCTGTAAAAGTGCATGTACACCCTGGCCCATCACATTAACACTAGAAGCTTATTACCTAAAATGGATCAATTGAAAGTGTGTGTGTTCACAGCTCCAATCCAGATGTGTTGGTCATTCCTGAGACATGGTTAAGGAAGAATGTTTTGAATACTGATGTTAACCTTTCTGGTTCTAACTTTTTTAGACAAGACAGATCTTCCAAAGGTGGGGGAGTGACAATCTTTACCAAGGATCACCTTCAGTGCTCGGTTGTCTCCACCAAGTCTGTCCCCAATAATGTGATTTGCTGGTTTTAAGCTCTTTTGTTGACAGTTGCTGGGTGCTATCGTCCTTCAACAGCACCGGTCTGTACCCTACCTGCCCTAAACTCTCTCCTGGCACCTTACACTAAGTATGAATTTGTCCTGCTAGGTGACCTAAACTGGGACATGGATTGGGGGCAGTATTTTCACGGCCGGATAAAAAACGTACCCGATTTAATCTGATTATTACTCCTGCCCAGAAACTAGAATATGCATATAATTATTAGCTCTGGATAGAAAACACTCCAAAGTTTCTAAAACTGTTTGAATGGTGTCTGAGTATAACAGAACTCATTTGGCAGGCCAAAACCTGAGAAGATTCTGTACAGGAAGTACCATGTCTGACCATTTCTTGGCCTTCTTGATTATCTCTATCCAAAACAGGGGATCTCTGTTGTTACGTGACACTTCCTACGGCTCCCATGGGCTCTCAGAAGGCGGCAAAAAGCTGAATCGTGGCTTTACAGGCCCTGGCTGAAAAACATTAGCGCGTTTGGATAGTGGCCGGTCAGAGTACTATGAGACTGAGGCTCGTGCACGAGTCGACTCCATGTTTACTTTCTCTCTCTTTGAACGAAAACGACCACTCCCAGTCGGAATATTATCGCTTTTTTACGAGAAAAATCGCATAAAAATTTATTTTAAACAGCGGTTGACATGCTTCGAAGTAAGGTAATGGAATATTTAGAATTTTTTTGTCACGAAACACGTCGGGCGCGTAACCCTTCGTTACCCTTGGATAGTGTCTTGAACGCACGAACAAAACGCCGCTATTTGGATATAACTATGGATTATTTGGAACCAAACCAACATTTGGTATTGAAGTAGCAGTCCTGGGAGTGCATTCTGACGAAGAACACCAAAGGTAATCAAACTTTTCTAATAGTAAATCGAAGTTTGGTGAGGGTCAAACTTGGTGGATGTCAAAATAGCTAGCCGTGATGGCTGGGCTATCTACTCAGAATATTTCAAAATGTGCTTTCACCAAAAAGCTATTTTAAAATCGGACACCTCGATTGCACAAAGGAGTTCTGTATCTATAATTCTTAAAATAATTGTTATGTTTTTTGTGAACGTTTATCGTGAGTAATTTAGTAAATTCACCGGAAGTGTTCGGTGGGAATGCTAGTTCTGAACGTCACATGCTAATGTAAAAAGCTGGTTTTTGATATAAATATGAACTTGATTGAACAAAACATGCATGTATTGTATAACATAATGTCCTAGGCGTGTAATCGGATGAAGATCAAAGGTTAGTGCTGCATTTAGCTGTGGTTTTGTTTTTTGTGACATTATATGCTAGCTTGAAAAATGGGTGTCTGATTATTTCTGGCTGGGTACTCTGCTGACATAATCTAATGTTTTGCTTTCGCTGTAAAGCCTTTTTGAAATCGGACAGTGTGGTTAGATAAAGGAGAGTCTTGTCTTTAAAATGCTGTAAAATAGTCATATGTTTGAAAAATGGAAGTTTTTGTATTTTTGAGGAATTTGTAATTCGCGCCACGCCTATCATTGGATATTGGCGCAGGTGTTCCGCTAGCGGACCGTCTAGATGTAGGAGGTTAACACGTCCCCATAAAGAAAATGAGAATTAAAAACCGGTTCAGCCCTTGGTTGAACCGTGATCTTGCAGAGTTACTCCACCTCAAGAATTGCATTTGGCGAAAGGCTCGGTACATGCATATTCAGGCTGACTGGCTCTCGTTCAGGCAAATAAGAAATAAGTGCACTCAGGCTATCCATAAGGCCAAAGTTAACTGCTCCTTAAAGTAACTCTCTCTCTCTGTGGGTCTAACCCCAAGAAGTTCTGGAAAACGGTTAAAGACCTGGAGAAAAAACCCTCCTCTTCACAGCTGCCCATGTCCCTTAATGTTGATGATGTGGTTGTTACTGACAAGAAGCACATGGCTGAGCTCTTTAATCAGCACTTCATTGTCAGGATTCCTATTTGACTCAGCCATGCCTCCTTGCCCGTCCCAACATTTCCTCATCTCCCACCCCTTCTAATGCAACTATGCTTAAGCTCCCTGCAGGCAGTCACTGAGTCCGAGGTGCTAAAGGAGCTCCTTAAAACCTCTTACATCTAGATGTTCCGCTAGCGGAACACCGCTCCAATATCCAATGATAGGGCGTGGCGCGAATGACAAATTCCTCGGAAATCCGAAAACTTCCATTTTTCAAACATATGACTATTTTACAGCATTTTAAAGACAAGACTCTCCTTTATCTAACCACACTGTCCGATTTCAAAAAGGCTTTACAGCGAAAGCAAAACATTAGATTATGTCAGCAGAGTACCCAGCCAGAAATAATCACACACATTTTTCAAGCTAGCATATAATGTCACAAAAACCAAAACCACAGCTAAATGCAGCACTAACCTTTGATGATCTTCATCAGATGACACTCCTAGGACATTATGTTATACAATACATGCATGTTTTGTTCAATCAAGTTCATTTTTATATCAAAAACCAGCTTTTTACATTAGCATGTGACGTTCAGAACTAGCATTCCCACCGAACACTTCCGGTGAATTTACTAAATTACTCACGATAAACGTTGACAAAATACATAACAATTATTTTAAGAATTATAGATACAGAACTCCTTTATGCAATCGAGGTGTCCGATTTTAAAATAGCTTTTCGGTGAAAGCACATTTTGCAATATTCTGAGGAGATAGCCCGGGCCATCACAGGCTAGCTATTTTGACACCCACCAAGTTTGGCACTCACCAAACTCAGATTTACTATAAGAAAAATTGGATTACCTTTGCTGTTCTTCGTCAGAATGCACTCCCAGGACTTCTACTTCAACAACAAATGTTGGTTTGGTTCCAAATAATCCATAGTTATATCCAAATAGCGGCATTTTGTTTGTGCGTTCAAGACACTATCCGAAGGGTAACAAAGCGTGACGCGCCGGCGCGTATTGCGACAAATTTTTCCAAATATTCCATTACCGTACTTCGAAGCATGTCAAACGCTGTTTAAAATCCATTTTTATGCGATTTTTCTCGTAAAATAGCGATAATATTCCGACCGGGAGACGTCGTTTTCGTTCAAAGACTGAAAATGTAAAATGGACTCTTCACGTGCGCGCCCGTCTCATTGTTCTCAGATCGACCACTATCCAAATGCGCTACTGTTTTTCAGCCTGGGACTGCAGAGTCATCATTCAACGTTCTGGCGCCTTCTGAGAGCCTATGGGAGCCTTAGAAAGTGTCACGTTACAGCAGAGATCCTCTGTTTTCAATAAAGAGCGTAAAGAAGGCCAAGAAATGGTCAGAGAGGGCACTTCCTGTTTTGAATCTTCTCAGGTTTTGGCCTGCCATATGAGTTCTGTTATACTCACTGACACCATTCAAACAGTTTTAGAAACTTTAGGGTGTTTTCTATCCGAATCAAACAATTATATGCATATTCTAGTTTCTGGGAAGGAGTAATAAACAGATTAAATCGGGTATGTTTTTTATCCGGCCGTGAAAATATTGCCCCCTATCCATAACAGGTTAAACTTGACCCCAAAAAAACATCTGGGTCAGATGGTTTAGACACTGTGGTGGTTAATTTCTTTACTATCAAATAAGGAGAGCCAAACTTATCACACAAGTCAGAGTTATACTTAAACTACATCTTTAATAATAAGAGCTTTGCAATAGGAATGACTTGTCAACTATTCACCATTTCCTAATGATTCGTTGAGAGTGGCAAAACATGTACAAAGGTCTTTTATAACCAAGATACACCCCTTTCAACCTACATGACGAACAACAGATACATAGAATGGTCACAAGGTTAAGATTTGTATGAAAGATATCTATAATACATAGCAGACAGCATCTGCTGTGTCATCAGTTTTCATTCTATCGACCAGTGTCTGGCCCTCCTACTCCAAACTGGAACCATCTCTCCCTGGTACGGTATAGAACAGACACATTAACTCATGTTCTCTGGAATGCTCTTTAGGTTTTATCACCCAAAGACATTGTAAATCTCCTCTGCCAGTGTTCTCTCATAGAGGCCCATCCTCAGTAGAACACACACACAATAGTTAACAGAATACTCTATTCTGTCGAATAAAACAACCATTATAATGCAATACAAGCATTATAACATAATCTTGCAATTACCCTGACAACCCTTTCTTCTTTAAGGTTGCTGCCCCTATCATCGCCAAGCGTTTCTCTCAATTCTGGGGAGGTTCCCATTGCTTGGAAGGCAGGCACGGTTCGTCCTTTATTTAAAGGGGGAGATCAAGCTGATGCTAACTGTTATAGGCCTCAGTGTTGGAAAAACTTGTCAATAATCAACTGACGTCTATAGTATTCTCTCGGGTATGCAATCTGGTTTCCGCTCAGGTTATGGATGTGTCACTGCAACCTTAAAGGTCCTCAATGATGCCACCCTTGCCCTTGATTCTAAGCAACGTTGTGCAGCTATTTCTAATGACTTCGCCAAAGATTTTGATACGGTAGACCACTCCATTCTTGTGGGCCGACTAAGGAGTATTGGTGTCTCTGAGGTGTCTTTGGCCTGGTTTGCTAACTACCTCTCTCAAAGAGTGCAGTGTATAAAGTCAGAACATCTACCGTCTCAGCAACTGCCCGTCACCAATGTTAGAGGCATAGAATCCTCCACAATCCAAGAGCCCAGTCTCTTCATCTCTGTAAACAGCAAGTCTGTTGAGAGTGGTGTCTTGAAAGGTTATACCTTCTTGAGCTGCAAGGAACAGGTCTCTTAGTGCATCTTCACACTCCCCAACAGTGAGTACAGCTTGTTGGCCTCTGGACTTCCAGTTTGTTGAAAAAATGTCCTCCCACTTTGGTTTATCTGAGGCTGAATTCTTGGTCAACACTTTCCATTTCGTTGCAGCTCTCCAAACCCAGGCAGTGACTCGGCTCAGCCTGGTCAGGCTGCTGAATTTCCTGATGTCAATCAGCTTTGTTACCGCAGAGCCAGCTGGTGGTCTTCGGATCTTAGTCTTAGGTACATCTGGGTTATTTTGCCTGCTTTGCTGTGCATCACACTGACTTTCCTTCTGAACTACCACTTCAGGAAGTACATCATTCTTGTTTCTCTTGGCCTGCGCTCTGGTCAGTGCTGCAGAGAAATACACTGCTCAAAAAAATAAAGGGAACACTTAAACAACACAATGTAACTCCAAGTCAATCACACTTCTGTGAAATCAAACTGTCCACTTAGGAAGCATCACTGATTGACAATAAATGTCACATGCTGTTGTGCAAATGGAATAGACAACAGGTGGAAATTATAAGCAATTAGCAAGACACCCCCAATAAAGGAGTGGTTCTGCAGGTGGGGACCACAGACCACTTCTCAGTTCCTATGCTTCCTGGCTGATGTTTTGGTCACTTTTGAATGCTGGCGGTGCTTTCACTCTAGTGGTAGCATGAGACGGAGTCTACAACCCACACAAGTGGCTCAGGTAGTGCAGCTCATCCAGGATGGCACATCAATGCGAGCTGTGGCAAGAAGGTTTGCTGTGTCTGTCAGCGTAGTGTCCAGAGCATGGAGGCGCTACCAGGAGACAGGCCAGTACATCAGGAGACGTGGAGGAGGCCGTAGGAGGGCAACAACCCAGCAGCAGGACTGCTACCTCTGCCTTTGTGCAAGGAGGAGCAGGAGAAGCACTGCCAGAGCCCTGCAAAATGACCTCCAGCAGGCCACAAATGTGCATGTGTCTGTTCAAACAGTCAGAAACAGAATCCATGAGGGTGGTATGAGGGCACGACGTCCACAGGTGGGGGTTGTGCTTACAGCCCAACACCGTGCAGGACGTTTGGCATTTGCCAGAGAACACCAAGATTGGCAAATTCGACACTGGCGCCCTGTGCTCTTCACAGATGAAAGCAGGTTCACACTGAGCACATGTGACAGACGTGACAGAGTCTGGAGACGCCGTGGAGAACGTTCTGCTGCCTGCAACATCCTCCAGCATGACCGGTTTGGCGGTGAGTCAGTCATGGTGTGGGGTGGCATTTCTTTGGGGGGCCGCACAGCCCTCCATGTGCTCGCCAGAGGTAGCCTGACTGCCATTAGGTACCGAGATGAGCTCCTCAGACCCCTTGTGAGACCATATGCTGGTGCGGTTGGCCCTGGGTTCCTCCTAATGCAAGACCTCATGTGGCTGGAGTGTGTCTGCAGTTCCTGCAAGAGGAAGGGATTGATGCTATGGACTGGCCCGCCCGTTCCCCAGACCTGAATCCAATTGAGCACATCTGGGACATCATGTCTTGCTCCATCCACCAATGCCACGTTGCACCACAGACTGTCCAGGAGTTGGCGGATGCTTTAGTCCAGGTCTGGGAGGAGATCCCTCAGGAGACCATCCGTCACCTCATCAGGAGCATGCCCAGGCATTGTAGGGAGGTCATACAGGCACGTGGAGGCCACACACACTACTGAGCAACATTTTGACTTGTTTTAAGGATATTACATCAAAGTTGGATCAGCCTGTAGTGTGGTTTTCCACTTTAATTTTGAGTGTGACTCCAAATCCAGACCTCCATGGGTTGATAAATTGGATTTCCATTGACTATTTTTGTGTGATTTTGTTGTCAGCACTTTCAACTATGTAAAGAAAAAAGTATTTAATAAGATTTTTTCTTTCATTCAGATCTAGGATGTGTTGTTTAAGTGTTCCCTTTATTTTTTTGAGCAGTATATTTCCTTTGAAGTTTGTTTATGCCTTCCTTGGCATAAGCTGCAATTTCTTTGGCTGACCTCTGTGGCCACTCTTCCACAGGTTGCCGCAGGAACGCTGGTCCATTCTGCCACGTGGAATCTTCTTGGAGGTCTTCCGGGGCTGCCCCTCTTGTTATGTCAGCACTGTTCGGGCCTCCCGGGATCCACCACCAGTCTTCGACGGATGTGGATTTCTGGATCTCTCCAACTCTGTTCGCGAAGAAAGAGTGATACCCATAACTGTCTCTCTGGATAGCTCTCACCACAGTTTGACTGTCCAGCAGATGGAGCCATCGTTCAATTTCTAGGAATACCTGGGTTAGGATAAGGTAATCCTTCTAACCCCCCCCTTAAAAGATTTAGATGCACTATTGTAAAGTGGTTGTTCCACTGGATATTATAGGTGAATGCACCAATTTGTAAGTCGCTCTGGATAAGAGCGTCTGCTAAATGACTAAAATGTAAATGTAAATGTATACGACTGTGTTTTTCAACGTACTTTCGAAGTCGTGCTGCGCGGACAGCACCGCAGATTTCAGCTTTAACTGCCTCCCCCTTTTGGTCCAAAGGTGTGAGTTTTGCTTTGGACTCAACCAACCTGACTTGGAAGCCTTGCTCGGTTTCCCATCTGAAGTATACTACAGCTCCATAGCTCTTCTCACTTCCGTCAGAGAATGTTATTCCCCAAGGTTTACCAATCCAGTTGACTGGTGTGAGGCTTCTGTGGAAGGTGATTTGGCTAAGACGTGTGTACTCCTCAAACAGTTTGATGGCTTTTTCTCTCAATCAGCCAGAGGTTTGTCCCACGTGTTTCGGGTCAGAGTTTTGCCTCCAGCTTCTTGAAACGCCTTTGACAAGAATGGTGCCCTTTTGTTTGGCAGGTGCGACGAGGCCTATTGGGTCATACAGGCTAGCTACTTGGCTTAGCAGTTCTCTTCTCGTCAGTGGGTTTGGAGTTTTCCCTCCCACCTATTCTTCAAGGAGATTTTGTCCGACTCTCATCTTCCTTTTCCTCTTTGAGAAATTGATTGAAGTCATAAGGTACAGTTTGTCCTCTTCAACAAGGTATCCAACTCCAAGGGCTTTATTGTCTCCTTTCCTCATCTGGTTTGGGAGAATAAGTACTGTGCCTGACACCGCTCCTTGTTCTCCTGGTACGATCTCCTGCCTCCCACTTTGACCTGACCGGACCCAGGGTTTGATGAAGAATCCGCCTGTCCTCAGGAACTCTTTTGGTGTCCTTGTCCAGCTTTTGTAAGTCATTATGGGAAGTCAGGATGTCATCCACATAGGCATCCTCTTCAAGGATCCTACGTTCCTCCTCCAGGTGAGCGAACATGGGCAGTTTTGCTGTCTCTCATGGCCAGTTGTGCAATGCACCCTGCTGGTCGATCGCTAATGTTGGCATACTCTTCAATCTCTCCCTCCTCAGTGTTCCTCCAGAGAAATCTGTGGAGATGCATCTCCAGGTTTTCTAACCACACCGAATTGTACATCTTCCTGATGTCACCAAGAGCAGCATGGACACCTCTTCTGAGCCTGAGTAGTACTGCTCGGATGGGATTGAGGACATCAGGCCCTTTCAGCAGCAGGTCATTCATGCTGACCCCTTTAAACTTCTGACTGCTGTTCCATATCAGTCGCACAGGTGTTTTGACAGAGTGTGGGTTTGGCGCCACCAAGTGGCTGACATACCATACTGGTCCTTTCCAGCTAGCGATCATCTCTTTGGTGAGTTTCTTTGCTGCTCTTCTCTCCACCATTTCATGCACTTGAGCTGTGTATGCTATTTTCCACTCTGGCTCTTTTTTGAGTTGTTTTTCTGTTCTTAAGAAGGTGGCTTCAACCCCACTCCTGTTGTAGGGAAGGGAACTTGGATCTTGAATCCAGGGGTATTTTGTGTCCCAGTGCGGTGTCCCTCACCTACATCTGCTTTGATGTAGGTGAGGCCTTTCCTTATGATCTCCAGCTCCCTTTCCTCACTCAGAGTAATTTCCTTGCCTCCTGCTTGACAATTGCCGCACCAGCATCCTCCACACTTCGGTTTGCAAGCTGCTCCAATGCTATCCCATTTCCACCAATCCAAGAACTCTCTGCAAGCAACAGTGCTTTTGGTTTCAGCTATGAACTCTTGTGTTTTAGTTCTCTTGATACTTGACAGCGGTTGCTCTCATGGATCGAGCAAAGTGCGTTCCAGACCTGTGCGAGGCCATATCGACTTTTTCAAACAGATCTGGATGTGCTCCACCAACAGTCTTTCCTAGCGGGCTCTCCCATAAGACAAGGTCTCCAATCACCTTCACTCTTTGCGGAGCAAGTCTTCCTTCGCGGTGGCTTATCAGTAGCTTAATGCTCTCCAGTCTCCTCAGATCTCCTAGACTGACTTCTGGGAAGAACTTCTTGAGTTGCTCAGGTTTGATGACTCTGTGGATGTTGGCAATTTCATTCAAACCATAGCAGACAAGCTCATGGGCTCTTTCTGTGCCTCTAGGCATTTTGACCCTCACTCTGAGGAGATATCTTCTGGTTTTAACCTGTTGCGGCTAGGGGGCAGTATTTTCACAGCCAGATAAAAAAAAAACATACTGGTTACTACTCTTGCCCAGAAACGAGAATATGCATATAATTAGTAGATTTGGATAGAAAACACTAAAGATATGACTATTTTACACCATTTTAAAGACAAGACTCTCCTTTATCTAACCACAGTCCGATTTCAAAAAGGCTTTACAACGAAAGCAAAACATTAGATTATGTCAGGAGAGTACCCAGCCAGAAATAATCACACACGCATTTTAATCACACACGCAAGCTAACATATAATGTCACAAAAACCAAAACCACAGCTAAATGCAGCACTAACCTTTGATGATCTTCATCAGATGACTCTCCTAGGACATTATGTTATACAATACATGCATGTTTTGTTCAATCAAGTTCATATTTATATCAAAAACCAGCTTTTTACATTAGCATGTGACGTTCAGAACTAGCATACCCACTGAAACTTCCGGTGAATTTACTAAATTACTCACGATATGAGTTCACAATAAACATAACAATTATTTTAAGAATTATAGATACAGAACTCCTTTATGCAATCGCGGTGTCAGATTTTAAAATAGCTTTTCGGTGAAAGCACATTTTGTAATATTCTGAGTAGATAGCCCGGCCATCATGGCTAGCTATTTTGACACCCACCAAGTTTGGCACTCACCAAACTCAGATTTACTATAAGAAAAATTGGATTACCTTTGCTGTTCTTCGTCAGAATGCACTCCCAGGACTTCTAGTTTACACCCAATGTTGTTTTGGTTCCAAATAATCCATAGTTATATCCAAATAGCGACGTTTTGTTCTTGCGTTCAAGACAGTATCCGAAGGGTGACGCGCCGGCACGTATCCTGACAAAAAAATTCAAAATATTCCATTACTGTACTTCGAAGCATGTCAAACGCTGTTTAAAATAAATTATGCGATTTCTCGTAAAATAGCGATAATATTCCGACCGGGAGACGTCGTTTCCGTTCAAAGACTGAAAATATAAAATGGACTCTTCATGTGCATGCGCGCACCGTTTCATTGTTCTCAGATCGACCACTATCCAAATGCGCTACTGTTTTTCAGCCAGGGACTGCAGAGTCATCATTCCCCGTTCTGGCGCCTTCTGAGAGCCTATGGGAGCCTTAGAAAATGTCACGTTACAGCAGAGATCCTCTATTTTCCATAAAGAGGCTATAGAAGGCCAAGAAATGGTCAGAGAGGGCACTTCCTGTATGCAATCTTCTCAGGTTTTGGCCTGCCAAATGAGTTCTGTTATACTCACAGACACCATTCAAACAGTTTTAGAAACTTTAGGGTGTTTCTATCCAAAGCCAATAATTACATGCATATTCTAGTTTCTGGGCAGGAGTAATAACCAGATTAAATTGGGTACGTTTTTTATCCGGCCGTGAAAATACTGCCCCCTATCCTAAACAGGTTAATACTCCTCTCTGCGACGACAGCTTTCCTGACTTCAGGCCGTTAATCGTTTTGTCTTCACTGCCACGCGGTTATCAACTGTCAACTTGTGTATGGTTCACACTGCAGCTCTTTGCCCAAACTTGAAAAAGGCCTCTTTAAGGACTGAATGGCGCAAGCGACAACTCAATTTTCTTCTGACTTCTTTTATTTATTTAGTCAATTAGTTAGTTCGTTTTTTAGTTAACTTCTATGGGCAAGGTCCCACCCTAGTCAACAGCCAGTGGAATCGCATGGCATGAAATACAAATACCTCAAATGCTATAACTTCAATTTCTCAAACATATGACTATTTTACACCATCTTAAAGACAAGACTCTCGTTAATCCAACCACATTGTCTGATTTCAAAAAAGCTTTACAGCGTAAGCAAAACATTAGATTATGTCAGGAGAGTACCCTGCCAAAAATAATCACACAGCCATTTTCAAAGCAAGCATATATGTCACAAAAAACAAAAACCACAGCTAAATGCAGCACTAACCTTTCATGATCTTCATCAGATGACACTCTTAGGACATTATGTTATACAATACATGCATGTTTTGTTCAATCAAGTTCATATTTATATCAAAAAACAGCTTTTTACATTAACATGTGATGTTCAGAACTAGCACACCCAGCGAAAACTTCCGGTGAATTTACTAAATTACTCATGATAAACGTTGACAAAAAACAACAATTATTTTAAGAATTATAGATACAGAACTCATTTATGCAATCGCGGGGTCAGATTTTAAAATAGCTTTTCGGCAAAAGCACATTTTGCAATATTCTGAGTACATAGCTTGGCCATCACGGTTAGCTATTTTGACATCCACCAAGTTTGGGACAACCTAAACTCAGAATTACTATTAGAAAAATTGGATTACCTTTGCTGTTCTTCGTCAGAATGCACTCCCAGGACTTCTACTTCAACAACAAATGTTGTTTTGGTTCCAAATAGTCCATAGTTATATTCAAATAGCTCCATTTTGTTCGTGCGTTCAGGTCACTATCCGAAGGGTGACGCGCGGGCGCATTTCATGACAAAACATTTCAAAATATTCCATTACCGTACTTAGAAGCATGTCAAACGCTGTTTAAAATCAATTTTTATGCGATTTTTGGCGTAACATAGCGATAATATTCCAACCGGGCAACGTTGTATTCATTCAAAGGCTGAAAGAAAAAAATTGAGTAGTCTCGTGGACGCGCATCTCAGTGTCACTGTCCCCAGGCTGGTGTTTTATCTTTGAAATCAGTTGAAAATGTGAATGCCTTGAATATGAATATCTGTCTTTTGACACAACAGACACTATATCCTCAGGCACCCCGTAGTGCCAGAAGATGTGCGTAAACAAGGCCTCCGCAGTCTGTAGGGCCGTAGGGAGACCGGGCAGAGGGAGGAGACGACAGGACTTAGAGAACCGATCCACAATGACCAGGATCGCGGTGTTACCCTGTGAGGGGGGAGATTGGTAAGAAAATCCACCGACAGGTGCGACCAAGGCCGTTGTGGAACGGGAAAGGGGTAGCTTCCCTGTAGCTTCCCTCTGGGCAGGTGCCTAGGAGCCTTACACTGGGCGCACACCGAGCAGGAGGAAAAATAAACCTTCACATCCTTAGCCAAGGTAGGCCACCAGTATCTCCTGCTCAAACAGCGCACTGTCCGACCAATCCCAGGATGACCAGGGGAGGGTGACATGTGGGCCCAATAGATCAACCGGTCACGAACAGCAGACGGGACATACAGACGCCCAGCAGGACACTGGACGGGAGCGGGCTCTGCACGTAACGCCTGCTCAATGTCCACGTCCAGCTCCCACACTACCGGCACCACCAGGCAGGAGGCGGGGAGTATGGGAGTGGGATCCATGGGCCGCTCCTCTGTGTCATACAGCCAGGACAATGCGTCTGCCTTCACGTTCTGGGAGCCTGGTCTGTGGGAAAGGATGAACACAAAACGGGTGAAGAACATGGCCCACCTTGCCTGGCGAGGGTTCAGTCTCCTTGCTGCCCGGATGTACTCTAGATTGCGGTGGTCATTCCAGATGAGAAAAGTGTTTAGCTCCCTCAAGCCAATGTCTCCACGCCTTCAAGGCCTTGACGACAGGCAACAGCTCCCGGTCCCCCACGCCATATTTTCGCTCCGCCGGGCTGAGCTTCTTCGAGAAGAAGACACAGGGGCGGAGCTTTGGTGGCGTACCCGAGCGCTGAGAGAGCACAGCTCCTATCCCAGCCTCGGACATGTCCACCTCCACTATGAACGCCAAAGAGGGATCAGGATGGGCCAGCACGGGAGCTGAGGTAAACAGAGCCCTCAGGTGACAAAAAGCCCTGTCCGCCTCAGCCGACCACTGCAAACGTACCAGGCCCCCCTTCAGCAGTGAGGTAATGGGAGCCGCTACCTGACCAAAACCTCGGATAAACCTCCGGTATTAGTTGGCAAACCCTAAGAACCGCTGCACCTCCTTTACCGTGGTGGGAGTCGGCCAATTATGCACGGCTGAAATGCAGTCACTCTCCATCTCCACCCCTGAGGTGGAAATGCGGTACCCTAGGAAGGAGACGGACTGTTGGAAGAAGAGGCATTTCTCAGCCTTGACGTACAGGTCATGCTCCAACAGGTGACCAAGCACCCTGCGCACCAGGGACACATGCTCGGCGCGTGTAGCGGAGTATATCAGAATGTCATCAATATACACCACTACACCCTGCCCGTGCAGGTCCCTGAAAATCTTGTCTACAAAGGCTTGGAAGACTGCTGGCGCGTTCATCAACCCGTACGGCATGACGAGGTACTCATAGTGCCCTGAGGTGGTACTGAAAAGGTTGTTGATCATTGTTAGACAGCCATTTTAAAGTCTTGTCATAGATTTTCAAGACAATTTAAGTCGAAACTGTATCTAGGCCTCTCAGGAACATTCAATGTCATCTTGGTAAGCAACAACAGTGTATATTTGGCCCTGTGTTTTAGGTTATTGTCCTGCTGAAAGTTGAATTTGTCTCCCTGTGTCTGTTGGAAAGCAGACTGAACCAGGTTTTCCTGTAGGAATTTGCCTGTGCTTAGCTCTATTACTTTTCTTTTTATCCTACAAATCTCCCTAGTCCTTGCCATAGACAAGCATACCCATAACATGATGCAGCCACCACTATGCACGAAAATATGAAGAATGTTACTGAATGATGTGTTGTTGGATTTGACCCAAACATAACGCTTTGTATTCAGGACAAAAAGTTCATTTCTTTGACACATTTTTTGCAGTATTACTTTAGTTCCTTATTGCAAACAGGATGCATGTTTTGGAATATTTATATTCGGTACATGCTTTCTTCTTTTCACTATACAATGTTTTTGATCCATCCTCCGTTGTCTTCTATCACAACCATTAAACTCTAACTGTTTTAAAATCACCATTGGCCTCATGGTGAAATCACATCCTTTCCAGTAGTGAATGTGTGTATTGATACACCATCCAAAGTGTACAATTTAATAACTGCACCATGCTCAAAGGAATATTCAACCATAGGAAAACCTCCCTGTATGTTAAAATACATTTTAAAAAGACCACTTTCCAGGGGGTGTACTTTTTCACATCACTGTATAATGTGACTAAGTCAGTCAAACAAGCATGGGTATTTTGCCACATCAAGTCATTTTAAGCATGAACTGGTTGTTGAAAAATGTATTTATTTATTGCTGTTTATACAGATGAGTGCATGTTGTGTCACTTTCAATACACACACACTCTATAGTCACAGAAAACCATTTTGCAATTATGTTAGCACAGCTGAAAACTGTTGTCCTGATTTAAGAAGCAATAAAACTGGCTTTCTTTAGACTAGTTGAGTATCTGGAGCATCAGCATTTGTGGGTTCAATTACAGGCTCAAAATGGCCAGAAACAGAACTTTCTTCTGAATCTTGTCAGTCTACTCCCTTCACAGAACAGCGCAAACTGGCTCTAACCTGAATAGAAAGAGTGGGAGGCACCGGTGCACAACTGAGCAAGAGGACAAGTACATTAGAGTGTCTAGTTTGAGAAACAGATGCCTCACAAGTCCTCAACTGGCAGCTTCATTAAGTAGTACCCGCAAAACACCAGTCTCAACGTCAACAGTGAAGAGGCGACTCCGGGATGCTGGCCTTCTGGGCAGAGTTCCTCTGTCCAGTGTCTGTGTTTTTTAGTTTTTTTCTTTTTATGGGCCAGTCTGAGATATGGCTTTTTCTTTGCAACTCTGCCTAGAAAAGTAAAGTTATTTTGAGATCTGGCCAATCGGTAGCAATTATGAGATGATAATATATTATTCTTTGAATGACAATATTATAATTTACCAATGTTTTCGATAGGAATTTTGTTATGTTCACCGGAAGCATTTCAGAGAAGAAAAAAATCTGAATTTCACGCTACTGTAAAATGCTGTTTTTGGATATAAATATGAACTTGATGGAACAAAAAATGCATGTATTGTATAACATAATGTCCTAGGAGTGTCATCTGATGGAGATTGTCAAAGGTTGGTGCATAATTTTAGCTGGTTTCTGCTTTTGGTGACGCCTGACCTTGAATTGAAACTGGATGTTTGTACTTTTGTGGCTATGTACTGTCCTAACATAATCTAACTTTATGCTTTTGCCTCTTTGAAAATCGAACAATGTGGTTAGATTAAGGAGATGTTTATCTTTTAAATTGTGTAAAATAGTTGATTGTTTGAAAAATTGAAATTATTAGATTTTTGATGTTTTGAATTTCCAGCCTTGTTAGCAATCCCGTCTCGGGGTTCATTGCTAACCTGTAGCCCCAACAGGTTAAAATGACTTGATGTGGCAAAATACCCATGCTTGTTTGACTGACTTGGTCACATTATACAGTGATGTGAAAAAGTACACCCCCTGGAAAGTGGTCTTTTTAAAATGTATTTTAACATATTTTTGGGACGGCAGGGTAGCCTAGTGGTTAGAGCATTTGACTAGTAACTGAAAGGTTGCAAGTTCAAATCCCCAAGCTGACAAGGTACAAATCTGTTGGTTTGCCCCTGAACAAGGCAGTTAATCCACTGTTCCTAGGCCGTCATTGAAAATAAGAATTTGTTCTTAACTGACTTGCCTAGTTAAATAAATAAATATTTGGATACATGGATATTTTAGCTAAATTCTAACCACATTCATTGATAAAGCTGACCCAATTTAACAAATCACACAAAAAAATACAACTAAAATGCAAAGTTAGTAGGCCCCTACCTTTATGTCACATAAAATTGCTAAAATTAGATGCAGGTGGAAATGATGAGAGAGTAACTTGGGAGGGACCAGCCTTCCATAAAGATTAGAAACTTGGTCTGGTTTGGTCTTAACCAAATGAGTTTGTGGTAACACATCATGCCAAGATCAAAATACCTGTCCGAGGCTCTTGGAAGAAAGAGTGATGACCATGAGTCAGGGAGGGGGTTACAAATCCATTTCCAAGCAATTCGAAGTACATCATTCCACTGTCCAACGGGTCATCTACAAATGGAGAAAATTCCAGAGTATTGGCAATCTACCTAGGACAGGTCATCCCACCAAATTCAGCCCAAGAGCTGTCCTAGAAGTCTCTAAGAACTCCAGGGTAACATCAAGGGATCTACATGCCTCTCTTGCCACAATCAATGTCGAAGTGCATGAGTCAAGAAAGAGACTGCACAAACACTTGGCCTACATGGGAGGTCAGGAAGGACGAAGCCTCTGCTCTCAAAATATCAAGTCTCGGCTTACATTTGCCAGACAACACCTGGGTAATGATCGAAACTACGTGCTCTGAACAGATGAGTCAAAGGTGAAGTTGTTTAGCTGCAATGCAAGATGCCATGTTTGGCAAAAACAAAACACTGCCTTTGAACAAAAGGACCTCATACCAACTGTAAAGCATGGAGGTGGTGCATTAAGGTTTGGGGCTGCTTTGCTGCCTCAGGGCCTGGTCAACATGCCATCATTGAGTCAACCATGAATTCAATATTGTGACAGAGGATTCTTGAAAGGTGAGACCATCTGTCAAAAATATGAAGCTGAACCGAACATGGATCTTTACCTCCCTTATCTCACCTCATTTGCTCACATTGTATATAGACTTATTTTTCTACTATATTATTGACTGTATGTTTGTTTTACTCCATCTGTAACTCTGTGTTGTTGTATGTGTCGAACTGCTTTGCTTTATCTTGGCCAGGTCGCAATTGTAAATGAGAACTTGTTCTCAACTTGCCTACCTGGTTAAATAAAGGTGAAATATATATATATATTTTTAAAACAGGACAATGATCCAAAACACACAAGCAAAGCTACAACAGAATGGCTCAAAAATAAGAAATGGAGGGTTATGGAATGGGCAAGTCAAAGCCCAGATCTCTATCCTGTCAATGCTCTGGGGGAGCTTGAAGCAGGCCGTGCATGCAAGAAAGCCCTCAAACATGACACAGTTGAAGCAGTACTGTAAAGAAAGGGCAAGAATTCCTCTGAGTCTAAATGAGACTGATAGACAGTTACAAGAAACGGCTACATGGAGTTATTTCAGCCAAAGGGGGCATTACCAGCTATTGAAGCTAGGGGTGTACTTGTTTTTTCCGAAATATGGAATTGCATTTCTGTAGATTTGATGAATACATGATTTCAAAGTATAATCTTTTAGTGTCACTTGTTCAATTAGGTTACCTTTATCTGTCAATAGTGTTGAAGTGAAGATTACATATCCACCTTTCCAAAAACTTTCCAGGGAGTGTACTTACTTTTTCACATGAATGTAGGTCATTGTTCCCTGCCGAAGGTACTAGATTGAGAAATCTGGATAGTTTCCTTCATAGTGACTTTGGTAGGCTAGACTGACATTGCAATGATAACACTGGTACAGCAAGAGACCAAGAGGATTAGAGAGACAAAACACTGATTTAAATCCCCGCTTCTCTCCCCAATTTTTTCATAATGCGTTGGCAATTTTGGACAGGAATTTATCCAGTGAGTATGACCAAATTACTCAGTAAAATTGCTCATCTTAATCTTTTGGCTCTCTCCTCATGACTGTTTGGTTTCACACAGTGTGCAGGTCTCAGTAAACACAATCTTATCTCGGCACTCTACAAACAATTCCTTCGACCTCATGGCTTGATTTTTGCTCTGACATGCACTGTCAACTGTGGGACCTTATATAGACAGGTGTGTGTCTTTCCAAATCATGTCCAATCAATTGAATTTACCACAGGTGGACTCCAATCAAGATGTACAACATCTCAAGGATGATCAATGGAAACAGGATGCACCTGAGCTCAATTCGAGTCTCATAGCAAAGGGTCTGAATACCTCCGTAAATAATGTTTATTTTTTATTTTTAATAAATTAGCTAAAATTTCAAAACACCAGTTTTCGCTTTGTCTATGGGGTATTGTGTGTAGATAAAAAAAAACATTTAATCAATTTTAGAATAAGGCTGTAACGTAACAAAATGTGGAAAATGTCAAGGGGTCTGAATTCTTTCCGAATGCACTGTAAATTCATAAAAATGATGCCAGCTGATTCATGATTTAGACTGGCTGAGAAACACTGCCTGCCTGTCTGTCTCGTCCCGAATCCCGACACGTTCATTACTATGGGACAGCTGGAGATCGAATTTGAATATTGAAACAATGTTGCAAATGTTGACGACAGGCAGCAGGGTTTATACAAATCTCGGCAGTTGAAAACTAAATATTAGTCCAAAAGAAATGTGAGATAATGTCTAGATGCTTTTTATAGTGGCGATCAAGTTTATAAAATGCGAAGCTGGTCTGATGAGACAGTGGATTGCGCGGTCAGATGGTTACAGGGTTAAATAGGCATTTTAACGTCATATATTTAGCTGGTGGTAACTTGTGGAATAGACACTGGCTAGAATGTGGTTTTAACCAATCAGCATTCAGGATTAGACCCACCAGTTGTATAAATGTGTTTAAAGTTATGGAACCAGCAGTATGTGCAATCCTTGGAAGCACATGTAAAACCATTCAACAAGCAAATCAAATCATTATTTGTCACATGTGCCAAATACAACAGGTGTAGTAGACCTTACGGTGAAATGCTTATTTACAAGCCCTCAACCAGCAATGGCGTTTTTAAGAAAAATATTTACTCAATAAACCAAAGTAAAAAAACAATGAGGCTATATTCCTGGGGATACCAGTACCGAGTCCATGTATGGTGGTACAGGTTACTCGAGGTAATTGAGTAATATGTACATGTAGGTAGGGGTAAAGTGACTATGCGTAGATAATAAACAGTGAGTAGCAGCAGCGTAAAAAAAGGGGGGGGGGGGGGTCAATGCAAATTGTCCGAGTAGCCATTTGATTAGCTGTTCAGCAGTCTTATGGCTTGGGGGTAGAAGCTTTCTCTCAAACATAGAAAATACCTTGTTTTCCCAAAATATATACTTTTATATTCTGCCTTTAAACCTGGTAGGTTCATGCAATGCCAAAGTAGTAAAACTGCATTTGTGTAGACATTCGACAAAAACATCCTTGGCGTTCATGGTTCCTTTTACATGGAAACATACAGTTGAAGTCAGAAGTTTACATACACCTTAGCCAAATACATTTAAACTCAGTTTTTCACAATTCCTGACATTTAGTCCAAGTAAAAAATTCCCTGTCTAAGGTCAGTTAGGATCACTTTATTTTTAGAATGTGAAATGTCAGAATAATAGCAGAGAGTATGATTTACTGCAGCTTTTATTTATTTAATCACATTCCCAGTGGGTCAGAAGTTTACATACACTCAACGAGTATTTGGTAGCATTGCCTTTAAATTGTTTAACTTGTCTCAAGCGTTTTGGGTAGCCTTCCACAAGCTTCCCACAATAAGTTGGGTGAAGTTTGGCCCATTCCTCCTGACAGAGCTAGTGTAACTAAGTAAGGTTTGTAGGCCTCCTTGTTCGCACATGCTTTTTCAGTTCTGCCCACACATTTTCTATAAGATTGAGGTCAGGGATTTGTGATGGCAACTCCAATACCTTGACTTTGTTGTCCTTAAGTCATTTTGCCACAACTTTGGAAGTATGCTTGGGGTCATTGTCCTTTTGGAAGACCCGTTTGCGACCAAACTTCCTGACTGATGTCTTGAGATGTTGCTTCAGTATCTCCACATAATTCTCCTGCCTTAAGATGCCATCTATTTTGTGAAGTGCACCAGTCCCTATTGCAGCAAAGCACCCCCACAACATGATGCTGCCACCCCCGTGCTTCACGGTTCGGATGGTGTTCTTCGGCTTGCAAGCGTTCCCCCTTTCTCCTCCAAACATAACGATGGTCATTATGGCCAAACAGTTCTATTTTTGTTTCATCAGACCAGAGGACATTTCTCAAAAAAGTATGAACTTTGTCCCCATGTGCAGTTGCAAACCGTAGTCTGGCTTTTAATGGCGGTTTTGGAGAAGTGGCTTCTTCCTTGCTGAGCAGCCTTTCAGGTTATGTCGATATAGGACTCGTTTTACTGTGGATATTGATACTTTTGTACCTGTTTCCTCCAGCATCTTCACAAGGTCCTTGCTGTTGTTCTGGGATTGATTTGCACTTTTCGCACCAACTTACATTCATCTCTAGGAGACAGAACGTGTCTCCTTCCTGAGTGGTATGACGGCTGCGTGGTCCCATGGTGTTTATACTTGCGTACTATTGTTTGTACAGATGAACGTGGTACCTTCAGGCATTTGGAAATTGCTCCCAAGGATGAACCAGACTTGTGGAGGTCTACAATTTTTTTCTGAGGTCTTGGCTGATTTATTTTAATTTCCCCATGATGTCAAGCAAAGAGGCACTGAGTTTGAAGGTTGGCTTTGAAATACATCCACAGATACACCACCAATTGACTCAAATGATGTCAGTTAGCCTATCAGAAGCTTCTAAAGCCATGACATCATTTTCTGGAATTTTCCAAGCTGTTTCAAGGCATAGTCAACTTAGTGTATGCAAACTTCTGACCCACTGGAATTGTGATACACATAAGTTAAATAATCTGTCTAAACAATTGTTGGAAAAATGACTTGTGTCATGCACAAAGTAGATGTCCTTACCGACTAGCCAAAACTATAGTTTGTTAACAATATATTTGTGGAGTAGTTGAATAACGTGTTTTAATGACTCCAACCTGAGTGTATGTAATTTTCCGACTTCAACTGTAGGTCATTTGTTATGGTGGGGTATCTTTTACCATTCGCTGGTGTAACGCCCTGGCCATAGAGAGGGGTTTTTTGTTCTTTATTTTGGTTAGGCCAGGGTGTTACATTGTTGGACGTTCTATGTTCATTTTCTATGTTGTCTGTTTCATTGATTTTGGCCGTGTGGCTTCCAATCAGGCACAGCTGTTGTTGGTTGTTGCTGATTGGGAGTCACACATAAGTGCCTGTTTTTCCGTTGGGGTTTTGTGGGTAATTGTTTCTGTTACGTATTGCACCTGACAGGACTGTTTTGGCTGTATCGTGTTCTTACGTTAATTAAATAACTATGATGAACACTAACTCCGCTGCGCCTTGGTCTACTCTCTCTCCCGACAGTCGTTACAGCTGGCTTGTTATGTGCCCCTTCCAAGTATTGCTAATTGGTTTTTCACAGGCGATTACTACTAGAACAGACTCTCTGAGTACAGATGATTTGTTGATCCACCATGTGCAAGATACAATTTGTTTTCTAAGTATTTATCTGAAGTGCCTATTCATTGTGCGATTTTAATTTTTTTATTTTGTTATTTTTTCATTGGAAAAAGTAGACCGCATGATGATGACGCTGTTTGTCTTGGCACAATGTTACATAATATTTAAGCAATAAGGCCCGAGGGGGTGTGGTGTATAACCAATATACCACGGCTAAGGGCTGTTCTTGGCCACGATGCAACGTAGAGTGCTAGGACACAGCCCTTAGCCGTGGTATATTGGCCATATATCACAAACCCCTGAGGTGCCTGATTGCTATTGCAAACTGGTTACCAATGTAATTAGAGCAGTAAAAATAAATGTTTTGTCATACCCATGGTATACAGTCTGATTTTCCTTGGCTTTCAGCCAATCAGCATTCAGTGCATGAACCACTCAGTTTATAATATGCATTATAGGAGTTCTGTGGTATTCTTACTCTTTGTCAAATGATCACTTTAAGGAGTAGGCTATGTCCAGTCGCTGTAGGCAAAGGGGTCATAAACTCTGGGTCCTCCAAATTTCCGGTGACCTCCACTAGCCAATCAGAGGCAGTGATCTGTCTTGCATGGCCAAGGGCCGGACTCCACTAGCCAGGGGCCAAACAGTTCCTGAACTCCATTATCCCAGACCTTAGCCACCGAGTGATTTCCATGTATGAACTTTAGCTCAGAAAATGTTTGTGTCACGCCCTGACCTGAGAGAGCCGTTTTTCTCTGTTTAGTTAGGTCAGGGTGTGATATGGGGTGGGCATTCTATGTGTTTTATTTCTATGTTTTGGCCGGGTATGGTTTCCAATCAGAGGCAGCAGTCTATCGTTGTCTCTGTTTGGGAGCCATACTTAGGCAGCCTTTTTCCCACTTGATTTTCGTGGGTAGTTGTTTTCTGTTTCGTTTAGGTAACATGACAGAACTGTTGGCTGTCATTTTGTTTCTTTGTCTAAGTGTTTCATTTCATTAAACTTAAATATGAGCACTCAACACGCTGCGCCTTGGTCCCCTCTATACGACGCCCGTTACAGTTTGATATTGCTACATGTTACGTTTTAGTATTTTTGTTCAGTGTATATTTTCCGGATTTTGACATTGCTAGTTTTGTTATTTCTTAACTTTTTGGGATTAGGTGTGTGTTGTTTTTTATATTACTGTACTGTTGGAGCTAGAAACACAAGCATTTCTCTGCACCTAACATCTGCAAATCTGTGTACGCAACCAATACACTTTATTTTGATTTATGTTAACACCTGGATCTTAATCATTTTAGCTGCACTCATTCATTTGGTTAATTTGTGCATTCGTGTGTATTCAAATGTAAGTCTGGCATTGTTGTGCTTTTTGGGTTGAGTTTGTACTGTTGTGGCTAGCCTACCTCTTTACACAGTCCATTGTTAATATGAGGCTATGGTGGTGGTTTCTCTAGAGACCATTGTGCTATTGTTAGTGTATTTATCGCACCATTTCATCCTGCATACACTTAATTGTTGCTTGTTTGTTGGGCTACATATTCTTTCTGTTGAATTTATTGCAGTCATTAGTTCTACTCCTGTTAATTCCAGAACCATGTCAACCACATTTCAATGATGTCCTGTGTGTGTTCTATCTCTGCAAGGTTGGGCTATTCTCCTAAAGCAGGGGTGTCACATACATTTAGCCCCAGGGGTCGAATTCGGTCTTCCACGAGGTCGGGGGGGGAGGGGCGCACTGAAAATGTGTTATATTTCCTCGCAGTCATTTTTACTGTAGGAGTATTGAGCTCAACGAGACAATTCTGTTTACACTGCGCTGCTTGTAGGGGGGCTACTGTTGGGCTAGGGTTGTGCGTTCCCTCTTGAGGTAGTGGTCAAGATGTGAGAAATTTGCAGAGACGTGAGAAATTTGTAGCTTTACATTACAGTAATGCTGTACGTCTATTCTCTGGATTTTTCCCATACCTCTCGAGAATCTCCATCTTTCGGCAATGTAAATGGGCCTAAGACATCAGAGTTGGGGCATGTCCAAAGACTAGAGCAATGTTGAAGACCCCCTCCCAATAAGCCGGTCCCTAGCATGTGATAGACTTGTTGATTGTTTGACTATAATCAGTTAGCACAGGCGGCTGTTGAATATGTCAGAAGGAAAGGCTTCTCTTTTACAAAGATGGGTTACAGCCTCAATTTTACATGCTGTCTCAATTAGTTTCACTTGAGCAACCCAAGGGATGTGTGTGTGTGTGTGTGTGTGTGTGTGTGTGTGTGTGTGTGTGTGTGTGTGTGTGTGTGTGTGTGTGTGTGTGTGTGTGTAAAAACATGGTGAAATTGATACACCTATAGACAACACACAGTGCCTTCAAAAAGTATTCATGTCCATTGAGTTTTTCCACATTTTGTTGTTACAAAGTGGGATTAAAATTGATTTAATTTTCTTTTTTTTTGTCAACAATCTACACAAAATACTCTGTGAGAGTGAAGGAATTTATAAATGTTTTATTAAAACTAAAACACTATTACAGTGCCTTGCAAAAGTATTCATCCCCTTGGTGTTTTCCTTTTTTGTGGCATTACAACCTGTAATATAAATATTTTCACTTGGATTTCATGTAATGGACATGCACAAAATAGTCCAAATTGGTGAAGTGAAATGAAAAAAATTACGGAAAAGAGTTGTTTGCATATGTATTCACCCCCTTTACTATGAAGCCCCTAAATAAGCCCCTTAATTAAGATCTGGTGTAACCAATTACCTTCAGAAGTCACATAATTACTTAGATTGCACACAGGTGGACTTTATTTAAGTGTCACATGATCTCAGCATATATACACCTGTTCTGAAAGGCTCCAGAGTCTGCAACACCACTAAGCAAGTGGCACCACCAAGCAAGCGGCACCATGAAGACCAAGGAGCTCTCCAAACAAGTCAGGGACTAAGTTGTGGAGAAGTACAGATCAGGGATGGGTTATAAAAAATATCAGAAACTTTGAAAATCCCACGGAGCACCATTAAATCGATTATTAAAAAATGGAAAGAATATGGCACCACAACAAACCTGCCAAGAGAGGGCCGCCCACCAAAACTCATGGACTAGGCAAGGAGGGCATTAATCAGAGAGGCAACTAAGAGACCAAAGATAACCCTGAAGTAGCTGCAAAGCTCCACAGCGGAGATTGGAGTATCTGTCCATAGGACCACTTTAAGCCGTACACTCCACGGAGCTGGGCTTTACGGAAGAAAAAAGCCATTGCTTGAAGAAAAAAATAAGCAAACACATTTGGTGTTCGCCAAAAAGCATGTGGGAGACTCCCCAAACATATGGAAGAAGGTACTCTGGTCAGATGAGACTAAAATTTAGTTTTTTGGCCATCAAGGAATATGCTATGTCTGGCGCAAACCCAACACATCTCATCACCCAAGAATACCATCCCCACAGTGAAGCATGGTGGTGACAGCATCATGCTGTGGGGATGTTTTTCATCGGCAGGGACTGGGACACTGGTCAGAATTGAAGAAATGATGGATGGCACTAAATACAAGGAAATTCTTGAGGGAAACCTGTTTCAGTCTTCCAGAGATTTGAGACTGGGACGAGGTTCACCTTCCAGCAGGACAATGCCCCTAAGCATACTGCTAAAACAACACGAGTGGTTTAAGGGGAAACTTTTAAACGTCTTGGAATGGCCTAATCGAAGCCCAGACCTCAATCCAATTGAGAATCTGTGGTATGACTTAAAGACTGCTATACACCAGCGGAACCTATCCAACTTGAAGGAGCTGGAGCAGTTTTGCCTTGAAGAATGGGCAAAAATCCCAGTGGCTAGATGTGCCAAGTTTATAGAGACATACCCCAAGAGACTTTCAGCTGTTATTGCTGCAAAAGGTGGCTCTATAAAGTATTGACTTTGAGGGGGTGAAAAGTTATGCATGCTCAAGTTTTCAGATTTTTTTGTCTTATTTCTTGTTTGTTTCACAATAAAAAATATTTTGCATTTTCAAAGTGGTAGGCATGTTGTGTAAATCAAATGATACAAACCCCCCCAACAAAAATCTATTTTAATTCCAGGTTGTAAGGCAACAAAATATGAAAAATGCCAAGGGGGGTGAATACTTTCGCAAGCCACTGTATATCTTGATTAGATAAGTATTTAACTCTTGAGTCAATACATGTTAGTCACCTTTGGCAGTGATTACAGCTGTGAGTCATTCTGGTTAAGTCTCTTCAGAGCTTTGCACACCTGGATTGTACAATTTTTGCCATTATTCTTCAAGCCCTAGTTGTTGATCATTGCTAGACAGCCATTTTCAAGTCTTGCCATAGATTTTCAAGCCAATTTAAGTCAATTGTAACTAGGCCACTTAGGAACATTCAATGTCGTCTTTGTAAGCAACTCCAGTGTATTTATGGTCTTGCATTTTAGGTTATTGTCCTGTTGAAAGGTGAATTTGTCTCCCAGTGTCTTTTGGAAAGCAGACTGAACCAGGTTGTCCTCTAGGATTTTGCATGTTCTTAGCTCTTTATCCTACAAAACTCCCTAGTCCTTGCCGATGACAAGCATACCCATAACATGATGCAACCCCTACCATGCTTGAAAATATGAAGAGTGGTACTCAATGATGTCTTGTGTTGGATTTGCCCCAAACAAAATGCTTTGTATTCAGGACAAAAAGTTCAATTCTTTGAGACATTTTCTTCAGTATTACTTTAGTACATTATTGCAAACAAGATGCATGTTTTGGAATATTAATATTCTGTACAGGCTACCTTCTTTTCACTCTGGCATTTATGTTAGTGTTGTAGAGTAACTACAATGTTGTTGATCATCCTCCGTTGTCTTCTATCACAGCCATTTAAACTCTAACTGTTTTAAAATCACATTTGGCTCATGGTGAAGTCCCTGAGCGGGTTCCTTCCTCTTTTGGAAGGATGCCTGTATCTATGTAGTGACTTGGTGTATTGATACATCAGCCAAAGTGTAAAGTTAATAACTCCACCATGCTCAAAGGGATATTAAATGTCTGCTTTTTTTACCCATTTACCAATATGTGCCCTTCTTTGTGAACCATAGGAAAACCTCCCTGGTCTTTGTCCTTGAAATTCACTGCTCGATTTAGCTTACAGATAGATAATTGTATGTGTGGGGTACAGAGATGGGGTAGTAATTTCAAAATCATGTTAAACACTATTATTGCACACAGAGTGAGTCCATGCAACGTATTATGTGATTTGAAAAGCACATGTATTATTTAGGCTTGCCATAACAAAATGGTTGAATACTTATTGACAGAAGACATTTCAGCTTTTCATTTTTAATTAATTAGTAAAAAATGTTTTTAACATAATTCCACTTTGACATTATGGGGTATTGTGTGTAGATCAGTGACACAACATTTTCAGTTTGTCTTTTGGGAAAGTAGCAACTCAACAAACATCACATTGCCATAATATCAAGAGCACCCTAAACCCAACAGAGTTCAGTGGCAATTCAATGATAACGGAATTGTGCTGAGAGTCAGATTTTTCATTTAAAAAATGTATACCATGTGCAGATGCAAAGTTTGGTAAAATAATTTTGGTAAAATCTCCCTCAGTTTGTGACCTCTGTTTTTAAATATCTCCCCCGAATTAAGATTCAAAGATGTCTGCAGAAAGAATGAGGTGTCAGCTATGACATGACACATTGAAATCTATTTTGGTTATTGAACTACAGGAAGTGGATTTACACGCGGTAATGGAATTTCATCATGGGTCCCTGATCTGTATTACACAGACATGCATAATTATGGATACACACTGGCTATTATTTGAATGAGCTCTGCCCCCAAACAAGACCAAAATTGGTTGGACTGGAACAAATCTGAACTAATCATAGACGTCTATGTTTCACAAGTGTTGAGAGCACAGTAAAGTAAAAAAAAACTAAGTTTAGTAAAGTATAGTTCAGTAAAGAACACAGTAGAGAACACTATAATTGAGGACACTATAATGTACTGTACTCTACTGAGCTCTACTGTTCTGTACTGTACTGTACTTTGATGTCCAAACTTGTGAAACATAGACATCTATGATTGGGCCAAATCAGCATCTCTCGACATTGAAATTAAAGCTGGTCTGGACCATACCAAAAACACAAAATCTGGACTCACAAAATGAACATCCATGGATGTCATTTTTACATTTTAAGTCATTTAGCAGATGCTCTTATCCAGAGCAACTTACAGTAGTGAATGCATACATTTCATACATTTTTTTCTCCGTACTGGTCCCCCGTGGGAATCAAACTCACAACCCTGGCGTTGTAAACACCATGCTCTACCAACTGTGCCACACGGGACCAGTCCAGTCCACTGACGGTCGGTGTTCAGTGGGTAAGGATGCTGGTACAGTAAATGTAAAGAGATTGGGCCCATGGGTAGGTGTCAGTAAGAGCCGGGAGAGGCAACATTAAATGGAAAGAAGAGAGAGATGGAGTGGTTGTCCAGTCAGAAAAGATAAAGACAGAAAGAGAAAGACAACCGTTATGATTTGAAAATAAGCGTATACCAGTGGAAGGGAGGACTGTAGCAAGTGACCCGGCTGTGGTTAGTGACTACTATGATTTCCCATTGTTGCCAATTCAATTGCAGTAATTCTGTTACAGATATTTGTGAAGTTCCGCTACCAATTTGGGAACAGAATTTCATGTTTTAATAACCTAATGATTCATAGATATCAGTAAAAAAAACTTTACTTCTGTGATCTTTCATTATCCTCCCTCCTCATGAGGGAGAGATATTAGAACATATGCATCTTAAAGATGTGTTTTTGGTTACGGAATTTCAAGGCACAGGGCAATGTTTCTTAATCTTACACAAGGCAAATAATTTATCCAAAACTAAATATATGTTGATATTAGCTGGCAGGGGTCTTTACTTCAACGTTATTGTGTTTTGATGTATTTTTAATACTTTAATAGATTTTCTGGTAGATGTTTTCCAATACCCTTTTTCTATCTGTTTGAACAGAAATCAAAGTCTTTGCTTATTCCTAGAAAATATCAGTCAAATGTATATATGCCTTAATTTCTCAAATATAGACTGTTCGCTTTCATTTGACACCAGATTTGACAGTCTCCTTCACGTTGGTTTTCATGGGTCCTTTTACATTGAAATGGCCTCATGAGTCCAGCATCGTAGACATTGGTAAGATATACCCGACCATAAGAAAAGACCTTTCACTTGTTTGTTATCGGCCCCTTCCAAGTATCTCTAACTGGTTTTTCATAGGCGATTACTGCTAGAACAGGCTTTCTCAGAGTCCAGAAGATAACCATTTTGACGATCCACCATGCGTAAGATGCAGTTTGTTTTCTAAGTATTTATCTGAAGTGCCTATTCATTGTGTGATTTTTCACGGGAAAAAGTAGACCACATGATGATGACACTGTTTTGTACAATAACATCTATAGTCTTGGCACAATGTTATTTTATATTTAAGCAACAATGCCCAAGGGGGTGTGGTATATGGCTAATATACCATGGCTAAGGGCTGTTCTTAGTCACGACACAACAAGGCGTGTCTAGAAACTGCCCTTAGACATGGTATATTGGCCATATATCACAAACGTGTGTATATATATATACTGCTCCAAAAAATAATGTAACTCCAAGTCAATCACACTTCTGTGAAATCAAACTGTCCACTTAGGAAGCAACACTGATTGACAATAAATTTCACATGCTGTTGTGCAAATGGTATAGACAACAGGTGGAAATTATAGGCAATTAGCAAGACACCCCCAATAAAGGAGTGGTTCTGCAGGTGGGGACCACAGACCACTTCTCAGTTCCTATGCTTCCTGGCTGATGTTTTGGTCACTTTTGAATGCTGGCGGTGCTTTCACTCTAGTGGTAGCATGAGACGGAGTCTACAACCCACACAAGTGGCTCAGGTAGTGCAGCTCATCCAGGATGGCACATCAATGCGAGCTGTGGCAAGAAGGTTTGCTGTGTCTGTCAGCGTAGTGTCCAGAGCATGGAAGCGCTACCAGTACATCAGGAGACATGGAGGAGGCCGTAGGAGGGCAACAACCCAGCAGCAGGACCGCTACCTCCGCCTTTGTGCAAGGAGAAGCAGGAGAAGCACTGCCAGAGCCCTGCAAAATGACCTCTAGCAGGCCACAAATGTGCATGTGTCTGCTCAAACGGTCAGAAACAGACTCCATGAGGGTGGTATGAGGGCCCGACGTCCACAGGTGGGGGTTGTGCTTACAGCCCAACACCGTGCAGGATGTTTGGCATTTGCCAGAGAACACCAAGATTGTCAAATTCGCCACTGGCGCCCTGTGCTCTTCACAGATGAAAGCAGGTTCACACTGAGCACGTGACAGACGTGACAGAGTCTGGAGACGCCGTGGAGAACGTTCTGCTGCCTGCAACATCCTCCAGCATGACCGGTTTGGCGGTGGGTCAGTCATGGTGTGGGGTGGCATTTCTTTGTGGGGCCGCACAGCCCTCCATGTGCTCGCCAGAGGTAGCCTGACTGCCATTAGGTACCGAGATGAGATCCTCAGACCCCTTGTGAGACCATATGCTGGTGCGGTTGGCCCTGGGTTCCTCCTAATGCAAGACAATGCTAGACCTCATGTGGCTGGAGTGTGTCAGCAGTTCCTGCAAGAGGAAGGCATTGATGCTATGGACTGGCCCGCCCGTTCCCCAGACCTGAATCCAATCGCTCCATCCACCAACGCCACGTTGCACCACAGACTGTCCAGGAGTTGGCGGATGCTTTAGTCCAGGTCTGGGAGGAGATCCCTCAGGAGACCATCCGCCACCTCATCAGGAGCATGCCCAGGCGTTGTAGGGAGGTCATACAGGCATGTGGAGGCCTCACACACTACTGAGCCTCATTTTGACTTGTTTTAAGGACATTATATCAAAGTTGGATCAGCCTGTAGTGTGGTTTTCCACTTTAATTTTGAGTGTGACTCCAAATCCAGACCTCTATGGATTGATAAATTGGATTTCCATGGATTATTTTTGTGTGATTTTGTTGACAGCACATTCAACTATGTAAAGAAAAAAGTATTTAATAAGATTATTTCTTTCATTCAGATCTAGGATGTGTTGTTTAAGTGTTCCCTTTATTTTTTTGAGCAGTATATATATATAGGCCATATATCAACAGCACAAAAGGAGACACTCTAGACCCAAACTGTTATAGACTTATATCCATCCTGCCCTGCCTTTCTAAAATCTTCAAAATGCAAGTTAACAAACAGATCACCGACCATTTCGAATCCCACCGTACCTTCTCCACTATGCAATCTGGTTTCCGAACTGGTCATGGGTGCACCTCAGCCACGGTCCTAAACGATATCATAACTGCCATCAATAAAAGACAGTGCAGCCATCTTCATCAACCTGGCCAAGGCTTTCGACTCTGTCAATCACTGCATTCTTATCGGTTTATTGGTTTCTCAAATGACTGCCTCTCCTGGTTCACCGACTAATTCTCAGACAGAGTTCAGTGTGTCAAATCAGAGGGCCTGCTGTCCGGACCTCTTGCAGGCTCTATGGGGGTGCCACAGGGTTCAATTCTCGGGCCGACTCTTTTCTCTGTATATATCAATGATGTCACTCTTGCTGCTGGTGATTCTCTGATCCACCTCTACACAGACAACACCATTCTGTATACATCTGGCCCTTCTTTGGACACTGTGTTAACAAACCTCCAAACAACCTTCAATGCCATACAACACTCCTTCCGTGGCCTCCAACTGCTTTTAAATGCTAGTAAAACTAAGTGCACGCTCTTCAACCGATTGCTGCCCGCACCCACCCACCCGCCCGACTAGCATCACTACTCTGGACGGTTCTGACTTACATTAAGCATCTCCAATCCAAATTTAAATCTAGAATCTGCTTCCTATTTTGCAACAAAGCCTCCTTCACTCATGCTGCCAAACATGCCCTCATAAAACTGACTATCATACCGATCCTTGACTTCAGCGATGTCATTTACAAAATAGCCTCCAACACTCTACTCAGCAAACTAGATGTAGTCTATCACAGTGCCATCTGTTTTGTCACCAAAGCCCTTATACTACCCACCACTGCGACCTGTATGCTCTCGTTGGCTAGCCCTCGCTACATATTCGTTGCCAAACCCACTGGATCCAGGTCATCTATAAGTCTTTACTATGTAAAGCCCCGCCTTATCTCAGCTCACTGGTCACCATAGCAGCACCCACCTGTAGCGCTCGCTCCAGCAGGTATATCTCACTGGTCATCCTCAAAGCCAACACTTCCTTTGGCCGCCTTTCCTTCTATTCATATACTGTCTATACAGAACTTAATTATAATATTTTATATATATATAAATAATCTGGACTCTGACATTGCTCATTCTGATATTTCAGAATTTTTGGGGGATTATGTGTATATTGTTTTTTATTGCTAGGTATTACTGCACTGTTGGAGCTAGAAACACAAGCATGTTTGTTTGCTTGTTTGACACCCCTGTCCTAAAGCATAGAGAACATCCCAACAGTCTGCACAAAAAACTTCTTTGTTGTCTTTCAGGAATAAATAGCCTACACCCCTGGTTGAGAATGGACGCTGTTGCTGACAATTTTGCAATGATGGGAAGCATTATTGGATAACTTCTATACATCGTTGGCATGGATAACGCTGCCCTCACTTCCTTCCCCTTTGGAAGAATCATTGTCTCATCCGTTTGTGCGATCTTTTTCCTGGCCCTCATACTCTTGTCGTGCCGTGGCAGGAACCAAGAGGTGATAGGAGCGGGCCGTGCGGTACTGATAACGGGCTGTGACAGCGGATTCGGTCATCATCTGGCCCGCAGGCTGGATGCTCAGGGGTTTGTGGTCTTTGCCGGTTGTCTGTTTCCCAACGGAGACGGTGCCCAAACTCTGCACAGAGAGAGCTCCAGCAACATGAACATTCTCAAGCTAGACGTCACTAAAGATGAAGATGTGACACAGACAAGGACTGTGGTCCAATCTAACCTGCCAGAGAAAGGTGAGTTCTGTTACAAGTAGGTTACTTAACATAACAATTACGGACTGTTAATGGAATAATTGATATAATTTCCTTCTCAAAAGAAACTCTTAAGACTAAGCAGGGGTAGGCAACTATATTCAGCCATGGGCCAATTTTTGTCGGAGCGGATAGTCAGGGGGCGGAACATAGCCCAATTGTACACTGCAAATTGAGCACAACTAAACCCAATAAGATATATTTTTTTAAATAATCATGTCATACACGATCACGTCTCTTTTTGTGGGAATACTTTGGAACAGATTTCATAAATGTAACACATTTTGGCTCAATTCCTGGTGATTTTAGCCTCGTTTTTTTTTTTTTACTTAAAAGAAATTCATTGGGGGCTGTTTTTGGCTTGTGGGACACCTGTTGCTGACCCATGACTAAGACTATTCAGAGGTTGATGTTCCTGCTCTTCACAAGTCCTTTTTCCCCCAGGGCTTTATTAATGATGCATTGACTGTTATTAACACTAAGAGATAACCTTTTCCTTCTCAAAAGCACCTGTTGTCAACTAAAACATAAAATGTGCAACCTGGGCTCAGGGCAATTTGTAGGATTTTGTGCATACCTCCATTTAGCATGTTATATTACATTTCTTTAGGTAACATTATGAATTGAATAGCGGTCGTACAATATCATACAAATTAGAGGATTTATGGTGTCACTCAAACTCGCAACCTTTGGATTGCAGGAATTAGGGCTAGGGTAGAGCTGGGTGACACGGACAAAAATCCATATCCCGATATGTTTACCTATTTTTAGCAATAATGATAAATCAGCGATAAATAATTTTTGTGGGAGGTGCTAGAGCCTGACGATAGTATGGACAAAAAGAAATGTGACAAATGTAACTATTTGTAACGTGGGTCGTCTAATGGGGACCAAGACACGGCGTGTGATGTGCTCATAATTACTTTTATTGAACTCAAAATCAAACAACAAACGACCGAAAACAGTCCCGTCAGGTGCAACATACACAAAACAGGAAACAACCACCCACAAAACACAGGAAAAAACACCCCTACTAAATAGGACCTTCAATTAGAGGCAACGAGGAACAGCTGCCTCCAATTGAAGGTCAACCCAATAAACTAAACATATAAATAGACACACTAGAATAAACATAGAAATATACTAACATAGAACATAAATCAAAAACCCCGAAACACATAAAACAAACACCCCCTGCCACGCCCTGACCAAACTACAATAACAAATAACCCCCTTACTGGTCAGGACGTGACAGTACCCCCCCCCCCCCCCCCAAAGGTGCAGACCCCATATGCACCTCAAACAAAAAACACAAAATTAACCCAAAATAAAGGGAGGGAATGGAGGGTGACCACCGTCACCGACGGTTCCTGTGCTACACCCCCCCCCCTTCCCAAACCTCCCCCCATGGAGGTGGCTTTGGCTCCGGGCTTAATCCCCACTCTAACCTGTCCACCCCTGCTGAAGGCTCGGAGCTGTAGCCTACCGCTGAAGGCTCTGGGCTGAGGGGCAACTCTGGCTGCGCCGGACTGGCGGGCGACTCTGGCTGCGCCGGACTGGCGGGCGACTCTGGCGGTTCCAGACTGTGGGCCGTCTCTGTCGGTTCTGGACTGTGGGCCATCACCAGAAGCACTGGACGGGGCACTGCTGCCGGAAGCTCTAGACGGGGCACTGTCGTCGGAAGCTCTAGACGGTTCTGGCTTTGGAGGCGCCAGAACCGTAACACGCACCACATGGCTAGTGCGAAGAGCAGCAACAGGACATACTGGACTGGGCAGGCGCACTAAAGGCCAAGTGCGTGGGACTGGCTTAGGAGGCACGCACCTCAGGGCTAGTGCGAGGAGCAGGAACAGGACGTACTGGACTGTGGAGGCTTACCGGAGAGAGAGTGCGAGAAGCAGGCACATGCTCGACACAATAAGCACGGGGAGTTTGCTCAGGGCCTAACCCTGGCCCAGCCAAACTACCCGTGTGCCCCCCCAAAAAGAATTTGGGGGGCTGCCTCTCGTTCTTCCCTGGTAGGCTCCAATAACGTTCAGTAACTTGCCCCCAAGTCCAGTTTCTTCTCTCCATCCACTCCAATACCAACCAGGTGTCCATCTCTACCCGGGCACGCCGCTTGATCCAGTCATGGTGGATGGTTCTGTGTGGTTCTGTAAAAATATCACTATTTTGATGGACAGTTACTTTGAAGGGCTCTAAAAAAAAATTCTTCCAGTGCCAAGTAAGACAACGGAGATGGTAGCCTATATATGATTCAAAGAGTAGCTATGTCATCAAACCTATCCAGGGAATGCATGATTGAAATTGTGATGTGAAACCTGTCAAAAGTTATCCAGAATTATCAGATTTTTTGGGGAGCTCTTCAGAGAATTTGCAGACACCTATAGGCAATATTATTTCACCTCCTGAGGTAGTGGGAACTCAAAACACTTAGCTAGTTTGCTGACTCTAAATATGATATTGTTGCTATATAGCCATGTAGGCTAATAGATTAAGATGAATCAAATAGTAAATGTAGGCTAATGGCAAAAACTTTCCAGCACAAGGCCTAGGCTCCTTGATGAAGGCCTAGTCACTGTGAATCGCGCGCTCGGCTCCGCTCCGCGGGCGTATGTAAACCATATTACAGCCTGCTCCAGATATGTTTAAGATGTACTATGCATAAATCACTCCGCCATTTCCTGGTTGCTAAAATAGAGTCGTTTTAAACCACTGCGAAATACCTTTTCCATAACAAAAAATATTGTACTTTCAGCTGTTTTAAGCTGGTGTAGAAAACTGAAGGTAAAAGACGCAAAAAACGAAACTTGAGAAAGGGAAGCATAGAAATAACGCACACAGAGCATATCTACCGCTTCTTAGACTTGCTTTCAATAAGAATGACAGCTCAATGTGGATTTGGTCAGGTTTAAAGTAACTGGACCATTAGTATATATTTTTTATTTTACCTTTTTAATTATGCTTGTCAGTTAATTAAGAACAAATTCTTATTTACAATGACGGCCTAGGAACAGTGGTTTAACTGCCTTGTTCAGGGGCAGAACGACAGGTTTGTACCTTGTCAAGTCGGGGATTCGATCTAGCAACCTTTCGGTGACTGGCCCAACGCTCTAACCACTAGGCTACCTGCCGCCCCAGAAACTGTATATACAGTTTAAATCATCTTGGAGGTGCTCAGAAATATGTATAGTATGCTTCATATGGCTCTGACGCCAGGCTGAAACGTGAGACACTTATGACAAAACTGATTTAACAGGTTTTACACACATTGTTAATGTAAGTTGATTTGTTTTGTTTGAAGGGCTTTGGGCAGTTGTGAACAATGCTGGCATCGTAGACTGGTCAGAGACAGAGTGGAACACCATTGATGATTATCGCATTATGGCTGAGGTCAACTTATTTGGCAGCATCAGGACCTCCATAGCTTTCCTCCCATTGGTTCGTGCCTCAAAAGGTAAGTTTAATAATTATTTTACCATCACCATTTCATAATGGTGATCACAGTTCTTCATTTATCACATTCAATGTTCATATTACTCCACAGTGTTCTAAAATGTGTAATGTTCATTGATTTCCGTAGGACGGATGGTGTACGTCTCAAGCATCTTTGCGTTCTTCAACTGTCTGACCATGGGGGCCTACAGTATGTCCAAGAGAGGACTGGAGGCGTTTGCAGACTGCCTACGGGTAGAGATGGCCTGTTTTGGAGTAAAGGTAAAGACAACTCTTGGTAATCATAATAATTACTGTGTGTGTGTGTGTGTGTCCTTTTAATACTCTGTAGATTTTTTTTACATTGATTGTAACCAACACATTCCCTATAGAACGTCAATCTGTGATTGCTATAGCCATTTATGGACATTTAAGGATATACAGTATACCCATTAATTCTTGAAGAATATAACGTATAAATGCCTCATGAGCTTAGTTCAACTGTGGTACCCCATCAGAACCCAAAATATAAGCTTGTTTTACTTCTTTGTTGGCTATAGCTAACACTATAGCTTTAAAACATGGTTAAATATATAACTTTGATATCATGGATGACCAATCCTTGCATCCATAGCTCTGTTTATGAATTTGAGAAAGGTTACATTTCTCCAGCCCCATCCCTCAGGTCTTCACCAAAACCCTGCCGGTGTGACTGCTTATTGTTTGAACTTCAGAGTGCCCCTTTAACATTGTGGTGATGATCTCAGGTGAGCATCATCCAGCCAGGTAACTTTGGTCCTGCTACCAGCATCCTGAGGAGGAGGAGAACAGGGACAGACATCTGGGAGAAACTGGACAGGGAGCGTCAACAGATGTTCAACAGGCAGTATGTGGACCTGGCCAATAACTACCACATGTCTACATGTATGACTGGCAACCAGGACAGCAGCCTGGTCATAGACGCTATGGTGGACGCCCTCACAGCGGACAGACCTAAACGCAGATATCTGTTGGTCTCTAAGCTGGATATGTTGTTCTTCTATTCCTTTCCCTATCTGCCGACATATGTCACTGATGCAGTTTTCTACCTCAGTCCCATGTACAACAAAAGAAAAGCAATGCTTTATTCCAAATAGAGAATATCTGTATTATGCTGGAGTGACAGTAGAAAAAGTGTATGGCTTTGTGTTATGTTGTAATGTGACAATATTTTTTATATCGCGCTTCTCACTTATTTTGTGTTGCACACTTGCATGTGTCCCAAATTCTCTGGGAAGTGTATGCATTCCTTCCCACCAACAATACATTAGGGAAGAATAGAAGATGTTTGGGACGTAACTAAGAGGATTCAATGGCATGTTACTGTGTCTTGCAGCTGCTTGCTTCACTCATAACCACAAAATTACATATTTACCTGATTTGTTTGATATTAATAGTTAGCAATTGATACTTAACAAATAGGAGGATATTTCTGTCCTGTTAGTGTCTGTGTTTTTATGGTCTCCACTCTAGTTTCCTGCAGCTAATCTGGGCATATGGTCACCAGAGATGGCTTGAGCTGACAATTTAGTTAAAGACTGCATTACATAGACAAGATGTGGTGGGTGTAACCGAGATAGAGATAGCCAGGAAGAGTTTAGAACAATACCTCATTGTCTCTAAATCATCCTTGCATCTGGGAAACTAAGCCAGGGTGGGGTAAAGACAACACCCATGTGCAGATAACGACAGGATGGTTTGATGCTCCTTGGTCTGCATGAGGGGGGTTGAACCAACCATGACTGAGAATTGTTAGTGTCAGCTATATATAGTACTCTGCATTTGTGTAAAGGTTAGGTTACTTGGTCCAACACTCAAGGGTGGAGGGTCGACCAGCCTAATTATTGCAATAATTAATCGATATTTAATAAAGATGATTGTTTGAAGAAATGACCAAATCTCTCTCAGTACTGAATTTCCACGACAGTATACAGAACCTACACTACATGACCAAAAGTATGGGGACACCTGCTCTTCAAACATCTCATTCCAAAATCATAGGCATTAATATGGAGTTGGTCCCCCCTTTGCTGCTATAATAGCCTCCACTCTTCTGGGAAGTGGAGGCTTCTGGCAACTAGATGTTGAAACTTTGCTGCGGGGACTTGCTTCCATTCAGCCACATCATGGCTGTGTGCTTCTGGGAAGTGGAGGCTTCTGGCAACTATATGTTGAAACTTTGCTGCGGGGACTTGCTTCCATTCAGCCACATCATGGCTGTGTAATCAATTTTAAACACCTGTCAGCGATGCGTGTGGATGAAATAGCCGAATCCACTATTTGAAAGGGTTGTCCACAGACTTTTGTAGATATAGTGTATGTGGTTGTTTTATTCAAGAAGCTGTATGCAATGTTCTTTATACCAGTATTTGTTTTTCTCCGTTTTTTACTATAATACTTTAAACACAACACAAGGCTTTATGCAATAAACTTGTCAAGAATACAACCTCAATTCTAAGTACATTATCACTACAGAATCCATAGGCTTTAAAATGGATGTGCATAGTAACAGTTTCCCCTCTATTGGTGTTAACTACCTTTCTCTTGGTGCAGGAAACTGCAGTTTATGGTGAAGACCCTTTATCTTTAAGCTAATTCTTGCAAATGGAGTGTTGGGGAGTTGTTTGAAAAATGTCCCTTTGTGCTCAAGGGGGCCCTAAATGCTTCCTTATGCTTCGGTTTGGCTGGCGCCTTGCCAAACTCATGAAATCTGTTATTAATAACTAAGATGTTTGGTGCAGTATTTCTCAAGTGAAAAAATGTGCATGTAAACAAGTCGTCTATTGTTATTAAATGACAACAAACACTTCATTGAAGAATCCCTACTGTTGACAAATGACCGACGGGGCATAGACTTAGTGGATTCGTCTATTTCAGCCACATCCATTGCTGACAGGTGTATAAAATCGATCACACAGTCATGCAATCTCCATAGACAAACATTGGCATTAGAATGGGCTTACTTTTAATTTATTTACATACATACATACATACATACATACATACATACATACATACATACATACATACATACATACATACATACATACATAGGAGGCCACCTTTCCAACAAGTCAGTTTGTAAAATGTCTGCCCTGCTAGAGCTGACCCGGTCAACTGTAAGTGCTGTTATTGTGAAGTTGAGACATTTAGGAGCATCAACAGCTCAGCCGCAAAATGGTAGGCCACACAAGCTCATAGAACGGGACCGGCGAGGACTGACGCTTCCATTGCTCCAAATCATCTACAACACTCACTATCGAGTTCCAAACTGCCTCTGGAGGCAACGTCAGCACAATAACTGTTTGTCAGGAGCTTCATGAAATAGGTTTCCATGGCCGAGCAGCCGCCCACAAGCCTAAGATCACCATGTGCAATGCCAAGCGGTGGCTGGAGTGGTGTAAAACTTGCCGCCATTGGACTCTGGAGCAATGGAAACGTGTTCCCTGGAATGATGAATCACGCTTCACCATCTGGCAGTCAGATGGACTAATCTAGGTTTGGCGGATGCTAGGAGAATGCTACATGCCCCAATGCATAGTGCCAACTGTAAAGTTTGGTGGAGGAGGAATAATGGTCTGGGGCTGTTTTTCATGGTTTGGGCTAGGCACCTTAGTTCCAGTGAAGGGAAATCTTAACGCTACAGCATACATTGACATTCTAGTCGATTCTGTGCTGTCAACTTTTTGGCAACAGTTTGGGGAAGGCCCTTTCCTGTTTCAGCATGACATTGCCCCCGTGCACATATCGAGGTCCATACAGAAATAATTTGTCGAGATCAGTGTGGAAGAACTTGACTGGCCTGCACAGAGCTCTGACCTCACCTTTGGGATGAATTGGAACGCCAACTGCGAGCCAGGCCTAATCGCCCAACATCAGTGCCTGACCTCACTAATGCCCTTGTGGCTGAATGGAAGCAAGTCCCCGCAGCAATGTCCCAACATCTAGTGGAAAGCCTTCCCAGAAGAGTGGAGCAACTCCATATTAATGCCCATGATTTTGGAATGAGATGTTCGATGAGCAGGTAGTGTTTGTGACGTAGTAGCAATTTTCGGCAACCACTTTCAGAACGCTACTTTCAGAACTACTGACTAAAAAGTATACAAAAGTACCTGAAAATCTCTTTATTAACTTGATGGTTTCATAAAGGCCTAAGCAGTTGATGATCATCAAGTGCTGCTCACAGCTCGGCTCCATGACGGTTTCATATCGACAGATGTTGTCCTCATAGGAAAATATTAGATGAACTCTGTCACTTGCTCTGAGAGCATTTTCTGTCATCTTAGAGACAGTTGTACTGCAGTATAAAACGTCTTCAATGTTACTGCTATTGTTGAAGCTATAGTTTCTAGTGCCTTCTGTATGCAGTGTGATAAAATCTACACTGCATACGATAGGCTATATTATATCACTGACTGTCTCATTGTACTTTCTCCCCTCTGCTTCCTCTGGAAGGCTTTATTCAAAGGCAGATGGCATGAGAATCTGTATTCGTCCGAAATACCATATTAGCAAGGAATATTTCCAGCATTTTTTCCTATGGGTACTGTCTACATGGTTGGAAAAAGTTAGTGTATCATCATTAGGGTTTAGTAGAGGTTTAGGGAGGGGCATTACAGGTGGTGTCTGTGACACAAATACTGTGGACATTGTCCTACCAGCAGTCACTTCATTATTGTGCATTCATTCCAATTATACGGCTAATGTTGTACAACTGTTTTATGGATGCCACTTTTTTAGCTTTTCTTCCTCCACTGCATCTAAAGCCTTGTTTGTACCTGGTGCTAACATCCATCCATATTCTGATTGTGTCCACATTGTAGTCATTGCGTCTACACATGGTACTAAAATGTGTCTCTTATTTGTCCACTGTGTCCGCATTGCGACCAGATATCCTGGTCCCTCCCTGTATGCAAATTGTTTGACAGATATTCTTTCAAAATAATATATATTTATTTTAAGACAGATATTGATGCTATAAGTCAATGGTGTCACCTGTCAACTGTTTTAGAGGGTGGGATAATGATGATTTAAATGGTTTCACTGTCCAGAGCAGTCTACACTTGTAAGATATACCGATACAATGTGAGTTTGACTACCTCCGGAGGTGGTCAGGAAGATGTGTCTTTTAATGTATACACCAGTCTAAAAATGTGGGCACAATCACAATGTGGACAAGATCAGGACAAAGATAGCATGTTAGAACCAAGTATAAACAGGGCTAGTGCCTTTTAACTCTGCTCAACACAAACACTTTCATGTGGATGACTGCAGTCTTTACTTTCCCTCCTATAATTTTGCACAAAGCAAAACCTATGTTGTTGAAATGTGCCCTTTCCCTGAAAAGCTCATAAATGGTTGAATCAAAAACAGGATGTTAATAGAATAAAGAGGAAGGTCTTAATGTGTCTTTGTTGTGATATTGGACATGGGGAAGTGATCAGAGTACTGTAATTGTTAAGATAAACACAGTATACTGTATGCTAAGGCTGTACTGATATGAATGGCACAGGGGTCAATTAGGGATTTATTAGGGATTTATTCCTTCCTATCACCCAATAAGATCACACCCTGCTTCTGTCTGGTCTTTTTGTTGGAAAGGCTCCCTCTGGCACCAAGTTACTTTTGCTGAAAAGATTGGTATATTCAAATCATCCCATGGAAATGTTAGTGAGAGCTTATTTGTATTTTCCGTGCGAGATTATATCTGTCCTAGGCAAATACATGTATTTTAGAGACCTGAAATGCAGTATTTGTATTGTATTAGGTTGCATCCAGTTACATGTTTTAGTAATTCTTTGCTACATTTTCACAAAAGCGCATATCATGCTGCGAAGTTGGCATTGATAAACACGGAGGAATAATTCAACATTTCACAATACAAAATATGCGAAGAATGTCATATTCTTGTAAAAACCCATAGCAATTTCATTAAAGAAATAATACGAGGCCATTTATTTTAATTTCTCTCCTTTTCTATGTTGTCTATTGCAGCGCTACTGATTTCTGCATGTCGCACCATCAAAGACGCTCACCACCCCCTCACCAGGCTGACGTGATGGCTGCTTTAGGTGGAAATGCCTTTTTCTCGACAATGGACCTTACCTCTGGCTACTACAATGTGGAGATGCATAAGGATGACCAGAGATTCACAGCCTTTACATCGCCATTTGGATTTTATGAATACAACCATATTCCACAGGGGTTATGTAACAGTCTGTAACATTCATGAGGATGATGCTTGTCACGACTTCCCCCGAAGTTGGTGCCTCTCCTTGTTCGGGTCGACGTCACCGGCTTTCTAGCCTCTACCAATCTACATTTCTTTTTCCATTTGTTTTGTCCGTATAGTACACACCTGGTTCCCATTTCGTTTGAATTATTTCCCTATTTAACCCTCTGGAGCCATCATGGTTTTGTGCGTGTTTATTGTTGTCAGTTGTCTCGTTTATGTGTTCTGGATTTTCGTTCTCCTTGTTGGAGGATTATTTTTGAGTAAAGTTACTATTATTACTCATCTCTGTGTTCTGCGCCTGACTCCGCCTTACCCACATCACCTAGATTCTGACAGAAACATGCACCTTCAATGGAGTCAGCAGGTGCACACAGCCCTCCTCTACCTATGGAGGAGCGCGTCCAGCAGCACGCGACTATGTTGAAAAGTCCCGGCACAGCCATGGATCACGTGCTGCAAACCATGTAACGATAGGAGAGAGGGGGTTTTCCAGCAACCCCATCATCATCACCCCAGCTCCCACAACAACCCACACCGCTGTCCACCCCTCCTTCACCTGGATCCAGTGGAATTTGGCTCTCGCTCCTGAGGGTATACGATGGAACGGCTGCCAGGTGCCAGGGGTTCCTACTCCAGCTTGGGCTCTACCTGGCAACCGTTCACCCAGCTCCTTCGGGACGCGAGAGTGTAAACGCCCCCATCTCCTGTCTGACAGGTAGAGCACTCGAACGGGCCAACGCAGTCTGGGGAAGGGAAGGACCGACGTTGGACAATTATGAGGATTTTACCCGCCGCTTCCAGGCAGTTTTCGATCATCCACCTGAAGGGAGAGCGGCGGGGGAACGCTTGTATCATCTCAGACAGGGGATGAGGAGCGCACAAGACTTCGCTCTGGACTTTCGAACTCTGGCCGCCAGCGCAGGATGGAATGAGCGGGCCCTGATCGACCACTACAGGTGTGGTCTACGCAAGGACGTTCGTAGGGAGCTAGCCTGTGGGGACACCACCGTTACCTTTGACCAGCTGGTAGACCTATCCATCAGACTGGATAACCTGTTGGCCTCCCGCGGACGTCCGGATCGGGGTTCGTCAGTCCCATTTCACCAGCACCTCAGATCCAACGCCGATGGAGCTAGGAAGTGCTGCTATGAGGGGGACCGGAGGGGAGGCCATTCCCTGCACCACCTGTGGCCGCAGAGGGCACACTGCTGGTCGGTGCTGGGGAGGTTCTCCAGGGAGTCGAGGCAGCAGGCAGGGCACTGGTGGATCATCCCAGGTGAGTAGACACCCGACTCACCCAGAACTTCCTGTTTCGCACATGTGTGTATGTGTAGAATTTCCTGAGTTTTCCCCGCATTCCCAGCATAAGGCACTAGTAGATTCAGGTGCAGCTGGGAACTTTATTGATCGTTCATTTGCAATCAGATAAGGGATCCCTATTGTTCCTGTTGATGTGCCCTTCCCTGTACATGCCTTAGATAGTCATCCTTTAGGGTCGGAACTGATCAGGGATGTCACAGCTCCACTATGTATGATAACGATTAGTCTCTTTCTGATCGATTCACCTGCGTTTCCTGTGGTGTTGGGGCATCCCTGCTTGGCCGATCATGACCCCACTATTTCGTGGAAACAGAGATGGTCAAGGGATGGTCACGTCAGTGCTCGGGGAGGTGTGTTGGTGTTTCCATAGGTGCAACTACGGTGGAGAGTCCAAACCAGTTCTCCACCATGCACATCCCCCCTGAATATGCCAATTTGGCTCTTGCCTTCTGTAAAAAGAAGGCGACTCAATTACCACTCAATCGACGGGGGGATAAATCCCATGGTAGACGCAGCACTTCCCAGGGGTCACGTGTATCCTTTGTCACAGGAGGAGACGGCGGCTATGGAAACATATGTCTCTGAATCTCTGGGACAGGGATACATTCAGCCTTCCACTTCACCTGCCTCCTCGAGTTTCTTTTTTGTGAAGAAGAAGGATGGAGGTTTACGCGCGTGTATTGACTATCGAGGTATAAATCAGATCACAGTGAAGTACAGTTACCCGCTGCCTCTCATAGCCAGTGAGACAGAGTCATTGCACGGGGTGCGCTTCTTCACAAAATTGGATCACAGGAGCGCTTACAACCTGGTGCGTATCCGGGAGGGGGATGAGTGGAAGACGGCATTTAGTACCACCTCTGGGCACTATGAGTACCTTGTCATGCCGTACGGGTTGATGAATGCTCCATCAGTCTTTCAATCCATTGTAGATGAGATTTTCAGGGACTTGCACGGGCAGGGTGTAGTGGTGTATATAGATGACATTCTAATATACTCCGCTACACGCGCCGAGCATGTCTCCCTGCTGCGCAAGGTGCTTGGTCGACTGTTGGAGCATGACCTGTATGACAAGGCTGAGAAATGTCTGTTCTTCCAACAGTCCGTCTCCTTCCTAGGGTACCACCTGTCCGCGACGGGTGGAGATGGAGAAGGACCGCATTTCAGCCGTGCGTAATTGGCCGACTCCAACCACGGCAAAGGAGGTGCAGCGGTTTATAGGGTTTGCCAACTACTACCGGAGGTTTATCCGGGGCTTTGGTCAGGTAGCGTCTCCCATTACCTCTTTGCTAAAGGGGGGACCGGTGCGACTGCAGTGGTCAGCTGGGGCGGACAGGGCTTTTGGTCACCTGAAGGCTCTGTGTACCTCGGCTCCCGTGCTGGCTCATCCTGATCTCTCTGGCATTTATAATGGAGGTGGACGTGTCCGAGGCTGGGATAGGAGCTGTGCTGTCTCAGCGCTCGGGTACGCCACCAAAGCTCCACCCCTGTGCTTTCTTTTCGAAGAAGCTCAGCCCGGCGGAGCGAAACTATGATGTGAGTGATCGGGAGCTGTTGGCTGTTTTCAGGGCGCTGAAGACGTGGAGGCATTGGCTTGAGGGGGCTAAACACCCTTTCCTCATTTGGACTGACCACCGCAATCTGGAGTACATCCGGGCGGCCAGGAGACTGAACCCTCGTCAGGCAAGGTGGGCCAAGTTTTTCACCAGTTTTATTTTCACCCTTTCCTACAGACCAGGTTCCCAGAACGCTAAGGCAGACACACTGTCCCGGATGTATGACACAGAGGAGTTGTCCACGGATCCCACTCCCATACTTCCGGCTTCGTGCCTGGTGGCACCGGTGGTATGGGAGATGGACGCGGACATCGAGCGGGCGTTACGTATAGAGCCCACTCCCAACCAGTGTCCAGGTGGGCGTCTGTACGTTCCATCTGATGTCCGCAATCGTTTGATCTGTTGGGCTCACACGTCACCCTCCTCTGGTCATCCTGGCATTGGTTGGACATTGCGGTGTCTTAGTGGGAAGTACTGGTGGCCCATTTTAGCTAAGGACGTGAGGGTTTATGTTTCCTCCTGCTCGGTGTGCGCCCAGTGAAAGGCACCTAGACACCTGCCCAGAGGGAAATTACAACCCCTACCCGTTCCACAATGGCCGTGGTCACACCTATCGGTGGATTTCGTGACGGATCTTCCTCCAATACAGACAACACAAATGGAAAAAGAAATGTAGATCGGTGGAGGCTAGACATTCTATCTTCCTCCGTCACAGGGAAACACCGCGATGCTGGTTGTTGTGGATCGGTTCTCTAAGTCCTGCCGTCTCCTTCCTTTGCCCGGTCTCCCTACGGCTCTACAGACTGCGGAGGCCCTGTTCACCCACGTCTTCCAGCACTACGGGGTGCCTGAGGATATAGTTTCTGATCGGGGTCCCCAGTTCACGCCTAGGGTCTGGAGGGTGTTTATGGAATGCCTGGGGGTCTCGGTCAGCCTCACCTCAGGTTTTTACCCCGAGAATAACGGCAGGTGGAGAGAGTTAACCAGGATGTGGCTAGGTTTCTGCAGTCCTATTGCCAGGACCGGCCGGGGGAGTGGGCGGCTTTCATCCCCTGGGCAGAGATGGCCCAAAACTCCCTCCGCCACTTCACCACTAACCTATCTCCTTTTCAATGTGTTCTGGTTTATCAGCCGGTCCTGGCACTGTTCCATCAGAGCCAGATTGAAGCACCTGCGGTGGACGAATGGTTTCAGCGCTCGGAAGAAACATGGGACGCTGCCCATGTGCGCCTGTAACGGGCCATCAAGCGGCAGAAGGCAAGCGCCGACCGCCACCGCAGTGAGGCACCGGTGCATTGGGTCTGGCTCTCGACCCAAAACCTACCCCTTCGCTTGCCCTGCCGGAAGCTGGGTTTGCGGTTTGTGGGGCCATTTAAAGTCCTGAGGAGACTGAACAAGGTTTGTTATAGGTTACAACTCCCCCCTGATTACCGTATTAACCCCTCGTTCCATGTGTCTCTCCTCAGGCCGGTGGTGGCTGGTCCACTCCAGCAGTCTGAGGTGCAGGAGGTTCCTCCATCTCCTCTGGACATCGAGGGGGCCCCGGCGTATACTGTGCGAGTCATTATGGACTCAAGGCGTCGGGCGAGGGGCCTTCAGTATCTCGTGGAGTGGGAGGGGTACGGTCCGGAGGAGAGATGCTGGGTGCCGGTGGAGGACATCCTGGACCCTTCCTTACTGCAGGAATTTCACCGTCTCCGCCCGGATCGTCCTGCACCTCGTCCTCCGGGTGGTCCCCGAGGCTGGTGTCGGCACGCAGCTGGTACCGCGCGTCAAGGGGGGGTACTGTCACGACTTCCACCGAAGTTGGTGCCTCTCCTTGTTCGGGCGGCGTTCGGCGGTCGACGTCACCGCTTTCTAGCCTCCACCGATCTACATTTATTTTTCCATTTGTGTTGTCTGTATTGTACACACCTGGTTCCCATTTCGTTTGAATTATTTCCCTATTTAACCCTCTGGAGCCATCATGGTTTTGTGCGTGTTTATTGTTGTCAGTTGTCTCGTTTCTGGATTTTCGTTCTCCTTGTTGGAGGATTATTTTTGAGTAAAGTTACTATTATTACTCATCTCTGTGTCCTGCGCCTGACTCCGCCTTACCCACATCACCTAGATTCTGACAATGCTAAACATCTTCGGAGATCAGAACTTTCTTAGCCTGCTGTGTTACCTTGATGATGTCTTGTTCTATGCGCCCACTGAAGACCTGGGTTCTGCAGGGACTGGAAATGGTCTTTGAATGTCTTAACCTCTCTGGGCCAGTGGGACGCTTGCGTCCCACCTACTCAACAGCCAGTGGAATCCCGTGGCACGATATTCAAATACCTTAGAAATGCTATTACTTCAATTTCTCAAACATATGACTATTTTACACCATTTTAAAGACAAGACTCTCGTTAATCTAACCACACTGTCCGATTTCAAAAAGGCTTTACAACGAAAGCAAAACATTAGATTATGTCAGCAGAGTACACAGCCAGAAATAATCAGACAGTCATTTTTCAAGCTAGCATATAATGTCACATAAACCCAAACCACAGCTAAATGCAGCACTAACTTTTGATGATATTCATCAGATGACAATCCTAGGACATTATGTTATACAATACATGCATGTTTTGTTCAATCAAGTTCATATTTATATCAAAAACCAGCTTTTTACATTAGCATGTGACTAGCATGTGACTAGCATTCCCACCGAACACTTCCGGTGAATTTACTAAATTACTCACGATAAACGTTCACAAAACACATAACAATTATTTTAAGAATTATAGATACAGAACTCCTTTATGCACTCGCTATGTCCGATTTTAAAATAGCTTTTCGGTGAAAGCACATTTTGCAATATTCTGAGTAGATAGCCCGGCCATCACAGGCTAGCTATTTTGACACCCACCAAGTGTGGTACTCACCAAATTCCGATTTACTATTAGAAAAGTTTGATTAACTTTGCTGTTCTTCGTCAGAATGCACTCCCAGGACTTCTACTTCAATAACAAATGTTGGTTTGGTTCCAAATAATCCATAGTTATATCCAAATAGCGGCGTTTTGTTCGTGCGTTCAAGACACTATCCAAAAGGTAAAGAAGGGTGACGCGCCCGACGCGTTTCGTGACAAAAAAATTCAAAATATTCCATTACCGTATTTCGAAGCATGTCAAACGCTGTTTAAAATCAATTTTTATGCGATTTTTCTCGTAAAAAAGCGATAATATTCCGACCGGGAGTCGTTGTTTCCGTTCAAAGAGAGAGAAAGTAAACATGGTGTCGGCTCGTGCACGCGCCTCCAGTCTCATTGTCCTCAGAACGACCACTATCCAAATGCACTAATGTTTTTCTGCCATGGCCTGCAAAGCCATCATTCATCGTTCTTGCGCCTTCTGAGAGCCTATGGGAGTGTTAGAAAATGTCACGTTATGCCAGAGATCCCCTGTTTTGGTTAGAGATGATCAAGAAGGCCAAGATATAGTCAGAGAGAGCGCTTCCTGTTTGGAATCTTCTCAGGTTTTGGCCTGCCATATGAGTTCTGTTATACTCACAGACACCATTCAAACAGTTTTAGAAACTTTAGGGTGTTTTCTATCCAAATCAAACAATTATATGCATATTCTAGTTACTGGGCAGGAGTAGTAACCAGATTAAATCGGGTACGTTTTTTATCCGGCCGTGCAAATACTGCCCCCTATCCCCAACAGGTTAAGGCTCACAACTTGAAGCTCAACCTGAAAAAGTGTCACTTTTTGCAGAGGTCTGTGATGTTGTTGGGGCATATTTTTTTATTTTTTTATTTAACCTTTATTTAACTAGGCAAGTCAGTTAAGAACAAATTATTGGCATCAGTGTGGATGGTGTAGCTACAGATCCTGAGAAAAGTGAAGGCCATTGCAGGCGTGACAGAAGTTGACCTGATGAAAGACGGAACTGACATCCCCTCTCAGAATAAACTAAGGTTGTTCCCCTGGATGGTGGTGTATTACCAACAGTTAATTGAAGGATGCTTGACCATCGCAAAGCTTCTCTTTTGGATGACAACTGGGCACAAGGCTCCATACTGCAAGATGAAGAAGAGATGCTCACCTGACAAGAAGTTGACGGCAGCTGACTGGACAACAGAGTGCAAGCAGGTCTTTCTCGAGCTAAAGCAAGCCTTGCTGGACAAGGTCTTGTTGGCCCACCCCATCTTCAACAAACCCTTTCTTCTCTCTGTGGAGGCATCCAGCAATGGTCTAGATGATGTGATATAGCCTTCGCAAGTCACTCTTGATAGCCAGTTTAATCATAGCGCTTGATGGTTTTATGCGACTGCACTTGAAGAAACTTAAGTTCTTGAAATTTTCCACATTGACTGACCTTTGTCTTAAAGTTATGATGGACTGTCGTTTGTCTTTGCTTATTTGAGCTATTCTTGCCATAAAATGGACTTTTGCCAAATAGGGCTATCTTCTGTATACCCCCCTACCTTGTCACAACACAACTGATTGGCTCAAATGCATTAAGAAATTACACAAATGAACTTTTAACAAGGCACACCTGTTAATTGAAATGCATTCCAGGTGACTACCTCATGAAGCTGGTTGAGAGAATGCCAAAAGTGTGAAAAGCTGTCATCAAGGCAAAGGGTGGCTACTTTGAGGAATCTTAAATGTAAAATATATTTTGATTTGTTTAACACTTTTTTGTTTACTGCATGATTCCATATGTGTTATTTCATAGTTTTGATGTCTTCACTATTATTCTACAATGTAGAAAATAGTAAAAATAAAGAAAACCCCTTGAATGAGTAGGTGTGTCCAAACTTTTGACTGGTACGGTACATCCTGACAAAAACGAAGCTTAAAGCTTGTGAGCAGAGATGGGTTGCCAAGCTGGCACCGTATGAGTTTGACATCAAGTACTGTACATCCCTGGTCCCAAAAATGTGACTAGTTTCAGAAAACTAGGCGCATATTGCACGTCACTACTTCACAAGAGAGGCATTTGAATGTAAACTTTAAAACCAAATCGAAATCCGTTTTTTTTCAGAAATGCCTTCTGGAACATGTGAACTTTCATGTGCCTTAATAATGAACTTGTATGCCATCTGTAAATACGAATACAATTGTTAAATTATGAGCCTAGTTGGTTTATCCACGGAAAAAGACAGGAACCTTCCCGCTAGCCATGATTGGCTGAGATAATGGATGGGCTAGACATGCCGAGAGATGAGTTCGGATTGGTCTGCCATGTAGCACGCTTCTGTCTATAACATGAGCTGGTCAGTATGTGTAGGCAATCCTTTCTAACACAGCTTTTTTGAAAGATATCACATAGTAGAACTACAAAAGTGTTGCTCTCCACTTTCTGGAGGACCGAGTTTTGAAATCAGTGGAATGTCGGTGGAATTAGAGTATGATAGCTAAGGAGATGGAGAAAATGTTGGCGTTTGATTGCAAATATGCAGAGCGAGTTGAAAAGCAAACACACAGAAGGCTGTTGTAATCCGGAGACAAGTGTTTTATGCATCTGCAACCATACATCCGTGACAGAGAGGGAGAAGCGTCCATCCATGTATACAGGTAAGATAGTCTAGCTAACTACATTTTCAGATATTATACATTTCTAATTTTGTCATTTTCATTTCAAGTTAAAGCATACTGTTACCTAGCTAGCTAATGTTAGTGGGCTGGCTCGCTAGCTAACATTGCATGTATGATCTGTGCAGTAATATTATACGCATCTCAGAGCCATTTACATTGCTAGTTATAGTCTAATGTTAGCTAGCTAGCTAACATTGAATCTGGTCGGTTCGCTACCTCACAGATTTGCATTTGTATTTATTATGGATCCCCATTAGCTGCTGCCAAAGCAGCAGCTACTTTTCCTGGGGTCCTGCAAAAATTAAGGCAGTTTATACAATTTTAAAAACATTACAATACATTCACAGATTTCACAACACACTGTGTGCCCTCAGGCCCCTACTCCACCACTAGCACATATCTACAGTACTAAATCCATGTGTATGTATAGTGTGTATGTTGTTATCGTGTGTGTGTGTGTGTCATGCAGGGTAGTAACGTTTTGAGTTGGGATTATGGTTCATTGTTTAGCTAGCTGTCTAAACAAAACATGTCTAAACAAAAGACTCCACTACGCAAGTAACCATTTCACTACAACTTCTGTATCCTGTGCATGTGAGAAATAAACAGATTTTATTTGATATACTGTAGTATGTATTTACCAGAGATGGTAATGTGAAGAACAACATGACCTACACCAAAGTCAATTTAGGATATAACGTTAGGCCAACGAGACAGTGTCCAAGTTCTACAATTCTCTGGTAGAATGCCCGGCTTTTATTTACTCACACTCACAACCGTAAGCTATTTTCTGTCATTTCTGTAATTGGAGTAGCGATGAGCATTCAAAGTGCTTCTACACCTGCATTGCTTGCTGTTTGGGGTTTTAGGCTGGGTTTCTGTACAGCACTTTGAGATATCAGCTGATGTAAGAAGGGCTATATAAATAAATTTGATTTGATTTGAGTAATACAGCAAATACTATAGGTAAATGATGTAGATACAGTTGCAAACAAATACTCACACTGTACACAGAATATAAGTCACTACTTGATTTCCTGACTAACCATGCTATCATCACCCATAGTAATTGGAGGCAATCTCTACATACTCCCATCTTCACATGGTAAACGACGAGCCATTCTTGTTGGATCCGTCAGAGGACTTGTGTGCTGGGATATAGAGGTCAGAGGTCATGCGTGAGGAGCGTCCAGATGGGTAGATGTACTTCCTGCCCATGCACCACAGGTCCTCCAGGATCTTCCTGAAGCGACTCCTGAACTTGACCCCAATGAAGGCATACAGGATAGGGTTGAGGCAGCAGTGGAGGTAGGCCAGGCTCCTGGTGATGGTGAGGGTGGTGAGGATGATGTTCTCTACCTCACACTCCCTCTGCTGGAACAGCGCCACCGTGTGGTAGAGTAGCACCACGTTGTAGGGCAGGTGGCACACGATGAAGACCACCACCACGGCTAGGACCACACGAACCGCCTGAAGAGAAGATGAGATAAACTTAAGAAACATTGACTTGGACACAAATATATTCTTAGAATTAAACATTCCAATTCTATGACTGGAATTTTGGTGGATACTTAAACCTTGTGTCTCTGGGTGCTTTGGGCCCTCAGTAGGGTCCATAGGATGCTGGCATAGCAGATGACCATGGCCAGGAGGGGCAGGAAGAACCCCATGGCCACCTGCAGGCTAGGCACCAGCACCTTCATCAACCGGGCGGTCCTGTTACTTTGGAACTGCGCCTGGCACACGGTTATAGTCCCTTCTAGCAAGATGGTCTCCTCAACCCGCTCATTGTAGATGACTGTGGGGACGGACAGGGCTATGGCCAGAGCCCAGATGGCTGTACAGATTAGGCGGCTATAGATCAGGTTCTGGGACCGGAGGCCAAAGGAGCGCCTGGCCTGGACGATGGAGATGTAGCGGTCTCTACTGATGCAGGCCAGCAGGAGCATGCCACTGTACAGGTTGATGCTGTAGGCTCCTCGAAAAGCCTTATAAATTAAAATAAAATTAAGAAAAACATTGTCCATGCAATGTGGAAATGAACAAATTTTGAACTTTGGAACTTATATTGGGAACTTCATTAGGAACTGTGAGAACTCCATACCTTGCAGGCCACTGAGCCCATGCTCCAGTCATGCTGCTCATTGTAAATTATGAGAGGTAGGGCCACGATGAAGAGCAGGTCTGCCACCGCCACGTTCAGAAGGTACACGTCCGTCATGGTCTTGGCTTTCTTGTAGAAGGCATATGTGACTATCACCAATGCATTGCCACAGAAACCGAATGCACAGATGAAGGAATGGAAGTAGGTCTGTATGACTATCTCCATATCACGGTTGGGATTCAGGTTACAGATATATTCATTATCATCTGGATAATCTTTAGTGTAGTTTTCTGTGTTGTCATAATCATATGCATCTGTGCACATCTCATTCATGTTTTATCACCTGTGGAGAAGACATATTTTGCTGTAGAGAATAGTATTCTATCATGATTTAGTCATTAAATTACTCTTTAATGGTGTACAATCAAGTCCATGACAAAAAAAGAGATAAACATCACAGTATTTGTGAACTATCTTAAGGCTGTAGCTACAATGTGCCATTTCTTATTTTACACATACTGTTGAGCGCTGCAACTTGGACTCAGGGATAGATGTAACATAGTAAATGTAAATCTGTCTCCCTCCATTTAGTATGATATGTTACGTTTCGTATGGTATGTATTCATTTGTGGATGTCCATCATCCATTTTGTATAATATGTTGCAAATTGCGATTGGTACATTAAGTGACGAATTTGCAATATATACACTACCGGTCAAAAGTTTTAGAACACCTACTCATTCAAGGGTTTTTCTTTATTTTTACTATTTTCTACATTGTATAATAATAGTGAAGATATCACAACTATGAAATAACACATATGGAATCATGTAGTAACCAAAAAAGTGTTAAACAAATCAAAATATATTTTATATTTGAGATTCTTCAAATAGCTACCCTTTGCCTTGATGACAGCTTTTCACACTCTTGGCATTCTCTCAACCAGCTTCCCCTGGAATGCTTTTCCAACAGTCTTGAAGGAGTTCCCACAAACGCTGAGCACTTGTTGGCTGCTTTTCCTTCAATCTGCGGTCCGACTCATCCCAAACCATCTCAATTTGGTTGAGTTCGTGGAGGATTGTGGTAGCCAGGTCATCTGATGCAGCACTCCATCACTCTGCTTCTTGGTAAAATTGCCCTTACACAGCCTGGAGGTGTGTTGGGTCATTGTCCTGTTTAAAAAAAAATTATAGTCCCACTAAGCCAAACCAGATGGGATGGCGTATCACTGCAGAACGCTGTGGTAGCCATGCTGGTTATGTGTGCCTTGAATTCTAAATAAATCACAGACACTGTAACCAGCAAAGCACCCCCACGCCATAACACCTCCTCCATGCTTTACAGTAGGAAATACACATGCGGAGATCATGTGTATTTCCCATTTGGACTCCAGACCAAAGGACAAATTTCCACCGGTCTAATGTCCATTGCTCGTGTTTATTGGCCCAAGCAAGTCTTCTTCTTATTGGTGTCCTTTAGTAGTGGTTTCTTTGCAGCAATTCGACCATAAAGGCCTGATTCACACAGTCTCCTCTGAACAGTTGATGTTGATGTGTCTGTTACTTGAACTCTGTGAAGCAGTTATTTGGGCTGCAATTTCTGAGGCTGGTAACTCTAATAAACTTATCCCCTGCAGCAGAGGTAACTCTGGGTCTTCCATTGATGTGGCGGTCCTCATGAGAGCCAGTTTCATCATAGCGCTTGATGGTTTTTCCGACTGCACTTGAAACTTTCAAGTTCTTGAAATTTTCCGCATTGACTGACATTTATGTCTTAAAGTAATGATGGACTGTCATTTTTATTTGCTTATTTGAGCTGTTCTTGCCATGAAATGGACTTTTACCAAATAGGGCTTTCGTCTGTATACCCCCCTACCTTTTCACAACGCAACTGATTGGCTCAAACGCATTAAGAAGGAAAGAAATTCGACACATTAACTTTTAACAAGGCACACCTGTTAATTGAAATGCATTCCAGGTGACTACCTCATGAAGCTGGTTGAGAGAATGCCAAGAGTGTGCCAAGCTGTCATCAAGGCAAAGGGTGGCTATATGAAGAATCTCAAATATAAAATGTTTAACACTTTTTTGGTTACTACATGATTCCATGTGTGTTATTTCATAGTTTTGATGTCTTCACTATTATTCTACAATGTAGAAAATAGTATAAATAAAGAAAAACCCTTGAATGAGTAGGTGTTCTAAAACTTTTGACCGGTAGTGTATATTTTATGAATTCCACTTTGTTGTGGCCAGGGGCCACACACACACAAACACACACACACACACACACACACACACACACCACACACACACACACACACACACACACACACACACACACACACACACACACACACACACACACACACACACACACACACACACACACACACAGTTTATCATTGCATTGTCATACAAAAAGCGGCATCGGTGTGCTTTAGGACCAGAGCGGTCAGGCTGTTTGGTGGTTTCAGCCGAGGGGATTTAGGACTGCAGGGACACCACTTTGTTTTGTCCAGTTGCAACAGAAGTAAATGAACTTGGCTCATTTTCGCCAGTTGGCTAACGCCAAAAGTTGGCTAACGTTAGATATTATTTTTGCCCCAATCACAGTCAGTGATCACAGCCCCAATCACAGTCAATGTAACGTTATTGATTTGTCAGTTTCCCTAGCTAATTCCCTACTTTTCACACTGACACGGTATAAACAGCTCTACTGCCTTCCCTGTCATGGTGCACAGTCAGTACACAGCACTATGCTCATCATGTCTTAGCAGGATCAGATGGTGACTGGTGTCCCAGCCGGGTCAGACAGCCAGGGAAGACCAGTCTACGGAGCTCAGGTGAATTTTACAGTATATTATAACAATCAGTGAATGATACAAAGTTCCATCTTGAGTTGACAGGTAGGCTACAGTCTGGGATCTGGGAATAATGGTCATTTCAATTATTGAACCATTGATTCTATTCTTGGATAATATAATGTATAAATGTACACCAGGATCAGATGGTGACAGGGGTCTCAGCAGGGTCAGGGAAGCAGGAAAGACCTGTCTGTGATGGCTTTGAGGTTAACTCTTGCAGATGCAACACTTTATTCTCTCTGGGTAGCAAACACTGGACAAGCCAGGAGCTTCAAAGATTGAAACTATTTTAAAACAGTCTGACAAACCTCTAAAGTTGATTTCCAAACTGTATCAAGGGTTTACACAGGCTTTTACCGATGACACAAACAAAATGTGATGAAGACCTGGGAGACACTACTGATGATGATGAATGGATACAGATATGTTTGAATAACCAATCGTGTTCATATAGTCTCAGACATAAATGACTTTAGTTTAAGACCATCCATAGAATGTACTATATGCTAGTGAAACTGAACATCATGCACTCAGATATGTAATTCCTCTACTGGAGGTATAAAACACAAAAGGGGATATATTTCAATGTTATTGCATATGTTATGCTCTGGTGAAGGCTGAGTGAATTCTGGCAAAGAGTATGTGATTTTATCTTAGCATGTCTACAGATTCTCCCTTCTCTCTGTTTTTGTTTGCTTGGAAATGTTGATACTGGAGACTGTGTAACCTATCATTTATAGCGGCTGTGAAATGCATTGCCATTAATTGGAATGTTGGTTATCCTCCCACAATGTCAAAATGGATGGCAGAAATGTAAAGTTATGTGTCACTAGATTTGATTTATTACAAGATTAAGCATATACTGTGAAAATTTCATACGGTCTGGATGCCTTATATGGAATGCTGTATGTGGAGACCTGCTCGTCGAACATCTTCAAAATCATGGGCATTATTATTGAGTTGGTCCCCCCTTTGCTGCTATAACAGCCTCCACTCTTTTTGGAAGGCTTTCCACTAGATGTTGGAACATTGCTGCGGGGACTTGCTTCCGTTCAGCCATAAGAACATTAGTGAGGTCGGGCACTGATGTTGGGTGATTAGGCCTGGATTGCAGTCGGCGTTCCAATTTATCCCAAAGGTGCTCAATGGGGTTGAGGTTAGGGCTCTGTGCAGGCCAGTCAAGTTCTTCCACACTAATCTCAACAAACAATTTCTGTATGGACCTCGTTTTGTGCACGGGGGCATTGTCATGCTTCAATCTATAGCTAGAGGACTCCTGATATCTCCAGGAGTGATAAGTATAATTTTTTTGTCTTTTTATCTGTTGTGGTCTAGTACTGTCTTCTTGTTAGCTAGGGCCATCTACTTTAACTGCTGCCTGTCTTCCCAGTGGCCTACTTGCTGTGTGAACTGCTGACTGTGCATAATTTGCCGATAGTTATTGACACATCAACCCGGATTGGGGGGGTGGGGGCAATTAGCAATTAGTACAGAGAAGTGTGCTCTCCACCTCTGCTAGGCTATTAGCAATTAGAGTTAGTTCTTCAGTCTCCCCTAGTTTCTCACCAGCATCTGTAAGTGTCGGTCATGTCAGTGGCGGTTTTGTCTTAAAACTAAGACCGTGGCCGAAACAAAGACGGTTCGAGTTATTCTGCAGAGTTGTTCGAGGAAGGAAAGAGAGGAAGGCTCCACACCACTCTCTCACATGAGTATTTTACCTAGTTATTTACAGATTATCAAATGTTGCTCTTTTGTAGCTTTGTCAACTATGTATGCGTTTTCTATACCGTCGCACCTCTCCCTGCAGGCTTTACACAAGCTCTCCACCCCTTGGCTGCAATCCTTCTAATTTAGTGTACCCTGCGCGCACAACCCATGTGGAATTCCGAGTCTCAGGCAGCATTTGGAACTGCCGATCTGTGGTCAAGAACGCCGAGATCATCTCAGCCTATGCTGCTCTTCAGTCCCTTAACTTTTTGGCCCTGACAGAGACATGGATCACCCCAGAGAACACTGCTACTCCAGCTACTCTTTCTTCATCTGACTATGTTTTCTATCATAGTCCAAGAGCATCTGGTCATCACGGTGGTGGCACAGTTCTACTAATTTCTCCTAAATGGAGATTTTCTCCCTCTCTCACCTGTCCCCTCCTGTTTCCTGATTCTGCCTCTTCGACCCTACTCTTCTACTTTCTCTTTCCGCATCCTATAACTCGCACTGTCCCCTTTCCTCCCGGGCTGTCTCGGCCCTCCTGCTCCGTGGCTGAGTGACTCATTGCGAGCTTACAGAACAGGGCTGCAGGCAGCTGAGCGAAAATGGAGGAAACTAAACTTCTGGAGGACCTATCATCCTTTCACTCCCTCTTCTCTACCTTCTCTTCCTCTGTATCCGCTGCTAAAGCCAATTTCTAGCACACTAAATTTCAAGCTTCTGCCTCTAACCCCAGGAAACTCTTTTCCACCTTCTCCTTCCTCCTACCTCTCTGTGAACGACTTTGTCCACCACTGGAAAAAAGGTTGACTACAAGACCATGGTGCTTACCGTGCTCCAGCAGGTATATTTCACTGGTCATCCCCGAAGCCAACACTTCCTTTGGCCACCTTTCCTTCAAGTTCTCTGCTGCCAATTACTGGAACGAATTGCAAAAATGACTGAAACTGGAGTCTTATATCTCCCTCTCTAACTTTAAGCATCAGCTGTCAGAGCAGCTTACCGATCACTGTACCTGTACACAGCCAATTTGTAAATAGCCCACCCAACTATCTCATCCCCATATTGTTACTTATCCTCTTGCTCTTTCGCACCCCAGTATCTCTTCTTGCACATCATCATCTGCACATCTATCACTCCAGTGTTAATGCTAAATTGTAATTATTTTGCCTCTATGGCCTATTTATTGCCTTACCTCCCTGCTCTTCTACATTTGCAAACACTGTACATATATTTTTCTATTGTGTTATTGACTGTACGTGTGTTTATGTGTATCTCTGTGTTGTTGTTTTTGTCGCCCTGGTTTGCTTTATCTTAGCCAGGTCACAGTTGTAAAATAGAACTTGTTCTCAACTGGCCTACCTGGTTAAATAAAGGTGAAATGAAAATAAATAAATAAAAAACTCCAGCCGACGCTTGGCATTGCACATGGTGATCTTAGGCTTTTTACGTGCTGCACACTTCAACACTCAGCGGTCCCATTCTGTGAGCTTGTGTGGCCTACCACTTTGCGACTGAGCCGTTGTTGCTTCTACACCTTTCCACTTTACAATAACAGCACTTACAGTTGACCGGTGCAGCTCTAGCAGGGCAGAAATATGACAAACTGACTTGTTGGAAAGGGGGCATCCTATGTCAGTGCCACCTTGAAAATCAATGAGCTCGTCAGTAAGAACATTTTACTGCAATGTTTGTCTATGGAGATTGCATGGCGGTGTGCTCGGTTTTATACACCTGTCAGCAATGGGTAAGGCTGAAATTGACAAATCCACTAATTTGAAGGGGTGTCCACATACTTTTGTGAATATATAGTGTATATTGTGTTAAAGTAAAAATATCTCTACAATACTATTAGGTGTTGATTTTGTTTTATTTTTTTTTTATGTCTGTTTTCTTTACCCACTACCTTTTTGTGATAAATATGAATTAGTGCCTACGTAATTATTGGGACAGTGAAGCATTTCTTCTTATTTTGGCTCTCTACTCCAAAAGTTTGAAATCAAACAATGTGTTAAAGTGCAGACTCTCAGCTTTCCTTTAAGGATATTTTTATCGATATCGGGAGAACCGCTTAGAAATTACAGCACTTTTTGTACACACTGTAGCCCCCCATTTTAGGGGACCAAAAGTACAGGGACAAATTCACTTGTATGTGTTATAAAATAAACTCAGCAAAAAAAGGAACATCCTTTCACTGTCAACTGTGTTTACTTTTAGCAAACTTAACATGTGTAAATATTTGTATGAACATAACAAGATTCAACAACTGAGACATAAACTGAACAAGTTCCACAGACATGTGACAAACAGAAATGGAATAATGTGTCCCTGAACAAATGGGGGGTCAAAATCGAAATTAACAGTCAGTATCTGGTATGGCCACCAGCTGCATTAAGTACTGCAGGGCATCTCCTCCTCATGGACTGCACCAGATTTGCCAGTTCTTGCTGTGAGATGTTACCCCACTCTTCCACCAAGGCACCTACAAGTTGCCGGACATTTCTGGTTGGAATGGCCCTAGCCCTCACCCTCCGATCTAACAGGTCCCAGACGTGCTCAATGGGATTGAGATCCGGGCTCTTCGCTGGCCACGGCAGAACACTGACATTCCTGTCTTGCAGGAAATAACACACAGAACGAACAGTATGGCTGGTGGCATTGTCATGCTGGAGGGTCATGTCAGGATGAACCTGCAGGAAGGGTACCACATGAGGGAGCGTTGAGATTGAATCTAGAATCGGCTTCCTATTTCGCAACAAAGCATCCTTCACTCATGCTGCCAAACATACCCTCGTAAAACTGATTATCCTACCGATCCTTGACTTCGGCGATGTCATTTACAAAATAGCCTCCAACACTCTACTCAGCAAATTGGATGTAGTCTATCACAGTGCCATCCGTTTTGTCACCAAAGCCCCATATACTACCTACCACTGCGACCTGTATGGTCTCGTTGGCTGGCCCTCGCTTCATATTCATTGCCAAACCCACTGGCTCCAGGTCATCTATAAGTCTTTTCTATGTAAAGCCCCACCTTATCTCAGCTCACTGGTCACCATAGCAACACCCACCCGTAGCACGCGCTCCGGCAGGTATATTTCACTAGTCACCCCCAAAGCCAACTCCTCCTTTGGCCACCATTCCTTACAGTTCTCTGCTGCCAATGACTGGAACGAATTGCAAAAATCACTGAAGCTAGAGACTCATATCTCCCTCACTAACTTTAAGCATCAGCTGTCAGAGCAGCTTACCGATCATTGCACCTGTACATAGTCCATCTGTAAATAGCCCACCCAACTACCATCCCCATATTGTTATTTATTTTTTGCTCCTTTGCACCCCAGTATCTCTACTTGCACATTCATCTTCTGCACATCTATCACTCCAGTGTTTAATTGTTAAATTGTAATTATTTTGCCACTATGGCCTATTTATTGCCTTTCCTCCCTTATCTTACTATATTTTCACACACTTTATATAGACTTTTCTATTGTGTAATTGACTGTATGTTTGTTTATCCCATGTGTAACTCTGTGTTGTTTGTGTCGCACTGCTTTGCTCCATCTTGGCCAGGTCGCTGGCCTACCTGGTTAAATAAAGGTGAGAATTTTTTGGGGCCTGCAATGACAACAATCTCAGTCCGATGATGCTGTGACACACCGCCCCAGACCATGACGGACCCTCCACCTCTAAATCAATCCTGCTCCAGAGTACAGGCCTCGGTGTAACGCTCATTCCTTCGACGATAAACGCAAATCCAACCATCACCCCTGGTAAGACAAAACCAAGACTTGTCAGTGAAGAGCACTTTTTGCCAGTCCCGTATGTTTTTGGTTGTTGTTACCTTTCTTTTAACTAGGCAAGTCCGTTAAGAACTTATTTTCAATGACGGCCTAGGAACAGTGGGTTAACTGCCTTGTTCAGGGGCAGAACGACAGCAACACCTTGTCAGCTCGGGGATTCAATCTTGCAATCTTTCGGTTACTAGCCCAACGCTCAACCACTAGGCTACCTGCCACCCCTATGGGTTTGTGCCCATAGGCGATGTTGTTGCCGGTGATGTCTGGTGAGGACCTGACTTACAACAGGCCTACAAGCCCTCAGTCCAGCCTCTCTCAGCCTATTGCAGACAGTCTGAGCACTGATGGAGGGATTGTGCGTTCCTGGTGTAACTCGGGCAGTTGTTGTTGCCATCCTTTACCTGTCCTGCAGGTGTGATGTTCGGCTGTACCGATCCTGTGCAGGTGTTGTTACACGTGGTCTGCCACTGCGAGGACGATCAGCTGTCCGTCCTGTCTCCCTGTAGCGCTGTCTTAGGCACCTCACAGTATGGACATTGCAATTTATTGCCCTGCCCACATCTGCAGTCCTCATGCCTCCTTGCAGCATGCCTAAGGCACGTTCATGCAGATGAGCAGGGACCCTGGGCATCTTTCTTTTGGGGTTTGTCAGAGTCAGAAGAAAGGCCTCTTTAGTGTCCTAAGTTTTCATAACTGTGGCCTTAATTGCCTGCCGTCTGTAAGCTGTTAGTGTCTTAACGACCGTTCCACAGGTGCATGTTCATTAATTGTTTATGGTTCATTGAACAAGCATGGGAAACAGTGTTTAAACCCTTTACAATGAAGATCTGTGAAGTTATTTGGATTTGAACAAATTATGTTTGAAAGACAGGGTCCTGAAAAAGGGATGTTTCCTTTTTTTACTGAGTTTAGTAAAAAGTTAAGTATTTGGTCCCACATCCATAGCGCACAATCACTACATCAAGCTTGTGACTCTACACATTTGTTTGATGTATTTGCTGCTTGTTTCAGATTATTTTATGCCCAATAGAAATTAATGGTAAAATGGTGCAGGAGAGGATGGCAGACGTTTGTGTTTTTTTGTTCATTTACTTGTGTCTGTAACTTATTTTTTTATTTATTTTGTACATAATGTTGCCGCTACCGTCTCTTATGACCGAAAATATCTTTGAGACGTCAGGACTGCGATTACTCACCATGGACTAGCAGAATCCTCTTTTCCTTTCACGACTCTGACGAGCCCGACGCGAAGGATACACTGCTTCCTCGGGAACAGGCCCCGATCCCTGTGATCTGCGTGAAGAGGAGGCGGAGAAAGAGGGGGCAAAGGTCGGCTGCCTTCTGAGAACTCGTAGGCGACCGAATAAACGCCCACTTCCCTCCATTCTGCTAGCAAACGTGCAACGTGTACCGGCAGGACATTAAAAACTATAACATCTTATGCTTCACGGAGTCGTGGCTGAATGACGACAACATCAACACACAGCTGGCTGGTTATACGATGTACTGGCAGGATAGAACAGCGGTGTCTGTTAAGACAAGGGGCAGCAATCTATGTCTTTTTTGTAAACAACAGCTGGTGCACGATATCTAAGGAAGTCTCGAGCTATTGCTCGCCTGAGGTAGAGTATCTCATGATTAGCTGTAGACCACACTACCTACCGAGAGAGTTTTCATCTATATTCTTTGTAGCTGTTTACATACCACCACAGTCAGAGGCTGGAACTAAGACAGCATTGAATGAGCTGTATTCCACCATAAGCAAACAAGAAAACGCTCACCCAGAGGCAGCGCTCCAAGTAGCCGGGGACTTTAATGCAGGGAAACTTAAATTCGCTTCACCACATTTCGATCAACATGTTAAATGTGCAACAAAGAGGAAAAAAAACTATGGACCACCTATACTCCACACACAGAAACGCATACAAAGCTCTCCCTCACCCTCCATTTGGCATATCTGACCATTAATTCTATCCTCCTGATTTCGGCTTACAAGTTAAAATTAAAGCAGGAAGCACCAGTGACTAGATCAATAAAAACGTGGTCAGAGGAAGCAGATGCTAAGCTACAGGACTTTTTCGCTAGCACTGAGTGGAATATGTTCCGGGATTCCTCCGATGGCATTGAGGAGTACATCACATCAGTCATTGGCTTCATCAATAAGTGCATTGATGACGTCGTCCCCACAGTGACTGTACGTACATACCCCAACCAGAAGCCATGGATTACAGGCAACATCCGCACTGAGCTAAAGGCTAGAGCTGCCGCTTTCAAGGAGCGTGACTCTAACCCGGAAGCTTATAAGAAATCCTGCTACGCCCTCCGATGAACCATCAAACAGAAAAAGCATCAATACAGGGCTAAGATCGAATCAAACTACACCGGCTCTGATGCTTGTCGGATGTGGCAGGGCTTCCAAACCAATACAGACTACAAAGGGAAGCACAGCCGAGAGCTGCCCAGTGACACGAGCCTACCAGACGAGCTAAACTACTTCTATGCTCGCTTCGAGGCAAGTAACACTGAATGCATGAGAGCACCAGCTATTCCAGAAGACTGTGTGATAACACTCTCTGCAGCCAATGTGAGGAAGACCTTTAAACAGGTCAACATTCACAAGGCCGCAGGGCCAGACAGATTACCAGGACATGTACAGCGAGCATGCGCTGACCAACTGGCAAGTGTCTTCACTGACATTTTCAACCTCACCCTGTCTGAGTCTGTAATACCAACATTTTTTAAGCAGACCACCATAGTGTTCTTTGGCACAGGGACTAAGGTAACCTGCCTAAATGACTACCGACCCGTAGCACTCACGTCTATAGCTATGAAGTGCCTTTAAAGGCTGGTCATGGCTCACATCAACACCATCACCCCAGAAACCCTAGACCCACTCCAATATGCATACCGCCCCAACAGATCCACAGATGATGCAGTCTCCATTGCACTCCACACTGCCGTTTCCCACCTGGACAAAAGGAACATCTATGTGAGAATGCTATTCATTGACCACAGCTCAGCGTTCAACACCATAGTGCCCTCAAAGCTCATCAATAATCTAAGGTCCCTGGGACTAAACACCTCCCTCTGCAACTGGATCCTGGACTTCCTGACGGGCCGCCCCCAAGTGGTAAGGGTAGGTAACAACACATCCGCCACGCTGATCCTCAACACAGGGGCCCCTCGGGTGCGTGCTCAGTCCCCTCCTGTACTCCCTGTTGACTGCATGGCCAGGCACGACTCCAACACCATCATTGAATTTGCCGATGACACAATAGTGGTAGGCCTGATCACCGACAACGACGAGACAGCCTATAGAGAGGAGGTCAGAGACCTGGCCATGAGGTGCCAGGACTACAACCTCTACCTCAACGCGATCAAGATAAAGGAGATGATTGTGGACTACAGGAAAAAGAGACCGAGCACGCCCCCATTCTCATCGATGGGGCTGCAGTGGAGTAGGTTGAGAGCTTCCAAGTTCCTTGGTGTCCACATCACCAACAAACTAACATGGTCCAAGCACACCAAGACAGTCGTGAAGAGGGCACAACAAAACCTATTCCCCCTCAGGAGTGAAAAGATTTGGCATGGGTCCTCAGATCCTCAAAAAGTTCTACAGCTGCACCATCGAGAGCATCCTGACTGGTTGCATCACTGCTTGGTATGGCAACTGCTCGGTTCCGACCGCAAGGCACTACAGAGGGTAGTGCGAACGGCCCAGTACATCACTGGGGCCAAGCTTCCTGCCATCCAGGACCTCTATACCAGGCAGTGTCAGAGGAAGGCCCTCCAGACTCCAGCCACCCTAGTCATAGACTGTTCTCTCTGCTGCCGCATGGCAAGCGGCACCGGGGCGCCAAGTCTAGGTCAAGAGGCTTCTAAACAGCTTCTACCCCCAAGCCATAAGACTCTGAACATCTAGTCTAATGGCTACCCAGACTATATGCAGTGTCACCCCTCACCCTGTCTCACCCCTCTTTACACCACTGCTACTCTCTGTTGTCATCTATGCATAGTCACTTTAATAACTCTACCTACATGTACATACTACCTCAAATAACCAGTGCCCCCCACATTGACTCTGTATCGCTACCCTCCTGTATATAGTCTCGCTAATATTATTTCACTGCTGCTCTTTAATTACTTGTTACTTTTATCTCTTATTCTTATCTGTATTTTTTTTAAATTGCATTGTTGGTTAGGGGCTCGTAAGTAAGCATTTCACTGTAAGGTCTACACCTGTTGTATTCAACGCATGTGACTAATAACATTTGATTTGAAGATAAGGGGAAAGGTTAGCTAACATGATAAGTAGCTAAAATGTAGTAAGTAGTTGCAAAGTTGCTAAAATGCTAAAGTTGTCCGTGATGTGATTTGAACATGCAACCTTCAATTTCCTAGACGCTCAAGTTATATGCCCATACATCCTCCCCGACCATCCAACCTCCTTTCATGTCTTATATAACCATACCAAACGTAACGTATACTAATTTGAGTGTCACAGATTTACGTTTAACCATGTTTTGTCTTTGAGGCCAAGCACTGAAAGTGATCAACACTATTTACTGAGAAACAGCTTGAGAACATCTGCTAGTTGTGAATGACCCCATTTTCTGTTGTGACTGAGAGTACATCAAGACACGTGTAGGTGAGTAAAAAAAAGCACAAAGAAAGCACAAAAGCATCTTAAAGCTAAATTCACCTTAGAACCATGGGTTCCTATGGTTTTAACGACAAACTTAGCCTTTAAGATGCGTTTGGGAACCAGGGGCCGGATCTTTCAGACCCAGGGCTGGAGATACTCAGACACATTGTACAGGGCATGTGACTAAAACAGGTCAAAGAGGTGCTAGTGGAGCCTGCTGGTCATTATCAAAGATAAGCACATTGAGAATCAGCTCACAGACTGTTATCAGGAGTCAACACTAATAGTACTATGGTTTCACTTCTGTTTGATAAGAATTATAAAAATTACTGAAAACAGTTCAAGAGTGTAAAACATTGAACTACCCCATATTACACAGTTGAAGTCGGAAGTTTACATAGACTTAGGTTGGGGTCATTAAAACTTGTTTTTCAACCACTCCACACATTTATTGTTAACAAACTATAGTTTTTGCAAGTCGATTAGGTCATCTACTTTGTGCATGACACAAGTAATTTTTCCAACAATTGTTTACAGACAGATTATTTCACTTATAATTCACTTATAATTCACAGTATCACAATTCCAGTAGTCAGAAGTTGACTTTGCCATTAAGTTGACTGTGCCATTAAACAGCTTGAAAAAAAATCCAGAAAATGACGTCATGACTTTAGAAGCTTCTGATAGGCTAATTGACATATTTGAGTCAATTGGAGTTGTACCTGTGGATGTATTTCAAGGCCTACCTTCAAACTCAGTGCCTCTTTGCTTGACATCATGGGAAAATCAAAAGAAATCAGCCAAGACCTCAGAAAAAAAATGTAGCCCTCCACACGTCTGGTTCATCCTTGGGAGCAATTTCCAAATGCCTGAAGGTACCACGTCCATCTGTACAAACAATAGTACGCAAGTATAAACACCATGGCACCATGCAGCCGTCATACCACTCAGGAAGGAGACACGTTCTGTCTCCTAGAGATGATGAAATATAACTTTTTGGCCATAATGACCATCGTTATGTTTGGAAGAAAAAGGGGGAGGCTTGCAAGCCGAAGAACACCATCCCAACCGTGAAGCACATCGGTGGCAGCATCATGTTGTGGGGATGCTTTGCTGCAGGAGGGACTGGTGCACTTCACAGAATAGATGGCATCATGAGATAGGAAAATTATGTGGATATATTGAAGCAACATCTCAAGACATCAATCAGGAAGTTAAAGCTTGGTCGCAAATGGGTCTTCCAAATGGACAATGACCCCAAGCATACTTGTGGCAAAATGGCTTAAGGACAACAAAGTCAAGGTATTGGAGTAGCCATCACAAAGCCCTGACCTCAATCCTATAGAAAATGTGTGGGAAGAACTGAAAAAGCGTGTGCGTGCAAGGAGGCCTACAAACCTGACTCAGTTACACCAGCTCTGTCAGGAGGAATGGGCCAAAATTCACCCAACTTATTGTGGGAAGCTACCCGAAACGTTTGACCGTGTAACGCCCTGGCCATAGAGAGGGGTTTTTTGTTCTTTATTTTGGTTAGGCCAGGGTGTTACATTGGGTGGGCGTTCTATGTTCTGTTTCTATGTGTTTGTATTTCTTTGTTTTGGGCCGTGTGTGGCTCCCAAATCAGGCACAGCTGAAGGTCGTTGCTGTTGATTGGGAGTCACACATAAGTGCATGTTTTTCCATTGGGGTTTTGTGGGTAATTGTTTCTGTTTCTGTTACGGTGTTTAACGTGACAGGACTGTTTTGGTTGTCTGTTTATTGTTTTGTATGGTATAGTGTCCGTTTTCTCAATTAAATATGACGAACACTAACTCCGCTGCGTTTTGGTCTACTCTCTCTAAAGGCAGCGGTTACAGAATTACCCACCAAACCAGGACCAAGCAGCGGAGGAGGAAGGAGCAACAGGAGAACAGCTTGATGGACTCGTGGACATGGGAACAGATATTGGACGGAGAGGGACCATGGACTCAGGCTGGGGATTATCGCCTCCCGAAGTGGGAGATTGAAGCGGCGAGAGCGGAGAGGCGATATTATGAGGAGAGAGAGCGCAACGAGCACGAGAGGCAGCCCCAATTGTTTTTTTGTGGGGGGGGCACACGGGACAGTCGGCGGAGCCGAGGTCGGAACCAGAGCCAGTCGGGCTGACATTGGAGGTGAGCGAGGGGTACGAGGCAGAGACTGTGACGGAGTTAATGGGGAAATTAAAGGAGAGAGAGATGAGAGAGCTGCTAGTTTGGTGCATAAGGCACGGCATTCGCCCTACAGAGCGTGTCGTGGAAATGATGTCACCTGAGGCAGCTCTCCATACTCGTCCTGAGGTGCGTGCTGGTTGTCTGGTGAAGACTGTGCCTGCGCCCAGAAACAGGCCTCCTGCATGTCTTCCCAGCCCTGCACGTCCTGTGCCTACGCCCAGAACCAGGCCTCCTGCATGTCTTCCCATCCTGGTCAAGCCCGTGCCTCCTCCACGGACCAGTCCTCCAGAGGATCTCCCTATCCTGGTCAAGCCCGTGCCTTCTCCACGGACCAGTCCTCCAGTGGGTCTCCTCATCCTGGTCAAGCCCGTGCCTCCTCCTCGGACCAGTCCTCCAGTGGATCCCTCCACCCTGGTCTCTCCTGTGCCGCCTCCTCAGACCAGGCCTCCAGTGGGTCTCCCCAGCCTGGTGAGTCCAGGGCTTGCGCCCAGAGCCAGGCCTCCCTCATGTCTCCCCAGCCTGGTGAATCCTGAGCTGGATCTGCCAGAGTGGCCCGTCTGTCCGGATCTGCCAGGGTGCCCCGCCTGTTCGGATCAGCCAGAGTGGCCCGCCGTGCCGGAGCTGCCGGAGTGGCCCGCCGTGCCGGATCTGCCGGAGTGGCCCGCCGTGCCGGATCTGCCAGAGTGGCCCGTCTGCCCGGAGCTGCCAGAGTGGCCCGTCTGCCCGGAGCTGCCAGAGTGGCCCGTCTGCCCGGAGCTGCCAGAGTGGCCCGTCTGCCCGGAGCTGCCAGAGTGGCCCGTCTGCCCGGAGCTGCCAGAGTGGCCCGTCTGCCCGGAGCTGCCAGAGTGGCCCGTCTGCCCGGATCAGCCAGAGTGGCCCGTCTGCCCGGATCAGCCAGGGTCGTCCGCCAGCCGGGCTCAGCCATCGCCGCCTGCCAGCCGGGCGCAACAAGGGTCGTCCGCCAGCCGGGCGCAACAAGGGTCGCCCGCCAGCCGGGCGAAGCCAGGGTCGCCCACCAGACCTTCGGCGCGGCCAGGTGCGCCACCTAAGAGGGCGACGCCAAGGGTGGGGCAGAGGCTACGTCCCACACCTGAGCCACTGCCGTAAGAGGGCCCACCCAGACCCTCCCCTTCAGTGTCAGGTTTTGCGGCCGGAGTCCGCACCTTGGGGGGGGTACTGTAACGCCCTGGCCATAGAGAGGGGTTTTTTGTTCTTTATTTTGGTTAGGCCAGGGTGTTACATTGGGTGGGCGTTCTATGTTCTGTTTCTATGCGTTTGTATTTCTTTGTTTTGGGCCGTGTGTGGCTCCCAAATCAGGCACAGCTGAAGGTCGTTGCTGTTGATTGGGAGTCACACATAAGTGCATGTTTTTCCGTTGGGGTTTTGTAGGTAATTGTTTCTGTTTCTGTTACGGTGTTTAACGTGACAGGACTGTTTTGGTTGTCTGTTTATTGTTTTGTATGGTATAGTGTCCGTTTTCTCAATTAAATATGACGAACACTAACTCCGCTGCGTTTTGGTCCACTCTCTCTAAAGGCAACCGTTACAGACCCAAGATAAACAATTTAAAGGCAATGCTACCAAATACTCATTGAGTGTATGTAAACTTCTGACCCACTAGGAATGTGATGAAAGAAACAAAAGCTGAAATAAATCATTCTCTCTACTATTTTTCTGACATTTCACATTCTTAAAATAAAGTGGTGGTCCTTACTGACCAAAGACAGGGAAGTTTTACTAGGATTAAATGTCAGGAATTTTGAAAAACTGAGTTTAAATGAATTTGGCTAAGGTGTATGTAAACTTCCGACTTCAACTGTGTATACAGTGGGGTCTGAAATGATTGACACCTTTGATAAAGAAGAGCAAAAATGACAGTATAAAATAAATAATTCAAACACTGAGCTATATTGTACGCATTTTTTTGTAAATTATATTATTTTATACTAATCGTTTGCTCAGAGAGAGGGAGAGATTTTCTTGAACATGTAATAGTTATGTCACACATGCAGCTAACAAAATTATATGGCAATTTCTGCTCTACTCAATTACAACCAAACGAATTGCAAGATTGCAGCTAAAATGGAAGCGGCAAGTGGATGGGGGAATGTAAGAAACGTGTCTGTCGGCCCTTCATTAAGGACCAAAATTGTCTAAAGAAAATTGTGATGAAGAAAAAAGTATATATGGGGGATTGGAAATGATGCAGACAATTACATTGATGGAATCTACAATCTATCTGCACTATTAAAGCTGATCTACCCCAAAAAAACAAAACAAAGGTAGGGGTCAAAATTGACACCCCTGTTTTCAATACCTTTCAATACTTCAACAATAATGGCACTGAGCCTTTTAACTAAAATGTTTTATGAATTGGAGAGCACATTGGGCCGGTTCTTTTATTTATTTATTTATTTATTACTTTTACCTCTTTTTCTCCACAATTTTGTGGTATCCAATTGTCTCATCGCTGCAACTCCCTTACGGATTCGGGAGAGGCAAAGGTCGAGAGCCGTGCGTCCTCCGAAACACAACCCAACCAAGCCGCACTGCTTCTTGACACAATGCCCACTTAACCCAGAAGCCAGCGTCACCAATGTGTCAGAGGAAACATTGTGCACCTGGTGACCGTGTCAGCGTGCACTGCGCCCGGCCCGCCACAGGAGTCGCTAGTGCGCGATGGGACAAGGACATCCCTGCCGGCCAAACCCTCCCCTAACCTGGAAGACGCTGGGCAAATAGTGCTTCGCCCCATGGGTCTCCCGGTTGCGGTCAGCTGCGACAGGCCTAGACTTGAGGCCAGAATCTCTAGTGGCACTGGGACGGATTCTTAGACCATTGCTCCATACAGAATCCTTTCAGATCCTTGATACCCTTCATCTGCGCTTCAGGACTGCCCTCTTCAATTCAAACCATAGGTTTTCAATGGGTTTCAAGTCTGGAGACTGAGATGGCCATTGCAAAATGTCGAATTTTGTGGCCAATTAACCATTTATTTGTGGAGTTTGATGTGCATGGCCAAAGAGCTCTATTTCCATGTCATCTAACCAAAGTACCGGAAATGATTTGATATTGAGATAAAAAAAACGGCTGCATTAGACCTTTTAAGTTTGTTCGATCGTATCAGACCACAAGTCTAAGACCACTATGATAACACACCAAATGTGTTTGATGGATCATTTTTGTCTTCTTCTAATGCCTCTTAAGGGGCAAGTAATCCAAAAGTAACGGAAAGTAATCAGATTACCTTACTGAGTTTGGGTAATCAAAAATTACGTTACTGATTACAATTTTGGACAGCTAACTACATAGTAACTGTAGCAGACTACATTTAGGAAATAACCTACTCAACCCTGCTTGAGTTTTGACGTGCCACATTCATTGCCGGACATTTTTATTTTCAGTTGTAACTGAGAACTAAATTATTTCAAATACATTTAGTAAATTATCAGTACATACCTGTAGAAAAGTCCTTGAGAGAACAGGTTGCCGGGATACAAAACAATTGATGAAGTACTTTCTGGTCAGATTATCTCCAAAATAAAGTCCTCCAAATCAATTCAGACAAAGGCTGGTCAATCCTGTAAACTACGATGCCTAGAAATATGAGCTTGAGTTGAGAGTACTCCTGTTATAGCAACTACAACAACAGGCTACCTGACACTCTTGGCAGACTGAAGTTACTGTTTGTTTGTGTGGTGGGGAGGTGGACACAGAGGTTCAGTGTGGTTGGTTGTGTATTTACTGGGAGGTGGAAGCCCCGCAGCTAACAGCTTCTGCATAGCTTATCTGATCGTTGCTTATCTCATCTCTCCTCTTTTGGTCTTGTCTCCTGCACATCTAAATCCCACCTGTGTTCAAAGATACAGACAGGCTTTTATGTAAGACACGCTCTGAAATGAAAAACACAGTACACAGTATGGCATCCCTGGGACATTCCCAGCTTCATATTAAAATCTAACTTTTACAGTTTGAGCACACAACAAGCACTGGTCATGTTTAAAATTAGATGAATTGACATTCATGCAAACATGGACCCCTAGCCCAACACCCTAGGAACAGCATCTGAAAGGATATGATGGGAATAAGCTTTATGGCAATAGCATTACTTATACTAATTAAATCCTTTCCAAAAGTGAATAGGGCTGGGGGCCATGTGAATGAATTACTGTAGATGTATTTGAACTTGAATTTCCCCAATATGGCCAGCAGGAAGGGCCAACATATCTAAAATGTATGTACGCTTTTACAACTATTGAGACAGGTTTTGCCCAGTGATTAAGCTTTTATGGCACACAATTCCCACTTGACACAGTTTGGATATAGCGTTTTAAAAAAAAAATATCATATAGTATCGTATGTCTTACTCGGTCATACAATAGCATAAGAATTGAATGCCAGGCCTCCCGATTGGTGCAGTGGTCTAAGGCACTGCATCGCAGTGCTAGCTGTGCCTCTAGAGATCCTGGTTTGAGTCCGTGTCATCCGAGTTTGGGGAGGGTTTGGCCGGCAGCGATGTTCTTGTCCCATCGTGCACTAGCGACTCCTGTCACAGACTCCCGCCACAGGAGTCGCTAGTGCACGATGGGACAAGGCGCAATGCACACTGACACGGTCTCCAGGTGTACGGTGTTTCCTCTGACACATTGGTGCAGCTGGCTTCCGGGTTAAGTGGGAGTTGTATCAAGAAGCAGTGCGGCTTGGCTGGGTTGTGTTTCGGAGGACGCACGGCTCTCAACCTTCGCCTCTCCCGAGTCCGTACGGGAGTTGCAACGATGTAACTACCAATTGGATAGCATGAAATTGGGGGGGAAAGGGGTAAATATATATAAAAAATAAACTAAAAATAAGGAATTGAATGCCATAACTTATCATACATCTTGGAGGATGCACGTCTTTATCTGAGACCAGGTTGCTTGTTGCACTAACAACCAAAGATAATTATGGGGAGTTTACTTTGGTGGTTAGGGGAACTAAAGACAAATGTTGGTGGTTAGGGGAACCAATGGCAAAGGTTAGGAGAACTAAAATGACAACGGTCAGGTGAATTTACGTAGCAGGTTGGGTGAATTGGGTTAAGTTTAGAATAAGTGTTAGGGGAAGGGTTAGCTAAAATGCAATGGTTAGGTGAATTTACGTTGCAGGTTAAGTGAATTGGGTTAATTAAGTGATGATGCCCAAGAAGCTGGTGTTTGGAGGATATTGGCATGGGTGTTGTTGTGCCAACCGTGCCAATATATCCTCCAAACATCGGCTTTGTGCGCATTATCACTTTTAACCTGTTGGGGCTACAGGTTAGCAATGAACCCCGAGTCGGGATTGCTAACAAGGCTGGAAATTCAAAACATCAAAAATCTAATAATTTCAATTTCTCAAACCATCAACTATTTTACACAATTTAAAAGATAAACATCTCCTTAATCTAACCACATTGTTCGATTTTCAAAGAGGCTTTACGGCAAAAGCATAAAGTTAGATTATGTTAGGACAGTACATAGCCACAAAAGTACAAACATCCATTTTCAATTCAAGGTCAGGCGTCACCAAAAGCAGAAACCAGCTAGAATTATGCACTAACCTTTGTCAATCTCCATCAGATGACACTCCTAGGACATTATGTTATACAATACATGCATTTTTTGTTCCATCAAGTTCATATTTATATCCAAAAACAGCATTTTACAGTAGCGTGAAATTCAGATTTTTTTCTTCTCTGAAATGCTTCCGGTGAACATAACAAAATTACTATTCGACAACATTGGTAAATTATAATATTGTCATTCAAAGAATAATATATTATCATCTCGTAATTGCTACCGAATGGCCAGATCTCAAAATAACTTTACTGGGAAATCACATTTTGCAATAAACGGGGTGCTATGCTAAGAACAACAGGCTATGCTATACAGTTAGCATCATCTAAAATCGATAATAACATTGTAAATACCCCCTTACCTTTGATTATCTCCATCAGAAGGCAGGATCCCAGGTCCGGAAGGCATTCCAGGTCCGGAACAAATGTGGTTTCTTTTGACAAAGTTCATAATTTATGTCCAAATAACACCAAGTACTTAGCGTTCATTATGCTCCCACAAAACGTGGTTGGGGGGGCTGGTAAAATCACGCCGAAAAGCTAAAAAAACCTAGTAAATAATCTATTTATGTTCGTTCAAACATGTCAAATGTTGTTTAGCATAAATCTTTTGGTCCATTTTTAACGTTAAACATCAGTAATATTTTCACACAACCTATCCTATGTCTAGATAAAAAATGATGACAAACTCACGTTTCTCAGATTTATGCGCAGGCGCAAAAAAATGAAGTGATGACATGTCAACTTCCTTGGATTCTAATTTGCTCTCTGTTTATCATAGACGCTTCAAACAACTTTATAAAGATCGTTGACATCTAGTGGAAGCCGTAGGTGTTGCGAAATGAATCCTTTCTCACTATGGTATCTATAAAACAATGACACTAAATAGTACAGTCACAAAATTCACATTTTTTTTGATCTATTTTTCACAGGTTTTTGCCTGCAATATGAGTTTTGTTATACTTACAGACACCATTCAAACTGTTTTAGAAAATTCAGAGTGTTTTCTATCCGAATGTGTTAATAATATGCATATCCTAGCTTCTGAGTTGGTGTAGGAGGCAGTTAAAAATGGGCACATATTTTTTTCAAAATGTCTCAATACTGCCCCCGAGCCCCAACAGGTTTTAAACAACGGGTTACCAACATATTCAAATAATGACTGAAATATTTTCAATAAACTTCTTCAGGATCAGTGTCCCTTCCACGGAACGGTTGAGCTAACGTAGGCTAATGCGATTAGCATTAGGTTGTAAGTAACAAGAACATTTCCCAGGACATAGACATATCTGATATTGGCAGAAAGCTTCAATTCTTGTTAATCGAACTGCACTGTCCAATTTACAGTAGCTATTACAGTGAAAGAACACCATGCTATTGCTTGAGGGGAGTGCACAATTTTGAACATGAAAAGTTATTAATAAACAAATTAGGCACATTTGGGCAGTTTAGATTTTTTTTTTATTATCAGAAATGCAATGGTCCATTGGATCAGTCTAAAACGTTGCACATACACTGCTGCCAAATAGTGGCCAAAATCTAAATTGTACCTGGGCTGGAATAATACATTATGACCCTTCTCTTGCATTTCAAAGATGATGGTACAAAAAAACACCACAAACCGGTTGGTTTTTTTCTTTGTATTATCTTTTACCAGATCTATTGTGTTATATTCTCCTGCATTCCTTTCACATTTCCACAAACTTCAAAGTGTTTCCGTTAAAATGGTACCAAGAATATGCATATCCTTGCTTCAGGGCCTGAGCTACAGCAGTTAGATTTGGGTATGTCATTTTAGGCGAAAATTTGAAATAAAAGGGGCAGATCCTTATTTAATCCTTCCACGAGATATAGTCCTGAAACAAATCTAGGGTTGCTACCCAAGCCGGCTGGTTGTTCGTTCTATCGTTCAGTTGCCGGAGACGCGACCCAGTCGTTAAGTCTTTTGTTCTGTATCTATGGACGTTGGTTATAAATGTTCTATTACCATACTGGCTGGCAGCGTTCTTATCCCTTGCTTGTGCAGCCAGAATAACATTAAAGTAGCTGCATTTGCATTTGTTTAAGCTGTTTTCTAGTGACATTTATTTGGATACATTCATAAGAATGAGCTAATGATGCGCGATTTCACCTGGCATAGTAAAAATGCACGCTCGTCAGGTCACTGTTGTTCAGAGGAGCTAGCCAACAACCGCTAACATTAATAAACGTTTTACCTGTTTTCGATTGACATTTATTTGTATATGTCCATAAAACTTATGCTGATTCATGATTTCAGCTGGCTGAGAAAAGCTGCCTCCCTGCCTTTCTGTCTCATCCCAACCCCTACACGTTCATTACTATGGGACATGAGATCGAATTTCAATGTTGAAACAATGTTCCAAATGTCAGAGACAGATCACAAGTTTTATACAAATCTCCACTATTGAAAACCAATTGTTAGTCTAAAAGAAATGGGAGATAATTTCTAGATGCTTTTTACAGTGGAGTTTAGAAACTGGCTGGCTGGGCTGATGAGACACTGGATTGCGCAGTGAGATGGAACAGAGTAAATAGGCATTTCAATATCCTAGCTTTAGCCATTGGTAATTTGTTGAATAGACACCTGCTGGAATACGGTTTTAACCCATCAGCGTCCAAGATTAGAACCACCCATTGTATAAAAGTATAATAAGTGTTAGGGGAAGGGTTAGCTAAAATGCTACAGTTGTTCCAGATGCGACTCGAACATACAACCTTAAGATTGCTAAACGATTGTGGATTACACCCGCCTGTCCAACCTCTACTTTTGTTTCTGTTTCAAGTAATTTATTAGACTAATAATAGGTATCATAGACTTGGAGGTGCTCAGAAATATGAAAAGTACATTTCGTATTGCTCTGAGGCCAGGCTGTGCAGAAAAGTGCATACAGCTCTGCATGAGCAATGTGTGAATTATGTTAAATATCACTGTGACAGATATGAACAGATTTTACCTGTAGCTGCAGGTGGCTCTGAAAGTGAACCAAGACTACCTACTATATGTGCTTGAACTCCGTTAGGACCCGGAAGACGACACACTGCAGTGAGGGAGGTTAAACATTTAGGAGTTTCACTGAGACGGGTAGAAGATCATTATCGCTGCGCATTTGGAAACGCGCGCTAGGGCTCTTGGTATGCGCTTTTTCAATCGCTGTAGTCTACAAATAGTCTGCATAGATTGGTTCTATAAATTTTTTTGTTTCACATTTCGATTGTTGTATAGTTTTTTTTTCCAAATAAATGTATTATAGACTTTTAAAAAAGTAGCATTTCGGGCAACCATGAGTAAATCTGGAACATTAAAAATAAAGAATTTGTTTCATAAAACAAAGTCACCGGATAAAGAAAACAAGGAAGGGGAAAAGCACACATGTAAAGATGCAACTTCATATGGAGATGGAGAGCTTGCGAGCCCAGGCCCGAGATTACCGTCGAGTCCCGGACTTGTCAGCCCCGTCAGCCCCCTGGATGGGACGCTGCATAGGAGCCCAGCAAGTGAGAAGAAAATGAAGAAGAAACGGTTCTTGTCCTTGCAGCTCAAGAAGAAAGGCTCAAAGGAGGCAGGGCGCATCGACAACCCACTGTTCTATAACGGTGCTGACGAGATCGACAGCTTCAGCAGTAACATGTAAATTAAACCTTTATTTACCTTATGGAAATTGTACTCACTGGGGTAGGTCTATTATCACCCTGATTTGTGTACCTGGATACACCATTTAGTGCCTTCAGAAATTATTAAAACCACTTGACTTATTCCCCATTTTGTTGTACAGCCTGAATTCAAAATAAATTTTACGGATTTGTTTTTCTCACCCATTTACACACAATACCCCATAATGACAGTGAAAACATGTTTGTAGAAATGTTTTCAAATGTATTGGAAGTGAAATACAGAAATATCTAATTTACATAAGTATTCACACCCCTGAGTCAATACCCGTGTGGCTCAGTTGGTAGAGCATGGTGTTTGCAATGCCAGGATTGTGGGTTTGATTCCCACGGGGGGCCAGTATGGAAAAGAATGTATGAAATGTATACATTCACTACTCTAAGTTGCTCTGGATAAGAGCGTCTGCTAAATGACAAAAAAAATAAAAAAATAATAATAATAATACTTTGTAGAAGCACCTTTGGCTGTGATTACAGCTGAGAGTGTCTAAGTGCTTTTCACAACTGAATTGTGCAACATTTGCCCATACATTTTTTTCTAAATTCTTCAAGCTCTGTAAAATTGGTTGTTGATCGTTGCTAGAAAACCATTTTCAGGTATTGCCATAGATTTTCAAGTAGATTTAAGTCAAAACTGTAACTAGGCCAGTCAGGAACGTTCATTGTCTTCTTGGTAAGCAACTCCAGTGTAGATTTGGCCTTGTGATTTAAGTTATTGTCCTTCTGAAAGGTGAAGTCATCTCCCAGTGTCTTGTGGAAAGCAGACTGAACCAAGTTTTCCTCTAGGATTTTGCCTGCGCTTATAGCTCCATTCCTTAAGTATTTGGATCCACCACTTTTTTTCAATTTTCGCCTAAAAAGACATAGCCAAATCTAACTGCCTGTAGCTCAGGCCTTGAAGCAAGGATATGCATATTCTTGATACCATTTGAAAGGAAATACTTTGAAGTTTGTGAAAATGTGAAAGGAATGTAGGAGAATATAATACATTAGATCTGGTAAAAGATATTACAAAGAAAAAAAACTGTTTTTTGGTATTTTTTTGTACCATCATCTTTGAAATGCAAGAGAAAGGCCATAATGTATTATTCCAGCCCAAGTGGAATTTAGATTATGGCCACTAGTTTTAGACTGATCCAATGAACCATTGCATTTCTGTTCAAACTTTTGTATCAAGACTGCCCAAATGTGTCTCATTTATTTATTAATAACTTTTTAAGTTCAAAACTGTGCACTCTCCTCAAACAATAGCATGGTATTATTTCACTGTAATAGCTACTGTAAATTAGACAGTGCAGTTAGATTACCAATAATTTAAGCTTTCTGCCAATATCAGATATGTCTATGTCCTGGAAAATGTTCTTGTTACTTACAACCTCATGCTAATCACATTAGCCTACGTTGGCTCAACCATCCCATGGACGGGACACTGATCCCATAGAGGTACATTTTTTATCCTGAAAAACTCCGGAGTTCTTAATGATTACAAGCATACACATAACATTATGCAGCCACCACTATGCTTGAAAATGTGAAGAGTGGTACTCAGTAATGTGTTGTATTGGATTTCCCCCAAACATAACACTTTGTATTCAAAACAAAAAGTGAATTGCTTTCCTAATTTTTTTTGCAGTATTATTTTAGGTCCTTGTTGCAAACAGGATATATTTTTTTGAATATTTTTATTCTGTACAGGCTTCCTTCTTTTCACTCCGTCAATTAGGTTAGTATTGTGGAGTAACTACAATGTTGTTGATCCATCCTCAGTTTTCTGCTATCACAGCCAATCATTTCTGTAACTGTTTTAAAATCACCATCGGCCTCATGGTGAAATCTCTGAGCGGTTTCCTTCCTCTCCAGCAACTAAGTTAGGAAGGACAGCTGTATCTTTGTAGTGACTGGCTGTATTGATACACCACCCAAAGAGTAATTAATAACTTCACCATGCTCAAAGGGATATTCAATGTCTGCTTTTTGTATTTTTCACCCATCTACCAGTAGGTGCCCTTCTTTGCGAGGGATTTAAAACCTCCCTGGTCTTTGTGGTTGAAAATTCACAGCTTGACTGAGGGTTGAAAATTCACAGCTTGACTGAGGGATCTTACAGATTCAGTATGTGTGGGGTACCGAGATGAGGTAATCATGTTAACCTCTTACATCTAGACGTTCCGCTAGCGGAACACCTGCTCCAATATCCAATGATAGGCGTGGCGCGAAATACAAACTCCTCGAAAATCCGAAAACTTCCATTTTTCAAACATATGACTATTTTACACCATTTTAAAGACAAGACTCTCCTTTATCTAACCACACTGTCCGATTTCAAAAAGGCTTTACAGCGAAAGAAAAACATTAGATTATGTCAGCAGAGTACCCAGCCAGAAATAATCAGACAGTCATTTTTCAAGCTAGCATATAATGTCACAAAAAACAAAACCACAGCTAAATGCAGCACTAACCTTTGATGATCTTCATCAGATGACACTCCTAGGACATTATGTTAAACAATACATGCATGTTTTGTTCAATCAAGTTCATATTTATATCAAAAAGCAGCTTTTTACATTAGCATGTGACGTTCAGAACTAGCATTCCCACCGAACACTTCCGGTGAATTTACTAAATTACTCACGATAAACTTTCACAAAAAACATAACAATTATTTTAAGAATTATAGATACAGAACTCCTTTATGCAATCGCGGTGTCCAATTTTAAAATAGCTTTTCGGTGAAAGCACATTTTGCAATATTCTGAGTAGATAGCTCGCCATCACGGGCTAGCTATTTTGACACCCACCAAGTTTGGTACTCACCAAACTCAGATTTACTATAAGAAAAATTGGATTACCTTTGCTGTTCTTCGTCAGAATGCACTCCCAGGACTTCTACTTCAATAACAAATGTTGGTTTGGTTCCAAATAATCCATAGTTATATCCAAATTGCGGCGTTTTGTTGTGCGTTCAAGACACTATCCGAAGGGTAATGAAGGGTGACGCGCCCGGCGCGTTTCGTGACAAAAAATGTCAAAATATTCCATTACCGTACTTCGAAGCATGTCAAACGCTGTTTAAAATCAATTTTTATGCGATTTTTCTCGTAAAAAAGCTATAATATTCCGACCGGGAGTCGTTGTTTTCGTTCAAAGACTGAAAATGAAAACATGGAGTCATCTCGTGCACGCGTGCACCAGTCTCATTGTTCTCAGATCGACCACTTACCAAATGCGCTACTGTTTTTCAGCCATGGCCTGCAAAGTCATCATTCAACGTTCTGGCGCCTTCTGAGAGCCTATGGGAGCGTTAGAAAATGTCACGTTACAGCAGAGATCCCCTGTTTTGGATAGAGATGATCAAGAAGGCCAAGAAATGGTCAGAGAGGGCGCTTCCTGTTTGGAATCTTCTCAGGTTTTGGCCTGCCAAATGAGTTCTGTTATACTCACAGACACCATTCAAACAGTTTTAGAAACTTTGGAGTGTTTTCTAGCCATATGCATATTCTAGTTTCTGGGCAGGAGTAATAATCAGATTAAATCGGGTACGTTTTTTATCCGGCCGTGAAAATACTGCCCCCTATCCATAACAAGTTAAACAAGTTCTGCACAATCAGAGATGTGATTAAGAATAGCTTAGTTTTTAAATCACTATGGAGTTATCCCAGATCCTCAACTGATGGCCTAATCCTTATCCCACTGTCTTGTCTTATATCTTAAGCAATATCAGAACTGGCTACACTGAAATGGAAAACTGTAATTTCTACAGTAATTTGGGGGATATCAACAGTAAAATACCTTGAAACGTTTTACTGCAGCATATTGTAAATGATGGTGCCTTGTGCGAAAATGTGGTGGGCGGGGAAAGAATTGCTGTTTCAAATGGTACTGTTATTTCACCACTGAGGTATAAAGAACTGGACACTGCGTCCAAGATGTCTGACTGTTGTTTTCAACATAATCTACTCACGTTCACATACACTGATTCATGGACTGTCTATATTTTACACAGCCCAACTTTACATGCACACTAGTATTCAGTGCACACAGGAAGCAGCGCGAGCAGTGACAATATCATCACGTCATCCAAAAACATGGCAGTCATTGGATGAATATAAAATGGTAATATCTTCAGCTGTGAGTGATGGAAAATAAATCGGCCTGTGAAAATGCTGTACCAATTTAACTGGTACAGTATGTGGTTATAGTGCCCAATACATTTGAAATACAGTATATAGGGGACAGATTGCATAGCAGCAAGTCTTGAACCTGTTACGGCTAGACATTCCGCTAGCGGAATATCCGGTGAAATTGGAGAGCACGAAATTCAAATTAAATTATTAGAAATATTTAACTTTCATAAAATCACAAGTGCAATACACCAAAATAAATCTTAATTTCTTGTTAATCCAGCCACCATGTCAGATTTCAAAAAGGCATTACGGCGAAAACCAACCATGTGATTATCTGAGGACAGCACCCCATCATACAAACACATGAAAATCATATTTCAACCAAGCAGGTGCGACAAGAAAGTCAGAAATAACGATATAATTCATGCCTTACCTTTGAAGATCTTCTTCTGTTGGCACTCCAATATGCCCCAGAAACATCACAAATGGTCATTTTGTTCGATAAACTCCTTTTTATATCCCCAAAATGTCAATTTATTTGGCGCGTTTGATTCAGAAAAACACCGGTTCCAACTCGCCCAACATGACTACAAATTCTCTAATAAGTTACCTGTAAACTTGGTCCAAACATTTCAAACAACTTTCCTAATCCATCGTTAGGTATCCTAAAAAGTAAATAATCAATAAAATTTAAGACGGAATATACTGTGTTCAATAGCGGATAAAATCAAAGTGGAGCGAGCTCCAGGTCGCGCTCCCCAAACAGAAGAGTCCACTTGGCTTGACACTCATTCTGAATAGCCGTACTTCTTCATTTCTAAAAGGAAAAACATCAACCAATTTCTAAAGACTGTTGACATCTAGTGGATGCCATAGAAACCTCAACCAGGTTCCTCATAAATCTAGTTTCCCATAGAAACCTAATAGAAAACACAGTGACCTCAAAAAAGAAGTTTCCTGGATGGTTTGTCCTCGGGGTTTCGCCTGCCAAATAAGTTCTGTTATACTCACAGACATTAATTTAACAGTGTTTTCTAGAGTGTTTTCTATCCAAATCTACCAATTATATGCATATCCTAGCTTCTGGGCCTGAGTAGCAGGCAGTTTACTTTGGGCACGCTTTTCATCCGGACGTGAAAATACCGCCCCCTATCCCAAAAAGGCCATGTCCTTTTGGTCTGTTTTGCCTTGTAGTTGCTGCCAGTTTGGAAGCCTTTGTTAAGGACTCAAGAAGTGCAAGTGATATAAAACACCATATATTCATTAATACGCTGTAATATGCAAACACTTTACCTAGCGGCCAAGCTGCTTGTACCAATCCCTTGTAATTACAATAAAATACAAACCCCTTCCCTCAATGAATTTCATCTATCCATTCATTAATTCATTACGGAATAATTTACTTTTTGACAGAATAGTCCTAATACAGTACATTTTACAGTTTTGTACTGTGTGTCATTACACAGTACTTGCTTTGATACCATATTTATATTACAGTAGGTGTACTGTAATATGAAATACATAATTTTACTTCACACTGAGCTGCCTGTAAATTACTGTTAATTTCACGACAACTCCTTTACAGTGTACTTTCTTTATCAAATAATGTGTGATTGCACCATGACCTACACAGTGTAACAATAGCTATTAGTTGTGTGTGTGCATGTGTTTGTTAGCAATGTAGTTGGGATCAGCTACTGGATTTCAACAGATATAGGCCTACCTGATATGATTGAGCTGGGTAATAATACGTAGCCTGGGTGCCAGTCTGTTTATGCTATATTGCCAACTCTATGAAATTTTCGTGCCAAACAATGAGTCACGAGGAGTTGGCAAGATAGCACAAACAGATCTGGGACCAGGCTAGGTAATATGCACTTCTTCATCTGCACTCTGTACACTTATAAAGATAAAGTGAGCTCCTCAAATATTTATGTAGATTACAATCCTGACTCCCGGGTAATCAAATCAAATTGTATTTGTCACATGCGCCGAATACAATAACAGGTCTAGACCTTACAGTGAAATGCTTACTTACAAGCCCTTAACCAACAATGCAGTTTTAAGAAAAAATAAGTGTTCAGTTTTTTTGTAAATACATTCTTAAGTAAACAATAAATAAATAAAAATAAGAAAATATGAAAATCCTGTATTTCAGTCAGACCTACAATGCATAATAACTCTGTGGTATTTCCAGGTAACACTACAACTAACACTGTAACAAAACACCACCAGACCAGACATATGTTTCTCAAGTTAAACTCAGATAATCCTCCTTATGGTCATGTGTGTCCTACCGCACCGGGAGTGTTTGTCGACTGAAATGTGTTTTGATGTATTAATTTCATTTTAAACGCAGAGCAGAGCGAATCTTTCCCCTGTGGCAGTTTGTACAGGTAAACCAGTGAGGTGTTTAGTTCCTGCTTGTCTAGTTCAGGCTTGCGCAGGTTTTGTTAACTGTTGAAGGCAGACAAGTTTGATCTGAAGTTTGGGTCATGACTGGCATCCACCCATCTGTGAGACAAAATGTGGAATTTACCAGCAAGCAGCAACAGCATAACAATGAGAAAAGCAAGAGAAGTAACAGCAAGGTGTGATAGGGGTAAAAGAGGTGAAAATGAAAATGGAAACAAATTATGTTAAGCTGTATTTTATAGTTTTTTTGTTCTTAAATGTTTGGTGGATTTAAATGTGCAGTCTGTAGTTTTAAACAGCCTAACCCTGCCACTGTTTGGAAAGCTGAGGAATGGGGTTGAGGAAATGTTTCTCGATAGTTTAAACGTATTTTGAAGCTACACATGACATACCATATGGCATAAACAGTCATGACAGCTGCTAATTATTCATGACGGTTATCTCATGACTATGACAGTGTTATGACGTTCTTACGGTGGAGGTAAAGTTAAGATAATACATTACTTTCAACAAGCAATAGACTCTTCTCATTGCTATGCAAGTGTACTGTATATGTTTTCTATTAACATATTCCATAACACATCCCCAATAGATGATAACCACCAACCACAACCTAACTGGGTTCCACTGTCAGACAAATACATTTCATTGTGTGATGTAGTGGTAAAAAAAAAGGGGTGTGGGTAAACTCTGTTACCAGTCGCTTCCTATACTTTCAATGCATTTTTTCGCTGAAGGTGGGTAAATTGTCGCGCAAAATAAAGGTGGACAAACTGAAATTTACTTGCGTTTAGCCTCTACACCACAGATTGTACATGGTGGGACTCACATGGTGCTATCCAGTGTAATTTACCTTGCAAATATGCATGCATTCATTGCTTACATCTGCTATGAAAGGATCATTGTCCATCCTCCCTCCCAAAAGCCTGGAAGGGATGAGAATGCCAAGCCTATGGGTTCATAGCTTCAACTACGCAGCACACACACATACTTACACACACCAACTGATTAATGGACTGTTGAATGTACAGTTGAAGTCGGAAGTTTACATACACTCAGGTTGGAGTCATTAAAACTTGTTTTTCAACCACTCCACAAATGTCTTGTTAACAAACTATAGTTTTGGCAAGTCGGTTAGGACATCTACTTTGTGCATGACACAAGTTATTTTTCCGACAATTGTTTATAGACAGAATATTTCACTTATAATTCACTGTATCACAATTCCAGTGGGTCAGAAGTTTACATACACTAAGTTGACTGTGCCTTTAAACAGCTTGGAAAATTCCAGAAAATGATGTCATGGCTTTAGAAGCTTCTGATAGGCTAATTCACATCATTTGAATCAATTGGAGGTATACCTGTGGATGTATTTCAAAGCCTACCTTCAAACTCAGTGCCTCTTTTCTTGACATCATGAGAAAATCTAAATAAATCAGCCACGATTTCAGCCAAGATTGTAGACCTCCACAAGTCTGGTTCATCCTTGGGAGCAATTTCCAAATGCCTAAAGGTACCACGTTCATCTGTACAAACAGTAGTACGCAAGTATAAACACCATGGGACCACGCAGCCATCATACTGCTCAAGGAAGTAGACACGTTTTGTCTCCTAGAGATGAATGTACTTTGGTGCGAAAAGTGCAAATCAATCCCAGAACATCTGCAAAGGACCTTGTGAAGATGCTGGAGGAAACAGGTACAAAAGTATCTATGTCCACATTAAATGAGTCCTATATCGACATAACCTGAAAGGCCGCTCAGCAAGGAAGAAGCCACTACTCCAAAACTGCCATAAAAAAAGCCAGACTGCGGTTTGCAACTGCACATGGGGACAATCATACTTTTTGGAGAAATGTCCTCTGGTCTGATGAAACAAGAATAGAACTGTTTGGCCATAATGACCATCGTTATGTTTGGAGGAGAAAGGGGGAGCCTTGCAAGCTGAAGAACACCATCCCAACCGTGAAGCACGGTGGTGGCGGCATCATTATGTGAGGGTGCTTTGCTGCAGGAGGGACTGGTGCACTTCACAAAATAGGTGGCATCATGAGGCTGGAAAATGATGTGAATATATTGAAGCAACATCTCAAGACATCAGTCAGGAAGTTAAAGCTTGGTCGCAAATGGGTCTTCCAAATGGACAATGACCCCAAACATACTTCCAAAGTTGTGGTAAAATGGCTTAAGGACAATAAGGTCAAGGTATTGGAGTGGCAATCACAAAGCCCTGACCTCAATACCATAGAAAATGTATGGGAAGAACTGAAAAAGCGTGTGCGAGCAAGGAGGTCGTCAAACCTGACTCAGTCACACCAGCTCTGTCAGGAGGAATGGGCCAAAATTCACCCAACTTATTGTGGGAAGCTTGTGGAAGGCTACCTGAAATGTTTGACCCAAGATAAACAATTTAACGGAATGCTACCAAATACTCATTGAGTGTATGTAAACTTCTGACCCACTGGGAATGTGCTGAAAGAAATAAAAGCTGAAATAAATAATTCTCTCTACTATTATTATGACATTTCACATTCTTAAAATAAAGTGGTGATCCTAAGACAGAATTTTTAGAAGGATTAAATGTCAGGAATTGTGAAAAACTGAGTTTAAATGTATTTGGCTAAGGTGTATGTAAACTTCCGACTTCAACTGTAAGAGTCACTGCTAAAATGATGGGTTTTCTTAGGCCTGGTGCATTGCAGTGTAGGCCTATGAGTACTGTATGTGTATTTGAGTTCATCCGTGTATGCATTTTGTGGTTGCATTGTACATTTTACGCTATGTAATCAGTTAATGTTTTGGACAGGAGTAACTTAATAAGAGCAGAGCATGAATGAGAGTATTTTTGTTTAATTTCTCTCATGTCGGCCTACTCCCCCAACATGCATGTTTCGCTGACACCACGATACTAAATCAAAACTTGAGCCTAGGAGCTTTACAGACAAGTCTCTAGCAGTATCGCTGAGTGGACTCGTGTTTTATATTCCTACTAGGCTCTGTACTGACAGGCTCTCCAGTATGATGTGTCACAGCCACGTTGTGGTGTGTGCCTGGGGGGAGGATGTGGAGCAGGGCCAGGTAGGTTGGATGATAAAGTGAAGCAATTTGTAACACACCACATATCCTATGATTCATTTACTGTATGATTCATATACTGTATGATTCATATCCTATGATTCATTATACATTTGAATGATTGGATGTTATTGTCTATTGGTTTGTGGGAATGTGGCAGTTCAAGTACAGATTGTGTACATACAAACGAAGCTGACACATATAGTATCTGTAATAACCAGATCTTTGCACGTCTGTTGATGGAGTTTGCCAGGGGAACAATAAACAGAAGCAGCCTGACTGCCAACTGCTGCAGATCAGAGTCAGTCTGTCAGTGTTCTCTCTCCAGCTCCCTGCTTTGACTTTGATCCCAGCTGACCAAGGGAGAGTGTTTGTACGCAACTTCCTGTAGAGCAAAAGGAAAGATGCCACAACGTTTGACTGATAATATTGTGGTGAGACGCAGCATGCAGACACAGTGGTGAAGTTCATCATCTGACATGATGTTTCAGATATATCAATAAAATGTGTTGATTGATCACCATTGCAAGACATTCTAGATGGTTCTACTGTAGTTCCAATCAAGTTTTCAATTATTGAAATATTCCCTGCTCACATGATTCATATCCCCCAGGCTTGAACGGCTTTTCTTTACCAGAGAAATCTGCAGTAAATCTCCTCTGATGTGACATAATTTATTCACATACCTGCTCCTTGTTCCCTAGATCGGCAGAGTCACTCCAGAGGAATGCACTTAGCCAGCAAAGCTTTGACAAATAGTGCCTACTTTAGGACCATTAGATAAGACATTGATTTGCCATTCTGTCTATGTCAGCTCATTGATCCCTGTTTCGTTACATCAATTCGGTGCCTTTATAAACAAACATACAGTCAATAATACAATAGAAAAGGTGTGCAATGTGTGCAAATGAGGTAGGATTTAGAGTCTAACCAGACACCTAGGTATTTGTAGTTGTCCACATATTCTAAGTCAGAACCGCCCAGAGTAGTGATGCTGGACGGGCGGGCAGGTGTGGGCAGCGATCGGTTGAAGAGCATGCATTTAGTTTTACTTGCATTTAAGAGCAGTTGGAGCCCACGGAAGGAGAGTTGTATGGCATTGAAGCTCGTCTGGAGGTTAGTTAACACAGTGTCCAAAGAAGGGCCAGACGTATACAAAATGGTGGCATCTGCGTAGGGGTGGATCGGAGAATCACCAGCAGCAAGAGCAACATCATTGATGTATACCGAGAAAAGAGTCGGCCCGAGGATTGAACCCTGTGGCAAGGCAGTCATTTGAGAAACCAAGGCTCTTGAGTCTGCCGATAAGAATGTGGTGATTGACAGAGTCGAAAGCCTTGGCCAGGTCAATGAATACAGCTGCACAGTATTGTCTCTTATCGATGGTGGTTATGATGTCGTTTAGGACCTTGAGCGTGGCTGAGGTGCACCCATGACCAGCTCAGAAACCAGATTGCATAGCGGAGAAGGTACGGTGGGATTCAAAATTGACGGTGATCTGTTTGTTAACTTGGCTTTTGAAAACCTTAGAAAGGCAGGGTAGGATAGATATAGGTCTGTAGCAGTTTGGGTCTAGAGTGTCTCCCCCTTTGAAGAGGGGGATGATCGCGGCAGCTTTCCAATCTTTGGGGATCTCAGACGATACGAAAGAGAGGTTGAACAGGCTGGTAATAGGGGTTGCAACAATTTCAGCGGATAATTTTAGAAAGAGAGGGTCCAGATTGTCTAGCCCAGCTGATTTGTAGGGGTCCAGATTTTGCAGTTCTTTCAGAACATCAGCTATCTGGATTTGGGTGAAGGAGAAATGGACTGTGGGGGGCGCAGGGCTGTTGAACGGGTAGGTGTAGCCAGGTGGAAAGCATGGCCAGCTATAGAAAAATGCTTATTGAAATTCTCAATTATCGCGGATTTATTGGTGGTGACAGTGTTTCCTAGCCTCAGTGCAGTGGGCAGCTGGGAGGAGGTGCTCTTATTCTCCATGGACTTTACAGTGTCCCAGAACTTTTTGGAGTTTGTGCTACAGTATTCAAATTTCTGTTAGGAAAGCAAAGGCTAGCTTTTTCAAACTGCCAGTGTATGTTGGTTCTTAACTTCCCTGAAAAGTTGCATATCGCGGGGGCTATTCGATGCTAATGTAGTACGCCACAGGATGTTTTTGTGCTGGTCAAGGGCAGTCAGGTCTAGAGTGAACCAAGGGCTATATCTGTTCCTGGTTCTACATTTTTTGAATGGGGCGTGCTTATTTAAGATGGTGAGGAAAGCACATTTAAAGAATAACCAGGATATATACATGTAGTTGTGTAAAATAACAAAACTATTATAAGGTACGAGGCCTGTCTGGGGAGAGCACGAAGGACAGTTGTCAAAATCATGAAAAAAAAGTACAATTAAAAACTTTAATCAATCGTAGCAAAGGTTGAGTCTTATCTGTGCTATCCTAGTATTATCATATTGAGAACTTGCATTATCAGTATTATCCTATTGAGAACTTGTATTATCAGTATTATCATATTGAGAACTTGTATTATCAGTATTATCATATTGAGAACTTGTATTATCAGTATTATCATATTGAGAACTTGTATTATCAGTATTATCATATTGAGAACTTGTATTATCATATTAAGAACTTGTATTATCATATTGAGAACTTGTATTATCATATTGAGAACTTGTATTATCAGTATTATCATATTGAGAACTTGTATTATCAGTATTATCATATTAAAAACTTGTATTATCATATTGAAAACTTGTATTATCATATTGAAAACTTGTATTATCATATTGAGAACTTGTATTATCATATTGAGAACTTGTATTATCAGTATTATCATATTGAGAACTTGTATTATCAGTATTATCATATTAAAAACTTGTATTATCATATTGAAAACTTGTATTATCATATTGAGAACTTGTATTATCATATTGAGAACTTGTATTATCAGTAGTATCATTTTGAGCGCTTGTTTGAGTGGATTAATAGACAGTAACAGACGGAGCCCTGCAGATAGAGACAGAGAACGGGGTGGGGTCGGCGAGAGGGAGGAAGGGAGGGAGGGGTTGGAGTGAGTGATTGGTGGGAGGAGTGAGACAGAGGGCAGAGTGAGGAGGGGTGGGAATGAGAGGGTGGGACAGTGGAGGATGCAAGGCGATGTGCTTGTAATTTAACCGCCATGGCTGACTGGTTCTGGAGTCTATAGAACTAAGAACTTTAAGCATCTTGTCTTCAGTGAAATAGAATGTGTATGGTATGAACCTGGAACCAAGGTTGAGAGATCTTGTAGAATTTTCTCTCCTGAATTAAATGTGTTGTGTGCCTAGTCCTTTATTAGGTCATTTAAAAACAAAATGCATGCATAAAGAAAAGGACTAGGAAATACTTAGCTTAACAGCCATTTACCCATTGAGCGAGGTGTTTAGCAAGGTGTCAGTAGCCATGTAACCACTATGTCTAAGTGACACTAGTGTTGATCCCTGCTCAATTGGTCTTTATTGTTTTCCCTCCCCACATTTTTCTAAGATGACAGATGTCTGTCTACATCCACAGATTAAATCAATAATAATAACAATATTTCATTTGTAAAGTGCATTTCCCACACTAAATAGAAAACAAAACAAACAAAATTCAGCAACACTACATCAGAAAGCAGAAAAAATGTTCACAATACATAAAAAACATGACCTACTAATATAGACTTTAAACAGATTAAGCGATCAAACGTTAATTAATGAGTGTTCATTAACATGGTGATAGAGTGATGCATTAGGCATCACTCTATCATCAACGCATAATTACTGACACAATCAAAGGACGGACGGGGCTGGACGTAGCCTACAGCTTTGTACTGACACCGATGGGCATTGAGTAGGTGGTGCTGTTGTGTCTCTTTAAGGCCAACTCTTGAAATTTTGAGACAATGCAGGTTTTGCTGTTCAATGGTCATTTCGATTCTTGAGCTTAGTACAAGTGTCTTACCCTACCATAACCTGAAGTAAAAGGTTGTACTACATATTTTTTTATATAATTTAGGTCTTTGTAAACAGGGTTGGTCCGTATCCAGATTCCCATACCTTCATACTGTACCTGTACCATACCGGGCTATACGGTATTACCAGCAGTGCACACAACGGCCGCTATTCCTATTCAAACGTTATTTAAAAAAATATTATGCTAACAAAGTACTAGCGATTACCCATAGCAGACGCTAGCTAAATGCTCACAAGCTCAAGCGAGGACAGACAAACCTGGCTCATAAAGTTATGCAACTATCTCAAAAGGCTACTCACACTTGATCCAGGAGAGGGTTAATTGTCTCTTCTGTAACCAAGAAGCGTTGATCTTGCAAGCTAACCACCTCCCGACTCCGACTGTTTGGTCACCTGGTCAGATCAAACCCACCTCTGGAGCCTGCCCTTATCCTCAAGGAGCCATCCCCCAACTGGCCACACCCAAGATAAAGAATGAGAGTCTGGTTTGGTCACCAGTTGGAGGTTGACCTACACAACCTGGGACTCAACACCACATCAGCCTGGGACCTTGCTCAGAATAGGATGGCGTGGCGATCACTGTGCTCCAAGCAGCGAGCGAAGATGAGTGAGTGAGTATTTAAAATCATATCGTCTGTATTTCAAAATACCCCTGTATACGGTATATTTGGGCTATCTGTCAGGTGAGGAGGACTATGACTGGTATGATCATTAAAGAAGGCCTTCTGAGGCTGAAGAGCCCCAGCCCACCTGGCTGCATCGTTTCCATTGTGAAGCATCATCACTGTTTAATGGACTGATGTGTTTACAGTCAACGTTGGGAGGTGGCTAGCTTGCAAGACCAAGCCTCTTGGTTACAGCAGAGACAGTCAATCAGGCAAGAGAATGTGGCCGGTTTGGTCTGAGTCTAGATAGATATGCAACATTTTACAACAAGATTCAGTTGTAGTTAGTTAAAAGGCCAGATTAGCTGGTGGCTTGTGACAATGATCTGACCTAGGAACAGAGGACTTGAAATTAAAGGAGTAGCATTGTTTTTACATCCAAAGCCAATGAAAAGCAATCTGGGTGAGGGCATTATAGGTGTGTGTGTGTGTGTGTGTGTGCGTGCGTGTGTGCACATCCTGTTATCCCTGCGTGTGTGTGTGTGTGTGCATACACCTGGATTAGTTTGTTTTAATGGACTGATTTGCTTACCTAATGTCTTGAGCTGTAAGACAGGGGACTCTGTGCCACAACATAGGGCGGAGGTTTGAATCTATATAAATTGTAGTTTGACTAAACAAACTACATTAACCAGGTTTCCATCCAACCTTTTTATGCCCGTAAAGTGCATGTTGGATAAAAAATGTCATGACAGGCCTGATGGAAAGAGCAAATTTGTTACTAAACTTTCCAAATATCTACAAAACTAGTACATTTGCTAGACAAGGTGGGATCTTTTTTGTGTCGGTAAAATTCGTTATGCGAGTCAAAAGTACATTCTTTTCTTTAGGAATATAGTGAAATAAAAATAAACAGTAAAGTACAGATTAACCCAAAAAATACTTAAGTGGTAATTTAAAGTATTTTTACTTAAGTACTTTACACCACTGTAGACAAGGTGGGATCTTTTTGTGTCGTTAAAATTAATTATGCGAGAAATGGCGGGGGAAATGCTTTTATGCGCAAATAATGATATAATAACCATCGTATCGAAGTACCATCGTATCGAATTTTCCAGTGGAAATAAAGCTTTCTTTGTTAAGGTAGTTCTGGACTTAGTCATTATTGCAGCATACAGAACTGACTGTTTGAAGAAAAAATGTGTTTCCTATCACCATCCCCTTTACCCTGTTTTTACTAACAATCAGACATCTGGTGTGTCCATTCTGGCTTGGACATGGCTACTTGCTTACTTTGAGATATGGTGTGCTTGTTTCTGTGCCACCCACTTTTTTTCTGGTGATATTTTAAATACAAATTATTCCAATATAGCTATACAACACATGGTCCATTTGTCAGAAATTGAAAGCTTGCACATTCATGCTAAACGAATCGAAATACCATTGCATAGGTTGTTATTATGGACATAACATCATCATGTCAAGTGTTGCATTACATGTCCCAAAGATGTCTATCTTTATGTGGAGCAGTGAACAGGAGAGAGAGATAAGTGCCAGGATGAATGTGCGTTCTTTCCTCATCCTCCTCCAAAGGCAACACGTTCAGGATTACGACAGGCCTAGTTGTGAAAGCAGGTCATCCGAGCAGATCACACTGCATTGGGCTGTTGTGGTAACATCACACTTGTTTCTCAGTCCCTTGATGATTACAAAAGTGATAAATGGAGTCTTTATTACTCTCTAGTGTACTGGTCTGGATCTATAGCCTCCAGTAATCTTTTCAGGTTCAGTAGCTCTGTCTTTCAGCTGGTAATTGTGTACTGTACTGTGTGTGCGCAGAGTGCTATATAGTGTTTCATATTCATATTCTATATGCATTCATTAAACTCAAACATATGCATCATTCAGCTATTGTTAGCTGCTGTCCAAACTAGAGCAGTTAAAGTTTGTTTTGGAGTTTGCATTAGATTGGGCCTGGCAGGAACAAATATATCTTTCATCAACAGCCACTGGTGACTCACCCAGCCAGCCCCACTCATAACCTGTAGAATTATGTATGAGTCATGCCTTGACTTCACTCCATCCCTTGTTTGACTTTATGAAGTCCCACAGGTTCGTTCACTGCATACGTTTAATAAAAATGTTTGTGTCTGTTTCTATATGACGAGTGATGCGAGTCATGTGACTGTTTTGATACCATTGACATGTGCCAAGCTGTAGGCTGTAGTGTGTGTGTGTGTGTGTGTGTGTGTGTGTGTGCTTGATACTCTGCCTTGCTGTGTTGAGTTTTGCCATTGTGAAAGTGTATCGATACAGTTAATGCAAAACAACCGAGCCATTGTTTTACTGAGGAGGATAATGCTCTGTGTGTGGGCTGTTGCTGGCTTTATCAGTCAACTCCTCTGTTGACTATTCTGCAACATTACAGTGTGTTGTCTAAATGGTCTGCTTGAGAGCGTCTGTTATGTTGCGTGGGAGGCTGTTCTACTTCTGTAATACTATAACTCACTGTAGGCTAGCTGCCATATTTCCTAAACATACCCAGGAAACTAGTGGGAGCGACCAAAGGAGTTGCACAACAGTTCATTGAACTTCCAATATGTCTAAAAACATTGTAAAACATTTAAGTTTTGAATGTTAGTGTTTCAGAAAATCTAAAATAACTTAATATAACCCTTCTTGTTATATTGAATTGTGCTAGATCTGAATACCTGCTACACGCTTAGTAAAAAAAGGCTTTATCTAGAGCCTAAAGCCAAATTGATACCTGTTGCTAACATGCGTCCTTTGTCCTGATCTTATCCACATTCTGATTGTGCCCACATTGAAGCCGTTGCATCTACACATGGTGATAATATGTGTCACTTATCCATCCACTCTGTCCACAATGTAACCAGATTTCCTGGTGCTTCCCTGTATGCAGATTATTTAACAAATATCTTTCAAAATAATATTGATTTATTTTAAGACAATTATTGATGCCATAAGTCAATGGTGCTACTTGTCAATGAGTTTGAGGCCGATATAATTATTTAAATGTTTTATCCATCCATATCTGTTTATACTTGATTGATATTCAGATACAATGGGTCCCTGACTACCTCCGGAGGTGGTCAGGAAGATCTGATCACAATGAGTATTTTAATTGTCTACACTAGTCTAAAAATGTGGGCATAATCAGAATGTGGACAAGATCAGGACAAAAGACACATGTTAGAACCAGGTATAAACAAGGCTTAAAAGGGTAATTTGGCTGTCCCCATAGGAGAACCCTTTGAAGAACCCTTTGGGTTCCAGGTAGAACCCTTTTCAGTTCCATGTAGAACCCTTTCCACAGTGTTCTACATGGAACCCAAAAGAGTTCTACCTGGAACCAAAAAGGGTTCTCCTATTGGGACAGCCAAATAACTATTTTGAAACCCTTTTTTCCTAAGAGTGTAGGGGAGGGATGGCATCAGATGGCATGGAGTAACAGAGAAAGACTCCAAGCAGTTTGGAGCTGGTTGGTTTAGGCCTCAGACGTGTTCAGATGCTGCAAACTGATACAGAGAGACTGAGGAAATGTTTACCCAAAACTGGTGACTGATGTCTTACTGAGGTCAAAGGGCAAGGTTGGGGGTTAAGTTTATGTAATTACGGAACGATTGCTTTTGTGTGCTTTGTTCCATCTTACTTATTTGACCTCAGTAAAATCTCAAGTCATGTTGATTTGCTGCATGGTTAATATGTTGCATCTGTATACTGCGCCACATGGGAGTGTGGATGGTTCCTGTGGTCTTTATAATTACTCAGTGCATAGTTGTTGCATTGGATATGTCATAGTCATTATCCATTATGAAACATGAGAAAGGTCCTGTGACATGATTGTCCAAAACACAGGGTCCTAATTATGAAACATGAGAAAGCAATTAGCATTCATATTTATTCATATCCTTTCAGATCAAGCTGTGTATGTGAGAACCCATTCTGCCTGATGTGCTTCCTCTTTGGGCTTGAAGTTGGAACAGATACCGCTGTCTGCAAGTAGACACCCACTGGGCACATACGTCAGTTCAATGTCTAGTTTTGATTTACATTTGTTTGAGTTGTCGACAAATGTGAATTCAACTTGAAATCAGCAAAACATTTCACTATGTCATTGGATTTAGATTAAAATCTAAAATTACCTTAAAATTGACTTTTTTACAAATCCAATCAGTTTTTCACATTGATTCAACGTCACAGATTTATTTTGGTTGAAATTACGTGGAACGTTGATTCAACCAGTTTGTGCCCAGTGGGCAGTAAGAGAAAACAAGAGAATAAAACTTTATGGATGCTTCTTCTGTAGAAGTCTTGCAAACTCAGCATAATTTAGCAAAATAATCTATTAGAATCAAAACCATCCCTGGTTCAACCCCAATTCATGGCTCATAGACCCAATGTCACAGCAATCTATTCTGCACAGTTTGTTATTTACCCAAAGTCACTGTACAAATAAATCATTAACTGACGAGACTGGCTTCAATGTGTTGGAAAAGTAGGCATGGCCAGGGTAACTAAACATATGCCAACGGAAACAATAGATCCTGTAGAGTAGCAGTTTGATGGCTTATGGTATGATTCATCAGGCAACTTTGTCATGATGAAAATATATTCTGCACACACCCTATTGTGGGCAAAGATGGTATAACAAAGCCAGAAGATGCTAGTCAATGATGAACAAACAAACCTCTTTTGGTGAAAAATGTACGTGACTGCCCGTTTTACTCAGGTGGTTGAAACGTCCCTCATGTAGCAGAGTAAGACAATTATCTTATTGATTGATGGGGAAAGTGTTTTTAAATGTAGTGCATTTATCTTCAACATTTCTAAAATGTCTCCGAACATTTCACCCCTCTGAACACACCCATGGTGTTGCACCTGTGTCTACAGTACAGGAGGTTGGTGTCACCTTAATTGGGGAGGACGGGCTTGTAGTAATGGCTGGATTGGAATGGTATTAAATCCATCAAACACATGGTTTCCATGTGTTTGATGCCATTCCATTCCAGACATTATTATGATCCGTCCTCCCCCAGCAGCCTCCACTGATCAACAGTATCAACAGTGGAATGCTGGTTCCCATTCTGCATTCTAAGAGTGATTCTCATAGCTCACTATATTGGGATGCCACAATGGGTGTGAGCTAGCCTAACTGCTTCCATTGACAACACAGAGTCAACTTAAAAGCCTTTGGGTACAGTGGTGACCTCCTGAAAACAGACCAGGGCCTATTGACATGTGTGTCCCAGAAAGCACGATGGTATTCTAACTACTGCACACACACTATTGTGACTTGTGACTAAGTCAGGGTGAGAGTCGTCTGACCAGTGTACCATTTCTCTCTGCTATAAATCGTTGTTGTCTGTCATGTAAAGCACGACGAGGGTGTCAGATGTCACAGTTAAAACAGGAAACAGAAGCGTTGTGGTTGTGTTCTTGGATGTGTTGATGTTTAAAAAAAAGTGTACTTACAGCTGAGTTACTTTCAATGTGTCAAGCAGTCATGGGCGATGACTGGACCTTTGTACCTTTTCATTTTGAAAAGGCCATACAACATTAATGTGATAGCAACATATAGGTGGAATGGGTCGCGGGTGGCACAATTAGCCATGCCATGGGGTTTGTGAATGTGTGTCTGAGAAAGTGGGCCAGAGGATAAGGACATGTTATAATCCTGAGGAGGGTCTAATCCTGAATGCAGATTGGTTAAAACCATGATAGAAAAGAGGAAATCAAAAGAAAGACTCAGAGAGTGGGCGAGGGATAGAAACCAAGCTTCTTTTCAGCATCTTTTCAGTGGTTACTGGGTGAGAACAGCGGCCTACTCTAAGCCTAACAGTACCTCTCTCTCTCTCTCTCGCTGTCTGTCTGTGCGTCAGGAGTTTTGACCAACTGAGCGTGAAAACAGAATACAGCACCACGACTGACAGGGATGCTACGTCCATGATCAGCTATGACACGTCAGCCTTCAACAGCCTCAGCCCCAGCAAGTCCAAAAATAAGGTATGTCACAATATAGTAGACTACAATAGGAGTTCTCTGTTGTGTTGTGGAGAAGTCATCTGGAAATATACGTTCTATATTTGAATTACTGTACTTTTAAACCCCACCCTCTTTACATTCTGTGAGGCCAATCTAAAGTAATTTAGGACAGACTCATCTAAGAGTAATGATGAAATGTGACTATACTATACATAGTAGCAAAACATACTGTACCATACATGTTTTACCATAGTTCTGTTCTACAATTGTCAAAAGTATGTGTCAAACAGAGAGTACTTTCAGAGTGGTTAGATTCATATGCAACACACTTGATATTGATCAAAACAATGACTAAACATAATTTCAGAGTGACAGAATCTGTCTCTTAGATTGGAGACATTTACCCCATACTACTGCTTGCCACTGCTTGCACTGAGCCTGGCTGTGCAGTCATATAGAAGGTGTGCAGATGAGGGCAGTATTGACTCACTTTGTAGGGCCCTAGCTGGAAAAGAGGTAAGGTAAATCACAAACCAGTCCCTCCCTCCCTCCTCACTCCTCGGCCCTCCATTTGCACGATCAAGTGTTATTGAGGATGTAGGTGCTAATTAGACCATTTGATAGCCACTTCAACCGAGCCAGCAAGGCCGCAGGCTTCAGGGCGAAGTGCTATCCCAACACGCACCGCGATATGTACATAAACAGTACAGCAGTTCAGATTCTTCAGACAGACCCCTCAATAAAAGTTTGAGTCAGTTTATAGCTTCATATTATGCAATATTTAGGTTTTGAATACCGATCTATATGATAATTTCTTCAATGCCTTGGGGCATTAAGATAAATGTAAGAGACGTTTATCAGAAGCCTCTTAAAGTTGTATACAAATCATTAGGGTTGAAGGGTAAAATATATGCCCACCTACAGATGCAGTATCTTAATTTGACCTATATTGTCACAGCAAAATAATGCTGCAGCAACAGGATTTGAACGCTTACTCCATAATGTTGCTTGATCGGTGGTTCGGCTATTTTCTGGCCAAAAGTAGGCTACATGAAAAGTGCTATACTGTTAATATAATCATGTGCTAGTGTGGGCTTACAGTGAATGTATATAAATTATTAAAATAATCTGCATTTCCTGCGGTGCAGGAAAATTCTCAACACCAAAAGAGTGATCAAATTAGAATCCTACACCTGTATTACATAACATCATAGATATCGTAGGTGAGATGGGATGGTAGAAATGATATGTTAGGACTGAATTTCTTCCTGTGTTATTCTCCATTGGCACCTACTTGTCCAACCTGTTGTCCAACATGTGCACTGTATATTATAGTAGTTATGAATTATGAATTATTATTATTAATGGGGTAGGATTCACTATCTATGTTCTATTGATATCAATCCAGCTTTCACAAATACGTAATTGAATACATTAATCCGTTCAAGAAGAATGATGTTTTCCCTGGAAACTTCGTTACTGGAGTAGAAAGAATAGGATCCTGTGTCTTTTATTTTATTCATTAAAATTAAGAATTTCTAAGCTAGGCATACAATTTGGAACATGAACTTGAACACATTAACCACTAAGTTTGTGCCTGTACCTGTCATGTGTTTCCTGAAAGGTCTGAGGCCATTTGGAAACAAAAGAACAATCAGCTCTGTTTCAACAGGACTTTTTAATAGGTGAAAGTCCTGTGGAGATCCAGAGTCTGTTTCTATTACTGAAGAAGGATGTGCACAGGTCCATATGAAACAACAACAGCAAGTCATTCAACTCATGCCAGTTATAGGCACGAAAGGGCAAAAATGTACATCCTTTCGTGTGTCAGAGTTGGTCGAACCATTCACACTGTACACAGCTAAATCATGCAATGATTAGCAAATGTACATATTGTGTTGGGTACAACCAAAATATATGTTTTTTTCCCCCTTGTCTTTTCCACTGTATTATGATATTGATAAAGATGTCCCGGGGCTACTGACTTGCCCCAGTTTGATTGAGGGAAGAAGGGTGGAGATGTTAGTCAGACATCCGTGTCCATACATTCTCATTGGATAATTAGTTCATGTGGGGTTTTTTTTATGTGAAAGCTCTTTCACAATAGCCTTTATGCTGCACCTGTGATAGAAGTGGAATTATGCCCTGAAGCAATGTACCTTAGTTTGTTTGATACAAGTCTACTCAGGGCTAGACAGATATAGATACACACGGATATCACACACTCTCTGTCTGTCTCTCTATCTGTCTGTGAAGGTAGACAGTTCACTTATTGTATTTGGCGGCATTGACTTTTATCCCACCTTAGTAATTGTATATTGTTATCTTCAACCAAGCAGCTTAGCAGGAAGTTAGAAGCTGATAAACATTCACTTTTTGCACCTGATTTGCTATTGGTGCAGGATATGGTTATTATGCCGGGACTGTAAGGAAAATAAATCTACAAGCTAAAATCCAGCAAGTATCGCTAAAATGGTATGTAGCGGTTTCATTTCATTTTAAGTGTGTGTGTGTGTGTTATCTTTAGTTATGATGTTCTGTATACTCTTCCAGCCTGTACTATAGTAGGAAACGGACAAACAGAGTGTGCTGGGCTTTTGTATGTATGCTACTGTGTATGTATACTACTGTGTGTACTGTGTTTTTGTTTAGACAGCCTTTATGTGATGTGTATGTTTTTATTGATTCTATGGATCCTGGACTCCCTGGAGAACAGTGGCTATCCTGGCTAAATAGACTATCCTGGCTAAATCAATGAAAATAAATGAAATGACAGAATACAAAGTATACAGACACCAAAAGAACATTAGGACAGTCTTGTTCCATGCGCATATAGGCAGTGTGCGTCATGGCTGGATAGAACTTTCTTTTCACTTTGACATTATAGAGTATTTTGTGCAGATCATTGACAAAAAAATCACAATTAAATCTATTTCAATCCCACTTTGTAGCACAACAAAATTTGAAAAAATCCAAGGGGGTGAATACTTATGATTCCCACTGTATAGATTGAATAAGACATGGACATACGGTAGGTACATTGTTGTGTTTGCTTCTAGGTATGGTATGTAATCCAATAGATCTTATAGAAAACTAGTATTATTTGGTGATCCTCACATTCCTTGTTTGCCTTGTTGGTTCTCATTCGACGTGTCCGGCAGTGGGATTCAAAACCTGTGGATACTGACTTGTGGGAAATTTTATTAGTCACATGCGCCGAATACAACAGGTGTAGACCTTACAGTGAAATGCTTACTTACGAGCCCCTAACCAACAATGCAGTATAAAAAAGTACGGATAAGAATACGAAATAAAAATAACAAGTCATTAAAGAGCAGCAGTGAAATAACAATAGCGAGACTATACACAGGGGGGTACCGGCACAGGGTCAATGTGCGAGGGCACCGGTTAGTTGAGGTAATATGTACATGCAGGTAGAGTTATTAAAGTGACTGTGCATAGATGATAACAACAGAGAGTAGCAGCAGTGTAAAAGAAGGGGAGGGGGGGTCAACGCAAATAGTCTGGGTAGCCATTTGATTAGATGTTCAGGAGTCTTATGGCTTGGGGGTAGGAGCTGTTTAGAAGCCTCTTGGACCTAGACTTGGCACTCCAGTATCGCTTGCCGTGCGGTAGCAGAGAGAACAGTCTATGACTAGGGTGGCTGGAGTCTTTGACAATTTTTAGGTTCTTCCTCTGACACCGCCTGGTATAGAGGTCCTGGATGGCAGAAAGCTTGTCCCCAGTGATGTACTGGGCCATGTCGCACTACCCTCTGTAGTGCCTTGGGGTCGGAGGCTGAGCAGTTGCCACACCAGACAGTGATGCAATCCGTCAGGATGCTCTCGATGGTGCAGCTGTAGATCCTTTTGAGGATCTGAGGACCCACGGCAAATCTTTTCAGTCTCCCGAGGTCTGCCTAATGTTGTCAATACCATAGAATTAGCCATTAGAAAATTACTTTAATAGGATCTCTATAGTCATTGCCCAGGTGCTGTAGCAGTTTGATCCTTTTTCTACCTGGCTGTTACCAGAGAGACATCTACACCAGTGTTTCCCAACTCTGGACAAGCACACCTGATTCTACTTGTAAACTAATCATCAAGTACTTGACAAGTTGAATCAGGTGGTTTTGTCCGGGGCTACAACAAAAATGTGTGCTGTTGGGGGGTACTTGAGGACCAGAGTTGGGTAACACTGATCTATACCATTCAGCTTGGCCAGTTTGATTTTGACAAGAATGCTATATACTATAGACTATCAGTAACATTTCAACTTACTACCTACAAATTTAACCCTAACACTAACCCTTACCCTAACACTAGCCCTAACCTTAACCCTTACCTTTATTCCAAACCTTACCCTAACCGTAACCATAGCAGGCAGTTGCTTATCAATAGTTAGTCAGTTGATTATCAGATAATTTGTTGATAGTATGACCATCTGTAGAGCATCTACAGAAGAACTATCCAAATAAAGTGTGACCGAATATTTACCTAATCTTAGTAGTAATAGTTGAAGATGTTAAGGATTTAAGGTTAATGCATTATTCAGAGAATGAATCTATTCTATGTAAATGTACTACATCATTGAGCACATCTCATATCAGGGCTCTCCAAAACTTGTTCCTGGAGCGCTACCCCCCTGTAGGTCTTCGTTCAAACCCCAGTTGTAACTAACCTGATTCAGCTTATCAACCAGCTAATTATTACAATCAGGTGTGCTAGATAAGGGTTGGAGCGAAAACCTACTGGACGGTGGCTCTCCAGGAATAGGATTGGAGAACCCTGCTTTATATTAAGGACTGAAAAAAAGTGAGATGGGAACTAACATCTGTGGTTATTTGTATAGCTGTGCCAAAACCAACAGGTGTGTCGGTTCTCCATCTGGGTATTTATCTTTCTGTTTTTTTTTCTCTGTCTCCTCCAAGAGCTCAGACAGAGTGTTGAACCGCATCGGCAGTTTTTTTTCCATGAAAAAGAAGAGCCGGAGCGGTTCACTCTCAGCAGACTCAGAGGATGGATCTTGGCTGGGTCCTGGCTCTCCCGTCTCCCCCCAGTCCCCTGGTTCTCCCGTCTCCCCCCAGTCCCCTGGTTCTCCTTTCTCCCCCCACCAACCTCCACAGGAAGACTGGCAAAGGACCCCCACCACCACCCGGAGAGAGGGGGAGGTAGTGGAAGCCGGAGCTGGGCCAGTGCAGGAAAGTTTGTCAGAGCTCCAGGAGGAGGGATCGGTGTTCAGTACCAGCTCCAGCCCTGGTACCTCCAGCCTAGCCTCTCTGGTGGTGGTGGACGGAGGGGACCTTTTGTTTGCAGGCAGCGACAGCAGCGGTCGTGGCAGCGTGAGGGAGGTGCAGGCGAGCTGGACCGAGGCAGAGTCAGACGGAGAGGCAGACAGGAATTCTTGGAATCTGACTCCCACGAACTTGTCCTCCACCGGAGCAGACCAAGTCCCAGAGCTCAGCCCCACCGAGGACGTAGTGGGAGAGGCGAGCAGGAGGCTGCAGGTACATCTGGAACAAACCACTGTGAAAGACAGAGAGGGGTCGGGAGGGGGCAGCCCAGTGGTCCAAAACACCCTCAGGTCATTTGAGCTCTCCCAATCTCACCTTAAGACTGACTTCACACCTCTGGTCACTGAGTCTAAAAAGACCTCCCTGAAAACATCTGTTGGAGAGAAGGGGAGTTACCTGGTGGGAGTGACTGTAGGCTCTCAATCCCGCACCCCGTCCTCCTCAGATCCCCAGCCAGAGGGAGAGGAGGGGGAGGACAGCCCAGCCATGGGGAAGAAAAACAGGAGGAGGGCTCTGAAATCCACCAGCAGCAGCTCGGCTGAAACAGCTCCCCCCACACAGACCACGTTACATGGGGGAGAGGAGGGGACGATGCAGGACTCACCAGTGAAGCTACATAAAGCCTTGTGGGTGGAAACACACCTGGGAGAAGAGGAGGGGGAGAGGAAGGGAAAGAGGAAGAGTGCAAACTCGCATCCAGTCCTGGCCATACCTATGACTGTGGCCCCTGTGGAGTACCCTGATACTGCAGGTGTCATGGCCACTCTAACTCCTTCAGCAGTATCAGCAGCAGAGGCCAGTGGCAGAGAGCCAAAGCCAAAGATGGCTGTATCCACAGCACCAGACTCCAAGGAGTCCAAAACAACAAACAAAGCCCAGCCAGAGGCGAACAGTCCAGGCACAGACTCAGAGAGCAGCACCCCTCTAGAGTACCAGATGACCCTGAGCAAAGAGGAAAAGCGCAGGAGTGTGAAACTGTCCCGCAGTGAGAAGATTTTCCCTAAGAAGGTGTATGTGAGCCCTGAGCCCAGTTTTGACGGGGACGAGCAGACAAAAACAGAGCTAGAAAAGAATGACATCGCAGACTTGGCTTCAAAGATTCCTCAGAAGTCAGAGGTGAAACTGTAAGTATCTTTATTTTACATTTTCTTTGGTCTTTTTAAAGAGTGCTTTGATCCTAAAGTGTGAGAGACAGATTGAGAGAGAGACTGAGAGATTGAGAGAGAGAAAGAAAAAAAACACCTGAGCTGTGCCTATTTGTACCAGAGGAGAACAATAACAGCAGTTCTTAGTACAGCTGAAAAACTCCTGCGTCATTAAAATGTCACTTACATTACTTACTGTATACTTTACTTGGACTACATGATTACTGATAGTACTACTATAGGTCATCGACTATGCAACAATACTGTATCTTCCTATGTGATTGTCACAAAATACTGTGTGCACAGTTAGTCTATACAACGCAGTCAGTAGACTTCCTTAAATTGTTAAGTCAGTTGTTCAAATGAACTGTTTTATTTAAATCAAAATGGAGATTTACTCCAGGCATTATTTCCATCTTGAATGATGACTAATGGCAGAAGCAACTAGTCACTTTGTTTGACTAAAGGGTTTAATGAGTAGACTCAGTACAAGGCTGACAAATGTAAGGCACACTATTCTGATATCCACATATCTTTCAGACATAGTAATGCCACAAGGCATGTTTTTGTTGTTGTATCATATTAATGTGATGTAGCCTGTTTTTTAGATTAAAATGTATATCTTTATGGAATCAATTTGAAAATGCTTGGAATTCATCCAAGACTCTTCATGGATTTATTGTTCTACTGATACCTGAGGGGATGTTCTGCATTGCTGGAAGTTTTAAGTGAGAGCAGTTTTTCACAATCTGTTTGGTCAAGCTACTCAGTGCAGAAAGATTCATTTCAGTTTCACTTTGCACATATTGCTAAAGGCTGTTTTCCTTATCTGAATGTCACGTTTATTTGGTTTTTGGTTAAAAACATTTTTTTTTTTTAAATGCATGAAATGAAAATGAAATGTTTGAAATGTATGTATTCACTACTGTAAGTCACTCTGGATAAGAGCGTCTGCTAAATGACTAAAATGTGAATGTAAATGTTATAATGGTTGGTATAAATGAAGTACCATATCAATGTAGTTAAACAACAACACTTGTTTGTGGTGACAAGTTTGTTCTGCACACTAAATTATTTTACCCTCCTGTCCTCAAAGTTAATCACACATTTTCTCTCTTCTCTAAACAGCTCGCCAAGCCTCAAACAAGTTAATGTAGACCTCAAGGAACCAAACAATGACTGTATCATCACTGCTGGAGAGATAACCAAGGGTACAGACTCTGATCGAAGACACCATCACCCCAAGGCTGTAGAGAGTTGCCCAACGTCCCCAACCCCAGAGCTGGATGAGGCCTCTCCAACCACAACTATGCCAGGACGTAAAACACAGCCCAACACAGGAGGTTCAAGGGTTAGATGTCAGGGGACGACCCAGGTCACCCCGTCTAAACCAGGTGACAAAGTAGGCAATGTAACCAGTCGGTCAAAGTGCCCACCTCCTCCGGTTGGACCCAAGTCCAAAGCTGTCCTGGGCATGGCTAAGGGAAAGGGTCTCAAAGATGGTGGCAAGGCAGGGATTTCTAGTGGGGCTTCATCACAAAGGACACCTAAAGATGGTGGTGAGAAAACAGAGGTTATGTCACCTACATTAAAGGATCAACCCACCGCCGGAAAAACAGAGGTCAACGACAGCCCCAAGTCGAAAATTCCCCAAAAGTCACAGACAGAAGCTGTATCAAAACCTCCACTGTCACCAGGCACAAACTCAGTGGTTGATGTTTCAGTGGCTGTGTCTCTACCTGTGCTTGGTTCCAAACCCCAGAAGATCCCTAAACCTAAACATTTAATGATTAAAACAGACAAAAAGCCTATCACCGAGGAGGTGAATGAAGTGGGTTCAGGGGGGAAACCAACTCCAGAGCCTGTTACGTCAGAAGAGGCATCACCTACTAAAGAACCAGAAATGTCACCTGTGAACTCAGATAAGGTAAACCTGTTCAATGGGATGGAGAAAGACCCTGAGGACAACACGACTGACATAGCCAAAACAAGTGAAACCAAAGATGTCAAAAAGCAGGCTCCCACACGCCCAGACAGCACCAACAGCAGCATGATACCAAAGAGCCGGTTACCCAAAGCCCCAGACAACTCTTTGTCTCTGGTCAGAAAGATGAAAGACGGCAAAATCCAAACCATCGACACAGGGAGTAAAACTACCAAAACCACTGAGAGAGCATCAGTTGTCAATAGTAGGCCTTCCACACCAACCAGCCCAAAGCAGCAGGAGCTTCTCAGACCAGAGGAAAGGCCCCCAGATGAGACAATGACCACTGAACCTGAGAAGGGTAAGACAAACATGTCATGGATTTTGAACATGGGATATTGATAAGATTCTGTCTGCCTATTCATAGCCCCTGTCTAGCTAACACGTTTTAGATATGTGTTTAGAAGTGGTAATGTTTCAGAATTATCCAATGGTTTAATTTCTTTGATGGACAAGAGGAATTGTAAATGTCACATATTTAAGAGAGAGGGATAGCTCTCATTTTGCAATGCATTATGAAAACTAACCAACAAACTGTTATACATAAATAATACTAACTGTCTGACTAACTATTGTATCACCAACAGGAAGCAAGCTGCCCTGCCCTTTGCAAACAAACCTGCCCCAACAGGCCTCCAATAAGAGCACTCCCCGTGATGACGGGGAAACACCCACCCCTCCCTCACTGTTACCAACCAAGCCAGAGAAACCCACCTCCCTTGGACTTAAGAAGAAGAGTAACATCACATCACACACCATGGACATGACTGCTGATGATTCTAGGAAGGCTTCACCACTGAGTTTGAAAAGTCCAGTGAAAGATCCAAGTGATTCTGTGACTGTGGCTAGCAAGCGTGCAATGTTCCGTCAGATAACCCCCCCTAAAGGCAAGCCCAGCAAGCCCCTCAAGAAATCCGAGCAAACTATGAACTCTGAAACACAATCTAAATCCATACAAGATCATGTGTCACTGGTCACAGATAACTCTCAAATAGATGATCAACAAACCACACTAGCAACACACCAGCAACTGTTTGTAAATGATCAAATAGATGAACCAGCAGTCACTGGAACAAAGAAATCACTAGAGGACAGGAGCAGTAGTAGTACACCTGAAACAAAACTGGATACAAAATCTGAAAATGCACCAAAAAAATCTACATCAGTCAAAACTACCTGTATTACAAAGGAACAACAAACCAAACCATACCCAGATCTCTCATCCGAGACAGAGAGTGACCACAACTATGTGGAAGCCTTAACCAATACACCACTGCAGCAGATGGGTCCTGTAAGCCCAGGTGTAGTCCTGGAGAAACGCCCAACTGAACCAAGCCTCATTGTGTCTGCCTCAAGCACACCTACCCATGAGGAAGTAATATATACATCCACCAAGCCTGAATTGACTGACCGCATTCATACTGACACTGAGACCCAAGCTAATAAGAAAAGTGATGAGTATAATGAAAATGCTTCTACAGCTTCAGAGAAGCTCATACTTAGTGCTGGGGAAGGGATATCCAATACGAATCAGCCTGTGGAACATGGCCTGGATGGAGCAAAGGATAGCTCACCCAAAAACGCATCCACTGTAGTTGAAAGAAGAGAGAGTCAAGATACGGCAACACAGTCAACTCTCTTTGGCTCAGAGGAAAAATCTAAGAAACTAGCTAATGCTCAAACCCCTGATATAGTACCTATTCGTAATGGCATAGTTTCTGATATATCCATAATGTCTGGGAAAGAGACTGAAGTACAGAAGGGGGGAGAGCCAGTGAAGGTCTCCGACATTATAACAGAGGCTGCGATTGTTCTGAAACCAATTAAAAATGGTGAGGTCCAACTGAACAAAGAGCTTCCTTCACTGACACAGAATTTGGCAGATGCACATAGTGGGCCACACAAAGAAAACAAAGAGGACAAACGGGGTGAGGCGGCAACTAAGAGCACAGTTACTAAGATGGATGCAAAACAGGAATCAAAGATCATAACTACAAAAGATCAGAAGGAGAAAGTGACAAAACAAGAAGAAAGACCCAGCGAAGGAGCGACTAAGATATTAGACACAAAACAGGACTCAAAATCCATAAGAACAAAAGCTCAGGAGAAGAAGGTCTTGGTCCTCAAAGAACCCCCTAAAACGACAAAAGCAAACCCCAAGGCTGAGCTGCCTCTTCAGCTGCCAACTTCTCTGAAGCTCCCCTCTCCCCCTAAACCTCTCCCTCTGAAACAGGAATCTCCGTCCAGCTGGCTGAACGTGGAGCGCGGCTCCAAACAGGAGCAGAAGAGGGAGACCAAGAGAAGGCTGGACTGTTCAGCCAGCGAGGATGAGAGTCTGGCTGAGACTGACAACGTGGATGACTTCATCAGGAGCATTAAGGAACTGGGCACCCCCTTTCCCCTGCCCCCCAAGAGGCACCACGACCATGCCAAGACCTCCTCGCCCCCCTTTGCCCTGCCCGCCATCAAGGAGGACCGCTTCGAGAACCCTTTTGACGCTGATGGCTTCCAGTTTGGCCTGAAAAAGAGGACAAAGGATAAAGAAACCCCGGCCATGTTGATAAAGAAACAGGCCAGGGAGGAGAAGACACAGACAAGAAGGGCTAATGCAGAGGACAGTCTTCTCTTCAAAGCCCTCCAGTCTCCATCTAGAGCCCGGAGAAAACCAGGGTGTCAAACAGATGGGAAAGATGGAGAGGTGGACATTAAGGTAGAGGTGAAGAGGGAAGTAGAGAAGAAAGAGGAGCAAGGGGAAGAAACCAGTCAGCTCACGTCACGGCTAGGAAGGACGTCCCTACTCTCCAACCTATTGAGCTCCCCCAGGACTTCCAGAAGGAACAAAGGGGATCCTTCCTCCTCAGTCTCTAATGGTGCTCCTCCCTCTCCTACCACCCAGGGCACAGTGCCAGAAAGGGCGGGTTGGAGAGGTATGAATCCGGGCCTGAGTATGGGTGTGGTTGCAACTGGTGAGTCAATAATCAGTCCCTCCTCACCTCCTCCTCTCCCCTTGTTCACTGAGCTAAAGCTGCCAGATCCCCTGGAGCAGTATCTCAGGACAGACAAAGGATCTTCACAGAGTAGTGCTACACAGAGTACAATGGCTAGCCCTGTAATGGGCTTAGGTCACGGTACTGGACTAAAGGGACTTACCTTAGGACTTCATCCAGCCACCAACCACATCCCACAGGCCCCTCTGAATGGTGTTCCTGCTGCCAACCCTAAGGTAAGAGTCTCAGACAAGACTGCATGAAGCCAACTGACAGTTTGGGCTTTTCCATCATTACTGTACTGTATGTATCTATGTTATTTTATTTATCCATCTAAAATCTCTATACACAGGTACTTTGTACTAGATTGAGAAATAGGTTTTCTTTTCCATAGAGATTAAAATTGCATGATTGATTCATAACTATGGTTGTCTCTACCTGCCCGAGTCTCTCATATTCTCTCAGTACTGCTTTACTCCTGGAAACAGAGGATTCAGTTTTACAACTAAATGAGTTCTGACCTGCAGGGCATTGTTTAATGGGCTGAGCAGATACTTCAGAACCTGTTCACTTTATACAGGCATCTAAAGTATCTCCATGGCAACACGCCACTAAATCAAATCAGGTCCAGCTTTGTCTTTTAGAATGTTGAAATTCAATAACAAGTTCTAGACGTTTACAAGTTATGGCTCTTAGAAACAAGTCATGAATTGTTTGCGAGTAAAGACAAGAAGAGGCATTCTTCAATAAACGTTTGTATACACCTTCGCCAGAACCACTCCATTTTGTACATACATTTTAATGCTCAGACCAGACACATAAACCTGCAAATAAGCCTACTTCTCTCATGTTGTTTTGTTTACATGACTGCCATCTTACATTCTGCCCAGCAAGCAGTGCGTGTGTAGACCAATGTTGGTTTGCTCTTACACACTAATGTACAGTACATGGCGTGTAGGCTGCTAACTATTGATGTTCTTAAGCTTGCAAATGTATAACTGGTAGTCTTTTGTTGAGTTATTTCTATCTGGAGGCAGTCCAGTGTTCTGCCGGGAGTACAGAAAATACACAGGATACTTGTGCTTTTCCACCCCCCAGTCCCTCAGAGGAAAATGAAAGTCAGCATGCTTTCTTTTCCTTTTCAGATTCCAGAAGTGAGAGGGTTCCACAAACGGCCTGGGAAGGTACGATTGACTTTACATTCAAAACAAAATACTGTATCCACCGTTCAGTGTTTTATAGTAGCACGATACGATGCAAGGTCTACAACTAGTTGTGTGTTGGGGAGTTCTACATTATTTATTCTCATATACTTTTGATATTTTATGGTGATTATCTGGAAAGATATTTCATAAAACAACATCTGCAGTATTCAACTCAGTCTGTTGTATCAGAAATTGCAATTGACAATGATACAATCACCAAGTGTCACATGTTGTAATGACCATGAGCTGTACTTACTGTAAATCTCTACATCCTGTTGTAGATAGTGCTCCATGAGCAGGCTCAGTTTGGAGGAGAGGCCTACGAGGTGTTTGGGGACGTGGAGGATGCCTCCGTAATGAAGCTGTCTCCTGTCATCTCAGTCAGGGTCATCAGGGGATGGTAAGACTATTTGTTGTGATTGTCACTGGTTACCACAGCCACAAAGTAAGAATTGTCTATATCGTATGTTTTTGGTTGTTGCTTTTTGGTCTTAATTTAAGGTTAGGCATAAGGTTAGTGGTGTGGTTAAGGTTAGGTTTAAAATCACATTTTAAGAAGATATATTGTAGAAATAAGCTATGACTTTGTGGCTGTGGTAACTAGTGACAATCGTTTGTCGGGGACAAACTTCATTCCTCATTCCCTCACTCTCTATTTCATAAATTAATGCTTTATTTCATACAAATCTTACATTTTTTACTTGTCACAATCCTGTATTACATTATTAATTGATTCATGTCTCATGTTAAAGACGCATGACAGCAACTCAATATTTTGTGACTGTTAGGGAACATGCCTCTCAGTGTGTCATCACATCCTGTCCCTGTAGCTGGCTGCTGTATGAGAAGCCAGGGTTCCAGGGGCGGACCATCGCCCTGGAGGAGGGGCCCATGGAGCTGGTCAATGTGTGGGCAGAGGAGGTGACGCCAGGGGCACTGGATCACATGGGTCTGCCTGTGCCAACCTCACCCATGGTCATCGGATCTATCCGCCTGGCAGTGAGGGACTACAGTCTACCTCGGATTGACCTGTTCACTGAAGTGAATGGTCTGGGGAGAATGACATCCTTCTGCGATGACACTATTGAGATCTGCTCTTACGGGAACATACAGAATACCGGCTCCATCAAGGTCCACTCTGGAGTGTAAGTTCTACCTTCATTCTAACAAGGTTGTAGGTTCAAATCTTAGTAAAGAATTTGCTTCATTATTAAATTAAATTCAATATACTATACTTTCCCCAGCAGGCTTGCTGTTGTTCAAAAGCATGTTGAAATGGATGATACAGTGTGCAAACTATCATTTTGCATTTTCACTCACTATAGTGTGTATGCGTTATTTTTAGCAACTCTTGTCATGGAGGCTGATCTTTCTTCACTTTTCTCATTGGAATTCAGGCTGGCCTGCATTGTTTGTTGGTATGACATAATTTGCTGTTAGGAAATGTTATCTCAGTCACAAAAATGTTGTTGTTTTTTGTAGACAGTACATTGGTGCTGCTACACTCTTAGAAAAAAAGGGTTCCAAAAAAAGGGTTCCAAAAGGGTCTTCGACTGTCCCTATAGGAGAACCCTTTTTGGTTCCAGGTAGAACATTTTTGAGTTCCATGTAGAACCCTCTGTGGAAGGGTTCTAAATGGAACCCAAAGGGTTTCTACCTGGAACCGAAAAGGGTTCTTCAAAGGTTTATCAAATGGGAACAGCCGAATAACTCTTTTAGGCTCTAGATAGAAAGGTGCTAACAGTGTATGTTGATTATTTTGAACATAGTTTAGTGAATCTGCTCATGTCTGTCTGTCTTAGGTGTGTTGTCGAATCATAGTGCTAATGCCCTGAAATCGTATTTGGATGTGTTTTAAAGTTAATATTTACATGACAGCTGAAGAACAAGGGTGGGATTTTAGTGTCTTGTACAAGTGTCTAATCTTTGTTTGTGTGTGTGTGGCCCTTGTCGCTATCCCATAGCTGGCTGGTGTATGGTGACCCAGGGTTTGGGGGTCTCTTATCGGTGTTGGAGGCGGGCGAGTACCCCTGTCCAGAGGCCTGGGCATTCCCTCAGCCCTTCATCGGATCGCTGAAAACACTCAAAATGGTACTGGATCATTATGTCTTTCTTAATTATATTTTTAAAAACACTGTCCCCTTACTGTATATTCTACTGTTTTATCTCCATGATGCTAAAGGCCTGTGTGGTTTTCCATCTCTTACAGGGTGGGATAAAGGTGGAGCATCCTAATGAAGTAAAGGTATGCTTCCCCTCTTTGAATTATTCTGTTTTTATAGCTATTCCCATGACCATTCATATTTACATCAACGTCTAAGGATTAAACAAAATTAAAAACAGTCTGTGAATGACAGTGGGAACTTTTAACAACAGCAGAAGCCTCTTACAACAAAACCTCACAATATCCAAATGCCTGGCTTTTTTCTGGTGACATGGCTGAAGACTAGCTGTGATATGATGGGACGACATATTATTATAGCACAGCTGTCATCCTAAGTCCTCTGCCTTATAAAATCTGTTAATTGTGAAACAGACCAACAGGCCTGTTGTTTCAGGTGGATTGACTAGTGACTAGTGAGAGAACTATGTGTGCCCTGGCAGATCTATGGGCGCATAGCACAAAAGTGTGTTGTCTCTGCATGCTGGGTTGTGGTTGCCAGTAGAGCTGTTTGTTTAGGACATTCTGGCAGACCAGATGAGGTCTAAAATGTAGAAATATGCAAGCGCATTTCATAGGTTTCAAGGGGCTAATAATGTAGCAGTTTGGCTCAATATCTGCTGAACATTTGTTTAACCATTAAAATAAACAATTGATTGATGGTTTAGGAAAAGTACCACCTAGCCCTCTGGGCTCAATATTGCACTGTCAGACAGGCAGTTGAGAAATGTTCTGTCCAGAGGTACAGGGCCTAGGGGGGTGGAATCTGTGGTATGAGGAGCATGCTTCCCTGGGATGTGGACAGGTATGGACAAGAGCACTTTGCCCACCTCAGCACATCAGCCTCAACTTTAACCCTTCTCTCTCCTTCAGGCTCTGGTGTACGAGAGGCCGTGCTTCGAGGGCGAGTGTGTGGAGATTGACGATGATGTGTACGACTTCAGAGAGGGAGGAGAGGAGGAAGAGGGGGGGGCGGAGGAGGTGGTGGAGGAGGAGGCAGAAGGTAATCCAGTCAGAAGGAAGACGTTGTGTTCTGTGGGATCCATCAAGATCCTTCGTGGACTGTAAGTACTTGTGGTTGATCTCAGCTGACATACAGTAGGGAATAGTATTGTAATGGAATGACCCCTCCTCTGCCCATATTGACCTGCCATAACACAGATTAACGGTCTATTCATTTTATACTGTATTGGGTCAGATCCGTTCTAACATCACCCTCTGGGCTTTATTTTAACAAACTTAAAGCAATGGTAAATCTAAGCGTAGGAGGTAGAGCTATATGGTTCAGGTGTGTGTCAGAAATATTTTTGCTATTTTCACTATCACACTTATCGGTAAGTGAGCGAAAGGGCTGGGTTTTGATGATGAATGAACAAGTTGTGGGTATGTCAAGGCTTGGCCCCTCACTGGCCAATCAGAACGTGCCCCAATGACAAAATATGTGGTTGCGCCAAGTTGTGTATTTACGGTCTTTTATGTACTGCCTTGGAATCAATTCCAATGTTAGTCTGTTATAGTTTGTTAAATGGCTTACAGAAACGAAATAACAAAATGTAAACCTATCTTTGCTAAATACGTTAACTTGAACCCATTTGCAGTTCACATTTTCTAAGTAATTGCATGGCATCAATAGCCTTCACACTGATATAGGGGCTAGGTCTACTGTAAATTGCATTGTGGCTGAGCCATGGACATGCTAAACATTGTCAATAAACAAGATTAAATAATTGATTGATAAAGCCTAAAAAGAGAATGAATAATTTGAATCAAATTCTAAACGAAACAACTTGTTTTAAATAGGCTATGTCACACTTACAGGCACCATACTTTCTCCCCGTGGGCCTATAAAACAATGGAGGGTTTTATGGCTCATCCAAACTTTTCACAGTAGCTGGACAAGGATCCTAAATAAATAGAAATGGAGAACGTCCAGTCACCGTTATAGTGCCCCCAAATGTTTTATGAATATATTCGGAACCATTTTACAGATCAGATCGCGTTCTCACATCTCCAGAAGTTGCGATCCAAGCGCCCCACGGACGTTGTCACCATGAAACCGGAAAGGTGAATCATTCAAATAAGTTTTGTTGTAATAAATGTAAACGAAAAACAAACAATCTATTTTTGTTAGACAACAACAATAATAAATAAATGGCAAATGTAATGACATCATTCCCAGGCTTAAAAAAGACACACATTGCTGTTGTGAAACTGTTAGATATTATTGCACTGTCGGAGCTAGAAACACAAGCATTTCACTACACCTGCAATAACATCTGCTAAATATGTGTATGTGACCAATAAAATGTGATTTGATTTTGATTTGAAAACCAGCCTTCGATATAGTAGGCTTAAGGGAGGGCTTGGGTTTTGAACATAGGAAACGGAAAACAAGCCATTTTCACAGGTTACAGATAACTTCTAAATACGAGATTCACCGGTATTCACCGAAGTTCTCATCTCTAGTTACATGATGGGCATTGACACTTAGCCTACATCATGGAGGGGTTTTACCGATGTCCAAAATGGGACCTGCATGGCAAAAATTCTTACAATGCATAGACAAAAAGGGAATATTAGCTCACTGTTTTACTCCTCTCAAACTTGATATTTGCAGTTGCATTGGGCAGACAAAAAAAGCCTTCATTGAGAGGAGGGGAGGCTATGCTTGGTTTTTAATCAAATAAAACAAAATGGGAATGGGATGTTTTTTCTAAATACGAATTGTACAGTCACCAAAAGCACATTAGGCTACTCTTGTTCCATGCGCACCTGGGCAATGTGCGTCATGTCTGGATAGGCTGCCTTTCCGCTGTCAGAATTCACGCCATAATCAACTGCGTTACCGCTAAAATCAGCTTCTGGCTGGTCTTACATATCCCTATCAGTGCTGCCTGAAATTAGCACTTTGGATTATGTTCTTAATGACACACCTTAAATATTTCCACCCCGCCCATCTGAGTGCAAGCGAGCTGATATAAGACAGGTCAATGGCCGAATCTGGCGTTAGGGCTGGAACATGCCAGTGTGACGCTTTTTATATGACAAAATTGCAAACTACTGTGCGTTTGACACTAGCGCAAATAGAGCCATCTGTGTTCCTGATTGTCCCTGTAGCTGGGTTGGCTATGATGAGCCAGAGTTTGAAGGTCACCAGTATCTCCTGGAGGAGGGGGAGTATCCTGACTGGAGGGAGTGGGGAGGCTACGGAGACCAGCTCCTGTCACTACGCCCTGTACGCACTGTAAGTACTGGAACTCTCATCTATTCAGAGCCATGGTTTAAATCCGTTTGCTTCTACAAAGAATACATAGAATGTTTGTGATGATTGACAGTACCTAGTCAAAATAAAGTCAGTTTGGTCTTTGTAAATAGAGATCATTTGGGTGTTTGTGTTTACATTCTCTGGGTTGTAGGATGTCCTGTCTCCCCATGTGAAGTTGTTCAGTGAGAGGGACTTTGGGGAGCGAGGGGTCAACATGGATCTGCTAGGGCCTGTCATTAACATGGAGGACACCGGCTTCGGCTCAAAGACACAGTCCATCAATGTCCAGGGTGGAGCGTAAGTCAACTTCTCTGACAGTCCTTTGTAGCAATCTCCAGCATCTATTAAAATAACTCAGTGTGTCACAACTGCACCAGGGCTTTGGCTTGCTGTGCTAGAGAAATATAGGTGGGTCACTCCTATTCTCTTTTCTCTGATTGCAAGCTTTTAATTAACACACACACACATGCGCACACAGGCACAAACGTGAAAGACTGGTGTGAATGTCACGCTTAGTAAAGTGATACTGAAGGTTAGACAATAGGTGGGAAAATGAGATCAATCTTTGGGGCTATATATTCTTAGCGAGGAGAATAGATTGTAAAGGCACAGTCCTGGAGTCACAATTCAAACTGTATAAGCTTTGTACATATTTCAGTAAAGAAAGGGAGTGGCCATGTTCCAGACATACCTGAATTTAATCACTTAGAAGTTCATTGGCTATTAGTTCATTGGCTATTAGTTCATTGGCTATCTCTTTTATAGATAAAGTCAGTTGTCTCAGTGGTTCATAAGCTATCACAAAAGTCTCTCTGTTAGAATGATCAGCTTTCATTTTAATATATCTTTCCAAACTGGTTATGTAGAGCATACGCCTAAAGCTTAAGTAGTTCAAAATTAACTCCACTGAATAGGGATAGCCTTTACATAATCTCTTTATAACCGTATACTGTTTCCTGTGTAGTTTACCTGGCTAATTGTTTTATGGCCTTTTAAAATGCCATAGTTCAGTGTTTGGTTAGTGATAAAATGGAGTTAGAGCTAGTGATTTCAAGTTATAAACATCTAATATTACAGGATTAGAAACTACAGTAAAATTATAATAATAATATTCAGACCTGTTTAAAGTTTATGACATACGGATGGGAATGATGCTATTTACAACATGTTGTATTGTAAAATATTATTATGGAGTGTCCTAAGTATAAATGTACCAGTTTACCTGTTGTGTGTTTGTTCTAAACAGGTGGGTTGCCTTTGAGAACCCTGGGTTCTCCGGAGAACTTTACATTCTAGAGAGAGGCCTCTACGGAAGCCCAGAGGACTGGGGAGGACCGAACCTCAAGATATCCTCACTGCAGCCAGTCTTCCAGGTAAACAGAACATATTTAAGCACAGTCAATGGGTGGACTAGGGCAAGACTATGATACAATAATAATCACAGTAGTACCACCTTTGTAGTATCATACTTGATCATACTTAGAGTGTACTTTCATGACTCTGATAAACTATGAGGTTGGTGAGGAAACTTTGAACTGGTTTACCCATAATTCCTTTATTACTTTCAGGATAACCTGGGTGGATCAAGCAAGTTCAGGGTAAGTTCTGATTGTGAAAAACAAATCATATTAACTATCTTAACATAGTCAATAGTCTATGGATGTGATTATACCATAATTTTGCATGAAGTAGCCTACCTGTAATCCACTGTAGTTGTAGGTCATGTTTGTCTCCTGTGTATGCACCTTAGCTCCAGCTGTTCTCAAAGCCTGGGTTCCAGGGCAGAGTGGTGGTACTGGAGGACAGTGTGGTAGCCCTGGAGGAAGACTTCTTCCCTGGCTCCTGTAGAGTACTGGCTGGGAGGTGAGCAGAACATCAACTTTAATCACAGCATGTTCATTCTACTTGTTATAGAGTGACATTTAGTATACAGAAATGTTAGTTGTATATTACACTCAAAGAGGACTTAGTACTGGAGAGAGCTGTAGTTGACTGTGTGCCTCTGTGCTGTGTTCCAGCTGGGTGGCGTATAAGGGATCCCAGTTCACAGAGCACATGTATGTCCTGGAGGAGGGAGACTACCCCAACACTGAGTCCATGGGCTGTCTGGGTCCTGACTCTACCATCCGCTCCATACAGACCATCAGCCATGTGAGTACAGAGGAGATCCTGGAGTTATGTGTGTTGACATGCAGGGTTTTTTTGTAATCTGTTACATGTAAGAGATTACAAAAAACAGTAACTTTAATCCCTTACATTACCAGCTAAAATATTGTAATCAGATTACAGATACTTTTGAAAAACTAGATGATTACTTCGAGGATTACTTTTAAATTCAGAAAGGATGTTTGCGGAAAATGTATCTTTGACACTTCTCTGTTTTCTCAATGACATTCAAATCAGCATTGAAAAAAGGCACAAATTTACATTTGTTCCACCTGAGCGAGTCTGACCACAAGTCAGAGACCACTATGATGACACACCAAATGTGTTTCATGAATCGCGGTTTAAAAAGTTTAAGCTGCCTATCATTCATTGTTTTTGAAACTAGTGGACAGCCAGTGAAAAATGCGCTCTTGCAACAGCTGCATAGTGCGAATCCAAGCCTATGGAATAAAAGGGGGGCTTTTATTACTCAGTCTACTTCATGCCGATAAAAAAAAAAATGATCCATAGGCCTAATGGACACATGCTCAAACTTGCACACTTTTGATTGGCTTAAAGGGGCAATCTGTAGTTGCTACATCCATTTTTGGACTTATATATATATATATATATATATATATATATACAGTTGAAGTCAGAAGTTTACATACACCTTAGCCAAATACATTTAAACTCAGTTTTTCACAATTCCTGACATTTAATCCTAATAAAAATGTCCCGTCTTAGTTAGGATCACCGCTTTATTTTAAGAACTTGAAATGTCAGCATAATAGTAGAGAGGATGATTAATTTCAGCTTTTACTTCATTTATCACATTCCCAGTGGGTCAGAAGAATACATACACTCAATTAATATTTGGTAGCATTGCTTTGAAATTGTTTAACTTGGGTCAAATGTTTCGGGTAGCCTTCCACAAGCTTCCCACAATAAATTGGGTGAATTTTGGCCTATTCCTCCTGACAGAGCTGGTGTAACTGAGTCAGGTTTGTAGGCCTCCTTGATCGCACATGCTTTTTCAGTTCTGCACACACATTTTCTATAGGATGAGGTCAGGGCTTTGTGATGGCCACTCCAATACCTTGACTTTGTTGTCCTTAAGCCATTTTGCCACAACTTTGGAAGTATGCTTGGGGTCATTGTCCATTTGGAAGACCCATTTGCGACCAAACTTCTTGAGATGTTGCTTCAATATATCCACATCATTTTCCTTCCTTAAGATGCCATCTATTTTGTGAAGTGCACCAGTCCCGCCTGCAGCAAAGCACACCCACAACATGATGCTGCCACCCCAGTCCTTCACGGTTGGGATGGTGTTCTTCGACTTGCAAGCCTCCCCTTTTTCCTCCAAACATAACGATGGTCATTATGGCCAAACAGTTCTATTTTTGTTTCATCAGACCAGAGGACATTTCTCCAAAAAGTACGATCTTTGTCCCCATGTGCAGTTGCACACCGTAGTCTGGCTTTTTTTTATGGCAGTTTTGGATCAGTGGCTTCTTCCTTGCTGAGCGGCCTTTCAGGTTATGTCGATATAGGACTCGTTTTACTGTGGATATAGATACTTTTGTACCTGTTTCCTCCAGCATCTTCACAAGGTCCTTTGCTGTTATTCTGGGATTGATTTGCACTTTTCGCACCAGAACTGAAAAAGCATGTGCGAGCAAGGAGGCCTACAAACCTGACTCAGTTACACCAGCTCTGTCAGGAGGAATGGGCCAAAATTCACCCAACTTATTGTGGGAAGCTTGTGGAAGGCTACCCGAAACGTTTGACCCAAGTTAAACAATTTCAAGGCAATGCTACCAAATATTAATTGAGTGTATGTAAACTTCTGACCCACTGGGAATGAGATGAAAGAAATAAAAGCTGAAATAAATCATTCTCTAAATGTATTTGGCTAAGGTGTATGTAAACTTCCGACTTCATCTCTCTCTCTCTCTCTCTCTCTCTCTCTCTCTTATATTTATATTTATATTTATATATATATATATATATATACCTATAGCAAATGCAGCATATGGCATTCATTTTTCACATGTAAATAGCACTTTTCAGTCATGCTCAAAGCGCAGCATTTATTTTTCAACTCAAATGAATGAGCCCAGTCAGTCCTCCAACAAAATCATAAACAACAGAGTAGGGCTGGCTAATAAGTCCTTAGTTTTGGGGTCATCCTCAGGTAAAACAATTTGGCTAATCTATACTTTCATACTTCCAAGTCCTATTCTTGAAGATCAAACGGTTTAACATTTATTGGAATGACTAGAATTCTGATAGACTTTGGTTTTTAATGTCAAGAAATAATTTCATCGTATTATTATATGTAGTAGCAATGGAAAAAGCCTACTTAACCAACCCATCAAGTAAAATTTAACATCCATATATGGCCAGCTATGTAAACTTTAACAATGATTTATCCTGCAATAGATATCGTTCAAATGGTAACACACATTTTTGCTTTCTTCTAATGTCTCTTAAGGGGAAAGTAATCTAAAAGTAACGGAATGTAATCAGATTACGTTACTGAGTTTGGGTAATCCAAAAGTTGGGACAGGTAACCTACCTAACCCTGTTGGCATGGCATGCATGTGTACCGTATTTGTAAACCTAAGTCATGTCGGTGTGAAGTGACAGCATATCTTGGATATGTCCTGTACCTACAATACCATAATGATGTATAATCTCATGCTTCACGCATCCCTTCCACCTTATCTTTCCAGGAGTTCTCCCTCCCGTCCATAACGTTGTTCAGTAAGGTTGGCTGTAGAGGCCGTAGAGTGGTGCTGACGGGAGGGGTGGTGAACCTGCATCTGGCTGGGGTGGACGGACGCATACGCTCCCTGGTTATTGACGGAGGAATGTAAGTCACACCTGAATGGATTTGACAGTTTTTATTAGGCAATAAAACAAAACAGAACATTGTAAAGCGAGAGTTGCACCTACTATTCAAATTGGTTGAAGCAATTTGCACCTATTAATCTAGCAACTAGATTTTCTAGCTTATTGTAAACAGGAATGCTGTAGGAATGTGGATTGTTTACATTTAAGGTGTGTTTGAGGTTTGTGTAAGTAGAGCAACTGACTGTGTGTGATTTGATAATTCCTGCTCTACAGGTGGGTGCTGTATGAGGGGTGTCATCACCGCGGCCGTCAGATCTTGCTACCGCCCAGCAAATTGGGTGATTGGTTCAAGTTCAGCAGCTGGCCGCGAATCGGATCCCTGCGACCACTATTGCAGGTATGGAGGCAGGGCATGCGGGCCAACAGTATATTTCTATGTTCTGGTCTAGTCTTTTTAGTTCGATGTTTAGGGTTATTGGTTTGACCTTCAATTGGAGGCAGCTGTTCTTCGTTGCCTCTGATTGAAGGTCCTATATAGAGGGGTGTTTTTGTAATGGGTTTTGTGTGAAGTTGTTTTTGCACTGCTAGGGTTAGCCTGCAAAACTGTTTAGCTGTAGTTCGTTTTGTTATTTTTGTTAAGTGTTCAAGTTTATTAAAATAAAACGTTAAAATGAGCACTCAACCCGCTGCGCCTTGGTCTACTTCATACGACGGCCGTTACAGAAACACCCCTCTATATAGGACCTTCAATCAGAGGCAACGAAGAACAGCTGCCTCCAATTGAAGGTCAAACCAATAACCCTAAACATAGAACTAAAAAGACTAGACCAGAACATAGAAATATACTAACAAAGAACATAACCAAAAACCCAGAACACTCTAAACAAACACCCCTCTACATAAACACCTAGCCCAACAAACCCCGAAACGCTCTAAACAAATACCCCCTGCCACATCCTGACCAAACTACAATAACAAATAACCCCTTATACTGGTCAGGACGTGACACTCTCACTAATGATCGACAGCAACAACCACACAGCTGTGACAATGTTTTCAGAGCAAGCAAATGAAGGTAATCAAAATAATGTAATTAAATGTGTGTATAATGTATACCAACTGAAGGGAACTAACGGTAAATTGGCAGTTGAATCTGTGTGGTTATTAGGCCTACTGACGGTCAATACAGATAGTGGCTAATATTTAACATGATAGAAATAGGAAAGAGAGAAAGCCGACATTAGAGAGTGCTCATCCCTTTAAGTTAAAAGGCCATACAATTAAAATTCTGCATAATGGCACAGCATTTCATAGGCTTTACTGTGGGAAAGTTGATATGCTTCAGATTGCTGCCATATGACTGGTTTCACATTTGTCTCCAGGGATTATAAGGTCAAATATATCTAAAACAAGTGTAATTTATATTTACAATTCCCTTATCCAAACGGATTAATCATATGCCTAGCTCTTATCAATAGCTCTTATCAAGTTGTAAATTACAGTGCATAGAGAATGGTGTTATTTCTATTGGAAAAAATAAAATGGATGCTTTTTCCACTTGGAACCGGTAGGTTCACTTGACCTTATTCAAGGTTTCATTCACACATAAAGGTGGTGGATTTGTTGGGGAATTAAGTCAAGGTCAGAATATGCCGTATCTGTAGACACACCTCCGTCACACCTTCATTTATTTTATCTCCACCCTGGACGAAAAGCATGCTATTCTCATGCTTAAATTCAAGGTCAGAATACGCATATAGGGGCCTCCTGAGTGGCGCAGCGGTCTAAGGCCCTACATCACAGTGCTAGAGGCATCACTACAGACCGGGGTTCCATACCAGGCTGAGTCGCAGTGGGCCGCGACTGGGAGACCCATGAGGCTACGCTCAATTGGCCCAGCATTGTCCGGTTTGGCGGAGGGTTAGGCCGGCCGGGATGTCTTTGTCCCATTGTGCTCTAGTGACTCCTGTGGTGGGCCAGGCGCATGCACGCTGACCTCAGTTGCACAGTGTTTCCTCTGACATATTGGTGCAACTGGCTTTCGGGTTAAGTGAGCAGTGTGTCTAGAAGCAAGTGCAGAGTTGCAGCAGTGGGACAAGACTGTAACTACCAGTTGGATATCACGAAATTGGGGAGAAAAAGAGGTAAAAAGTTTTAAAAAATACAAAAATATAGAATACGCATATAGTGAAAAGTGCATAAAAAGGGAAATGCGTTCCACTTACGCTCGCTTAACTCGGGTTGGAATCGGCCCATATCGGCCACATACAAAATAGCCTAATCTTCATGACTAATGTTCAAACTTATTGACTACAACTCAACTTCTGCACTAATCTCATTCAGTCATCAATGCAAATGATCACACAATGGAAATTATACAGAGCCACAGCAAGCCCTATAACTCATAATGACCACTTTCAGGGGAGAAGAACTTATCTAGCCTAGTCTAGACAAGATCATATTATCTGTGTTGTTGCCCCCTACAGAAGCAGGTGTACTTCCGTCTGCGAAGCAGGGAGACGGGCTACGTGATGTCCCTGTCAGGGCCTCTGGATGACATCAAGCTGCTGCGGGTCCAGGCCCTGGAGGAGACTGGGGGAGTGGACCAGGTCTGGCTCTTCCATGACGGAGTCCTACGCTGCAAGGTACTGCATGGGCTCAAGATTTTGCAATGGATCATCTTTTCCACTCATTAACTCCACAGACATCCTTATTCATTCCATCATCACCACCTTCAAGTGTTACAGAACTGGCTTCCTCATTATTTCAACATAGTTTCATGTCACGTGTTGAGCATATCCCAGTACAATTGTCATTTGTCTCTCATATAACATTGCAAAACTTTATCTGTATCATGCTTATAAGTATGTATTCAATATAGAATCCACCCACATCTGAACCCCTATTCCCTGTCTCTACAGCTGGTGGAGGACTGTTGCCTGCAGATCACGGGGAGCGTTGTCATGGCGGGCAGCAGGCTGAGTGTGTCTCCTCCGGAGCCAGGGAAAGACAACCAGCTGTGGAACATTACCCCAGACGGCCTGGTCCGATGCCACCTCAAACCTGATCTGGTGCTTGAGGTTAAAGGTCAGATCCGCTCTCCTGCTCTCGCTCTCTCAGCTACAGTAGCATCTATACTGAACAAAAATATAAACGCAACATGCAACAATTTCAATGATTTTACTGAGTTACAGATCATATAAGGCAATAAGTCAATTGAAATAAATGCATTAGGCTCTAATCTATGGATTTCACATGACTGGGCAGTGGCGCAGCCATGAGGGGGCCTGGGAGGACATAGGCCCACCCACTTGAGAGCCAGTTCCAGCCAATCTGAATGAGCACCTACAAAAGGGCTTTATTACAGACAGAAATACTCCTCACATTCATCAGCTGTCCGTGTGGCTGGTCTTTCACGATCCCACAGGTAAAGAAGCCGTATGTGGAGGTCCTGGGCTGGGGTGGTTACATGTGGTCTGCAGTTGTGAGGCCGGTTGGATGTACTGCCAAATTCTCCAAAAAGACATTGGAGGTGGCTTACTGGTAGAGAAATTAACATTAAATTATCTGGCAACAGCTCTGGTGGACATTCCTGCAGTCAACGTGCCAATTGCATGCTCCCTCAAAACTTGAGACATCTGTGAGAAAACTGCGCATTTTAGAGTGGCCTTTTATTGTCCCCAGCACAAGGTGCACCTGTGTAATGATCATGCTGTTTAATCAGCTTCTTGATATGCCATACCTGGATCAATTATCTTGTCAAAGGAGAAATACTCACTAACAGGGATGTAAACAAATTTGTGCACATAATTTGAGAGAAATTACCCTTTTCTGCATATGGAACATTTTATGGGATGTTTTATTTCAGCTCATGAAACATGGGACCAAAACTATATGTTGAATTTATATTTTCATTCAACATACATAGAGTATAGGAGCTCTGACGTTCAGCTCAGTCCCCAGTTATCTGGCTCTATCTGGTGGTAAGTTTAGGAAGTGTTTAGTTAGTTATTTTCATTACCCATCTGTTGCAATGCCATTGAGTATGTAGCCTACACTAAACTGTATAATATCTTCTACTCACAGGTGGACAAAGTTATGACAAAACTCAAGTGATTCTCAACACATTTGATGAGAGAAAACACAACCAAAGATGGTCTTTGGAGATCCTGTAATATAGTGTCAATAGGCTTCTACAGCAACTCTGCCATGGGCTTCAGAACTCTCTGGTGCAGCTCTGGCGTGGGCCTCAGAGCTCTCTGGTGCAGCTAAGCCAAGGGTCTAAGAGCTTTCTTGCATCAGAAGGCCATGGGACTCAGAGCTCTGTGATGCAGTTCCACCGTGGGACCCATACTCTTGTTTCTTTATGAAGTTCCTACAAGGGCCTTAGTGCTCTGTGATTCTAGTCTGCAGTGGGCCTCGAGATATTCTGAAACAATTGTTGAGCTTGTGCGCATCCATGCTAGACTGTCTTTGTGAAACACAACTATAAACTAGTAAACTACACATTTCCAAGTCACTGCAACGAGAAAGAAACCAAACAACATGTGGCTACAGAACTATCTACAGAGCAAGGGCGGCAGGTAGCCTAGCGGTTAAGAGCATGGTTCGAATCCCCGAGCCGACTAGGTGAAAAATGTTGAGGTGCCCTTGAGCAAGGCACTTAACCCTAATTGCTCTGGATAAGAGAATCTGATAAATAACTTAAAGTAAATTTAAGGAGCACTGCAATGTACTGTCAGGACTTGAATGATGCTTTACAAATTCCACAATTCATTCTTTCATTGACCATACCAAAGAATAACGGTAGTGGAATATGTGTGTGTCTCTACTATATTCATAGCATTTACAATGAGTTAAGTGTGCTTCACCAGTCAATTACTGAAATGTATATGTTTTCACACAAGGGTTAGTCTATGAAGTCACACATTCTTAATGTCATAGATGAACACTCCTTGAATTCTCCAAATTATACGTTTTGTGTAGATATGTTGGTAACACTTGATACCCAGCGTCATACCACATTATGACACGGTGTCAACCCCATAAAACATACCATGATAGTTATTTTATGGTTGGTTATGACACCTACATAAGAGTGTCAAAACACATAAAACCTAGCATGGTAGTGGACATGTATATAAGAGTGTCAAATAACACAAGGCAAAACATTCCATTACACCATAGCCTACTTGTCAACAGTATGTTTGTTGTTCATTTTTAAATTGACCATATACAATTATCATTGTAATTGCACACACATTGATGTCAGACATGCACCTACCCCAATGCTCTGTTTCTGATGACTGGGATAAATGCAGGAGCAGATTTCAGGAACATTACAAGACACCCTCTTTGTGACTGATGACTGACATAAGGGCATGTGCGTGATAGGCCTATATGGCTTAGATGATTATGATGATAATAATGCTTCTTAACAGTGTCATAAAGTGTAGTTTCTTAGTCCAAGTAAAGTGACATAGGATGGTCATAATGCGTTTGGACTGTTTCATAAAGTGCATTTTCTTAGTCCAAGTAAAGTGACATAGGATGGTCATAATGTTTTATGACAAGTTATTTCAAATATTATGAAAAAAATGACTTAAGAATTCATAACAACAACAAAGGACAACAAACAAACTTTCAAACGAAAGGAAACTTCTTGGCAGGGAAAAACACATTTGAATACATTTGGGTTTTGACACGCTTATGTAAATGTCATAACCAGCCAAAAAATAATGCAATATGTCACAATAGGTATAACTATACGGGCCATGACAGTGTTATGACCATATTATGACAGGTTATGACAAGTTATGTCAGTTATGCTATATTATGACATGGTTAAGACCGTCAAGTAAAGTGTTACTGATATGTTTTTTTCATGTTTCAGAAGTACTTTCCTTGTCTGGATTTATACTTTACTACAAACATCACTTCACAGAACATTAGCTGCAACGGGTGCATGTATTTCATATGTCAAATGATTAAAGATCCGTTTCAACACTGTGCTACAATATCATGCTAACCACTGTGTCTTAAATGTAATGTCAATCTACGATCTACAGAAAAATAAACGTTTTTTTTCCTTTTCTTGATTTGTGTTATGTTGTTGAGGTATCTCAATAACACTTCCAAAGTCAAGGACTTGAATTATCGTCAACTTCCTTAACACATCCACTACAACAGCTCTACTCAAACAGACACACACTCACAAGCTTAGCACAGACAATACTAAAGGCAGTCATACAAATTATCTGACTGAAACACACCCAGCATTGCCATATCAGGCCACGCTCTATGCCCACAAGTCTGTTTGTCGCTCAGAAACGCCTCACGATGTAGGCTTAAGGAAAACCTTAGTTTTTAGGAGTGGCAGTGGTTGGTGTTGTTCCCCTGCATTTTTAGGAAACACTTAGTGCCCCTAGGCGGCAGTGGAGTCATCCAGTGGTTTGTCAGATGAGTCCTCTCCGCTGCTGATTTTGACAAGTCTTTCCCTGAACGTGATCCTTCTCTACATTCAGCATGGCCTGAGGCACCTGGGAGATTGTGAACTCCTCCTCCACCAGGAACAGGAAGTGAGGTCACAAGGAGTAAAAAAAAAAAAAAACCTGACTTTAGAGCTGTGTGAAGGGGCAACGGTCGAGATTCAATAGAAGGCTTGTTGTCAATAAGTGCATTGCACTTGACATTTAAAGATAATTTATGCTTGAGCTGACATCCGCAGGGTGCAAATGTCAGGAAAATTGCCTTTTAAATGCAAAATTGTCGGTAGTGCAGTGCTGCAACACGGCATTGAATGAATACCCGGCCATCTTCCAAAAAATAAATGAATAATAGATCATAGAAATAGATGGGGTCAGATATGTTTATCTGTCAACACAGTAGCCTACATTGACAAATGGAGAGGATGGCTGTGGTGATGATTAGACCAGCACATGGGTATCTAGTTCCTCTTCTACACAGAATGATCTGTGTACGTCGGTGTGGATTGAAGAAACTGTATTGAACTGGTGAGGATGCCCTGACATCCTTATCAGACCGCAACCTATGATGCACACCAACGCCATACACAACAATACCCTGTTCAGCCTCACCTGACCTGTACAAATCTGCTCTCATCGTACGTAGTATCAGGTATTTGAAAGAGTAGAAAATGTGGAAAGTAAAGAGATCACTAAAGACAAAATTACATAATTGATACAGTATGCTGCTTAGTCTTTCTCTAACCTAACATTGTAATGAAGTAAGGCCTATGTCCTCCCACTCAACATATACATTTGCATCCTGTTGTCATGGCAAACTTACAAACAGTATGGTATTGCAACCAATAGAGAATCTGGTGACCAGGCTAGCTGTTGCTGTTTCATCAGAACAAAATGGAGCCATGATGTCATGGTGGAACGCTTCCATAATGCCCAGGCAGACAGGAATCTGTTCTGCCTCCAAGCTGGGGAGCGGACCCGGGAGCCCCGACAGGGCCACAGACAAAGGGCTTGAATAAAGGGACTGGATTAGGGGCCTAGCACCAGGATTACACTAGCATTGCAGCCTGGCTGGTCAGCACAGCCCTAGACAGCGGTTCATCATCTGGTCTGACCGTCACTGACTGACCATACCAAATCAAACCTAGCCTGCCTTACTGTCTGTCTGACAGAGAGAGCAGAATAGGTGTGTGTGTGTGTGTGTGTGTGGCTTCAGACAATTGCTTACTGATTAACTTCCTCCACTTGGACAAGGGGGTCATAAAAATCCCACTATTGGCCAAAATAATGTGCCACTATTGACCAATGTAATTCTATCCAAGCTGCAATATGCCGCAATATGACATATTTTGCCAACCATATTAACTGTAATAATATAATGTCTCTCTTCAGCTTTACAAATACAGTGGGTGCCCATTGACTCGCTGGCACGGTGTGTCACATCCCTCCTTGGGCAAAAACCCATCCAGATCTTTGGACGTCTAACACTTTTGTGTCAACACTCCCAGAGATGATCAAGTATCACCAAGCTGCTCCACTGTAGTAGGTGCTAGATTAGATATGGCCAAGTTACCTACTGTCGGTGTGTGTGGTGTGTGTCTGTGTGTTTGTGTCTCGGTGTCGGTCTCTGTGGGTGTGTGTCTGTGTGCAAATCTGTGTGTGTGTCTGTGTCTCTGTGTGCGTGTGTCTGTGTGTCTCTGTGCGTGTGTGCACGACTGTGTGTGTGTGTGTCACTGTACGTGCGCGTGTCACTGTATGTGGGTGTGTGTGTGTGTGTGTGTCTTTGTGTGTGTCCGACTGACTAATTGTCATAATCATATTAATTGACTCTCACACTAATATGGCATGTTGTTCACTATCTATTCCCTTCTGTTACTATCCCGTTTTAATGCCACAACCACAATCCTTAGAGGAGAACATGTTCTCACTTTATTTTTGTGTACCACCAATTCTATTGTTGTTGCCATTCTCTGTCTGAACACATGGTGCATATTCATTTCCATGAAGAACTTCCATAATAGCTGGTCTCTCAACTTTATAAAATAATACTTTTTCACTCAAAAGAAAATGTATGGATCAACTTCCTTGCCAGTGTGAGACGCTTTTGACAGAAGGCGGTGGGGAATGCCCAAACTGCCATTTTAGGAATGTGGTTCAATACTGATCTTACGTTCTCCCCTCGGGTGTAGCTCGTCTGAGGAGGAGACGTAAATGCCTGGGCCTAAACACACCAGGTAACACGGATGAAAGGGGAAGAAATGTGGGTTGCAATGAGCGATAAATAAATCAGACCACAACCAGAACTCAATTTTAACCCTCAGGGGATGTTTAGTGAATTAGTTAAATAAACAATATAAAAAAACACCCATAAATAAAATCAGTAAGAAACAAAACCACAACAAGGGAAGGTAAGAGAAGGGAATGTTTGGGATCGGGGTCCAAGTAATGAAAATAAACAAAAGGTCCCTCCTCTTCTACACACCTAATCCTTCCTAACACACTCTAAACCCTAACCCACTGTCCTACCTGGTTCCAAGAAAAATACAAGGGTGACACCCGCCCGGCTAACCTAGTGTATAAAACAATGGGTTATCTACGTGAGAATGTACACCCATGGGCAGATCTACCTTTTCCCTTCTCCAGGACCTAGGTAGGGTGGAGCACCTCAGGAGGACAGGCTGAAACACAAACAAAGAAATTAACACAAACAATCAAACAAAAAACAAGTGTCCTCTCTCTCTCTCCCCCTCTCTTCTCACACGGCAAACAGATATCCTCTCTGTAATCAGCTACAGCCACGCCCACCATCGTTAGCCGCAACTCGGTACACCTGTAATGCTCAGGACACAAACACAATAACAGGGGAAAATGGGGAACAAGAAAAATGTAACACGTAACAACTGATCAGTTAAGCCTCTCGTTTAATTGGATCGTAATCATCTCCACCGCTGAGTAGGGATGATACTCAAATGAGGTTATAATGGACAACACATAAAGATAGGAAAAGACATTTGCAATACAGCCTTGTTTCATTCTTCTAAACAGAGAACGGGAGTAATATTCATCAAATCAAAGACCATGAACATCCTAATGATCTTCATGCTTGTGGATATTTTAGGCATTGCTTGTAAGTCTTCAAATAAAATTCATTCCGAAAAGGCAGTATATGTGTAAATTAAACTGTTTTTGTAAACTGTAAAAACTTGAGAACTGTGCTATATATAAAGAAATATTGAGATTGAGATTTTTCCGGTAATTCCAGATGGAATACAAGAGAGATCTGCATCTCTATATTTATGCGTCATTAGTGGGGAGAGGGTGCAGAAACCTTCCTTTGTGCCTTGGTTCTGGTGGTACTGACATTGTTCATTGGTTCTGGTGGTAATGACATTGTTCCTTGGTTCTGGTGGTAATGACATTGTTCCTTGGTTCTGGTGGTACTGACATTGTTCATTGGTTCTGGTGGTAATGACATTGTTCCTTGGTTCTGGTGGTAATGACATTGTTCCTTGGTTCTGTTGGTAATGACATTGTTAATTGGTTCTGTTGGTAATGACATTGTTAATTGGTTCTGTTGGTAATGACATTGTTCCTTGGTTCTGGTGGTACTGACATTGTTCCTTGGTTCTGGTGGTAATGACATTGTTCCTTGGTTCTGTTGGTAATTACATTGTTCATTGGTTCTGGTGGTAATGACATTGATCCTTGGTTCTGGTGGTACTGACATTGTTCATTGGTTCTGGTGGTAATTACATTGTTCCTTGGTTCTGGTGGTAATGACATTGTTCATTGGTTCTGGTGGTACTGACCTTTTCCTTGGTTCTAGTGGTACTGACATTGTTCCTTGGTTCTGGTGGTACTGACATTGTTCATTGGTTCTGGTGGTAATGACATTGTTCCTTGGTTCTGTTGGTAATGACATTGTTCCTTGGTTCTGGTGGTAATGACATTGTTCCTTGGTTCTGGTGGTACTGACATTGTTCATTGGTTCTGGTGGTAATGACATTGTTCCTTGGTTCTGGTGGTAATGACATTGTTCCTTGGTTCTGTTGGTAATGACATTGTTAATTGGTTCTGTTGGTAATGACATTGTTCCTTGGTTCTGGTGGTACTGACATTGTTCCTTGGTTCTGGTGGTAATGACATTGTTCCTTGGTTCTGTTGGTAATTACATTGTTCATTGGTTCTGGTGGTAATGACATTGATCCTTGGTTCTGGTGGTACTGACATTGTTCATTGGTTCTGGTGGTAATGACATTGTTCCTTGGTTCTGTTGGTAATGACATTGTTCCTTGGTTCTGGTGGTAATGACATTGTTCCTTGGTTCTGGTGGTAATGACATTGTTCCTTGGTTCTGGTGGTAATGACATTGCAAAAATGGGATGTGCAGAGGGTGTGTTTAAGTTTATCAATGACCAAAACTGACTTGATAAAACAGAAATGCAATGTCCCATTTTGAATTTCAAACACATTCCAATTACTGTATTCCTGTAAATACGGTAGGGGCAGTAATATGTAATGTTTTACATAGAGCCATAAATGGTTGCTTTCTCTTTCAGATGCTGTAAATGGTAAAATGATACTGGCCAGCGTTTTGACAATGGCCACTGAGGATCCCATGGAACGTTCAGCAAGATTAGGGAATAGGGGCAGTAGGAGGTGTTAACCCCTGTGTCTTGGCCAGATGCCCAACCGGCATCTCTTAGGCTTTGATTAGACATGCAGCCCAATTCTGATATTTTTTCCACTTTGTCTTTTGACAAATCAGATGTTTTTCAGGGCTAATCTGATGGGTCAAAGGAGCAACATTGTATCACTGCTACACCTGGCTATCAGCGGAGCCTTGTCTGGCAGTGAAACAGTTCAGCCTCATTTACTAAAAAAAAAACATAGCTGAGACGGCTGACTTGCTTAAACAAATGTGGGTTCTAATGACAATTGAGATGTACAAACTATGGCGTAAGGGGACGTCAAGCGGATAAGAGTCAATCCGTAATTTCATTAAAACATTAATGAGCGAGCTAGGACGGACGTAGTCAATATAACTATTTGTTTAGCACTCTTGAAATGTACAGCGACAGAATTGAAAAACATGGGCCGTTCTTACAGTGTTCTCCCTGTACACCAAGTCAGAACCACAGGATAAATAAAGGGGGCATATAAGCAGACGATGAAAGCTCTTACAATTTTTGGACTCACCTTGTTGTGCTGTGATCACTTGAACAGGAAGGTCCTTCATGGGCAAATTTTGTCATCAAAATCAGGCATTCTCTGTATTTATGGTGCTTTCAAAACAACTGGGAACTCTGAAAAAAACAAGGTCGAATCAGGATGACATCAGTGATCTTCAGGTCATAGCTCTAGAAAGAGGCCGGATTTACAATTCCGAGTTGGATGACCGTTCAAAAGTTATTTTCCCAGTCGGAGGTAATTTATTCCCAACTTCCCAGTTGTCTTGAACTCACTGAAGTCAAGTTTTTGCAGTTCCGAGTTAACAGTTGTTTTGAGCGCAGCACAAATCATGCTTCATTGACAGCATGGCCAATGTTGAATGTTTATAATTTTAAACTTGGAAAAGAGCCCCTTAATCCCAGATTTGGGACCACACAGCCACACCACTGAATAGCAGGCTAGTGATTGCTTTGGAATGTTTGCAGTTCATCTTAGCCACTGTCGCTGATTCCTTCCAAACCACTCATTGTTGAATTTGCGATTTCCAACTTGTTGTGTAATGTTTATGTCCAATGGCTGATGAGCACCAATATGTTTTATCTATCATTTCTCTTCATATGACAAGGATTAAAAAGGATTTGCCAGTAGATTGTCGACTTGATTCATGATGACGTATGACGTTAACATGATCAGTCCAATCAAAGCTACTGTACATATAACATGATTTGACATCATTATATCTGTGGCCAGTGACCTTGAGCCTTCTTGGATGGGCACTTCTAATGTAACTCTATGGCAGCGCCCAAGGGGCTAGAATTTTCTAGCTCTCCCCTTAGACTTGGTGGTGACGTAGTGTCCCCATGAGTGACAGAACACTGAGCCAATCACGGCGCAACACTCTGTATTATCTGCTGGCTTGCCCCACCACCACAGAAAGCACTGAGAAAAGCTGAAACATCTTCATTTTGGAGCTGTCTTACCCAAGAAAACAAAAAAGAGACCATGTTTGTCTGCGGATTTATTAACTCAATGATGTTATTATTATTTTTATATTGTTTGCAAACTGATATGTGACGCGTATTAATGCCAAAATAACATGCAAAACAGGCAAGACTTTTTTGCAAAAAGATTGGGGCTCAAAATTTGAAATATGCAGGTGAGCAGCCATATTGTTATACTGTAAAAACATAGACAATCATTCAGAACTTTGATAACTGTTTTTGGCAGAAAATCATCTCTACTTTGCATTGCTGTACAGGAGGCCAGTAAATACCTTGATGACATTGGCAAAGAGGGATGTGGATATGAGAAAAAGTATCTTTATCAATGACCAAAACTGATTTTAGGGGTAGTATTATTCCATGTTGAGTTTTCTATACAGTTATGAATGTTGCATACTTGTCCAAATCACATTTATTGGTCTTCTCTTTCAGAAGATAGACAACATGGTCTTGATGCTGGTCACTGAGCATCCCATGGTACATTCTCCAAGAGTAGGGATGTTAATCCCTGTGTCTTGGCTAGATTCCTAATTTGGCAATTCATACTATCATGGCCAACTTGTCCACCTCATTTGATTCAAATCTCTGTTTGAATCTCTAGTCTTGATGTGTGCTTTCATGTTGCAGAATAAAATGGCAGTGAGAAAACAGTATTTGTTCAGTTTTAAAGTAACAGTAAAATCGAAGCCAAAAATTGAATGAGTTGGGTTTAAGAGATTGTGAAGTAGGATAAGTAGTAAGTAAGCCTTTGCCGAGCCAGAACACCCATAGGGATTGTGAAACGGGTCAAATTTTGCTGATTAATTTACTTCCCCCTTTGAGAGAACTTCTATATTGGGAGTAGCACTAATTGCACTCCTCACCAAGCCAACAGCCTTCACCTAACCACCTTTCAGAATGCCTTTTGTAACGGCCGTCGTCAGAATTAGACCAAGGTGCAGCGGAGGATGTGTTCATCATTAGAATTTTTATTCAAAAAGAGAACACTTTACAAAAATGAAACAAAAACGACCAGAAACAGTCCTGTCAGGAAAACACACTAACAGAATACAATTACCCACAAAACCCAAAGGAAAAACATGCTCCTTATGTGTGACTCCCAATTAGCAACAACGAACTTCAGCTGTGCCTGATTGGGAGCCACACACGGCCCAAAACAAAGAAATACAAAAACATAGAAAAAGGAACATAGAACGCCCACCCAATGTAACACCCTGGCCTAACCAAAATAAAGAACAAAAACCCCTCTCTATGGCCAGGGCGTTACACCTTTGAATCTGAATTGAGACCCTGGTTATGGCAGCATAGCAACCAGAGCAGGCGCCAGGCCATTGGCCCGTCTGGGTGGTTCGCTCCCTCTGTTGATGTTGAAGACTGAACCAGAGCAGTCCAAATTGCAACCCATGTCCAAAGAGGAACAGAGGCTTGGAGCTGGGGGACTAGGATGGAGGAAGGTGTGTTCCAGCCTGGTGCTGCTCTTCTGACTGGGTTGGCTGGCCATGCTGATTATCATCATCATAGGACAGGCGCGGAGCCCTCGGCCAGTTCCACTACTTTTTTTCTGGTGGCAGAGGACACTGTTCAACCACTTATTCTCTGGTGGCAGAGGACACTGTTCTACCGCCTGCAGCTAGCCTCGTTCATGGACACAGAGAACTAGGGACCAGGGGGTATCAGCATGCCCTACCTGAAGTCCCTCAGGGTGGGAACTCTGATACTGGAGGGGCGTCGGGACACAGAGATGGACGAGGGGGTGGTGACAGCGGCTCAGATCCAACGTCTTCTCATGGAGATCTAGGCAGCAGGCCTCAGAGTCGTGTTGGACCTTTGTTACCTAGACCTGCTCAAACGCAACGACCCAGATTTTCCCTCTGGCCTCTCCGGCTCAATACAGTATGCCCATCGATACTGGTTGGAGCAGTAAGTTGCTTGATTTGGCATCTGCCACATTCTGACCAAACTATAATAACAAAATAACTCCTATTACTGGTCAGGCGTGACAGTGGTACCTTCAGGCATTTGTAAATTGCTCCCAAGGATGAACCAGACTTGTGGAGGTCTCCAATTTTTTTTCTAAGGTCTTGGCTGATTTCTTTTGATTTTCCCATGATGTCAAGCGAAGAGGCACTGAGTTTGAAGGTATTGACTCAAATTATGTCAATTAGCCTATCAGAAGCTTCTAAAGCCATGACATAATGTTCTTGAATTTTCCAAGCTGAACGTGTTGGGGCTAGGGGGCAGTATTTTCACGGCCGGATGATAAACGTACCCAATTTAAACAGGTTACTACTCAGGCCCAGAAAATAGAATATGCATATTATTAGTAGATTTGGATAGAAAACACTGTGAAGTTTCTAAAACTGTTTGAATGGTGTCTGTGAGTATAACAGAACTCATATGGCAGGCAAAGAAACTGAGAAAAATTGAGTCAGGAAGTGGGAGAAATTTGAAATGTAGTTTTCTTTTGAATCCCTTGAAAAACTACAATGACATAGGATTTACGTTGCACCTCCTGACTCTTCCATTGGCTGTCAACAATCTTTAGGAACTGCTTTCTTCCGTCATCTGTAACCGGGCAGAAAATTCTGGCTCGTTCAATCCCTGGCCAGTCCGAGCACAGGTGTCTTGAGACGCGCATCCACGTGACTTAGCTGTTGTTTTATTTTTCTTGTATGACGAATACCTATAGACCGGTTGTAAAATTATCGCAATTTTACGTAAAAAAATACCCTAAAGGATTGATTGGAAACATCGTTTAACGTGTTTCTACAAACGGTAATGGAACTTTTGGCCATTTCGTCTACGGATTTGCGTCCATGCCACATGGCATTGTAAAGTGTTCTGGATGGATCAACAAAACGGACATATTTGGAAATAAATTATGGGCTTTGCAGAACAAATGAACATTTCTTGTGGAAGTGGATGCCCATCCGAGTGCATTCTGCCGAAGATCAGCAAAGGTAAGTAAATATTTCGAACATATTTTTAGATATTTGTCGACGTCGGGGTTGTAGGCTAACTGTATAGCTTAGCATTGAAGGCTAAGTTCTGTACTCAGAATATTGAACAATGTGCTTTTTCCGTAAAGTTATTTTGAAATCTGACAAAGTGGCTGCTTAAAGGAGTAGATTATCTCTAATTCTTGAAATAATTGTTATAATTTTTTTTCAACGTTATGAGTTCTTCCGTAAATTAAATGTGCCTTTTCACCGGAAGTTATCGGGGGAGAACATTTTCTGAACTTAACGCTCCAATGTAAAAATTGGGTTTTTGGATATAAATATAAACTTGATCGAACAAAAAATGCATGTATTGTCTAACATGATGTCCTAGGAGTGTCATCTGATGAAGATTGTCAAAGTTAGTGCTTAATTTTAGCTGTATATCTGGTTTTGTAATGCTATCGTGCTTTTTTTTTTTAAATTGGTGATGTGCTATGCTAAAATAATCTAATGTTTTGCTTTCACCATAAAGCCTTTTTGAAATCGGACAATGTGATTGGATTAACGAGTAGAGTATCTTTAAAATGCTGTATAATACTTGAATTTTAATTTAGAGATTTTTTTTTTTTGAATTTCGCGCCGTGTTCTCTCACTGGTTGTTGCCCAACCAACCCCGTTAACGGGATTGTATCCCCAACAGGTTTTAAGGCACAGTCAACTTAGTGTATGTAAACTTCTGACCCACTAGAATTGTGATACAGTGAATTATAAGTGAAATAATCTGTCTGTAAACAATTGTTGGAAAAATGACTTGTGTCATGCACAAAGTAGATGTCCTAACCGACTAGCCAAAACTATAGTTTGTTAACAAGAAATTTGTGGAGTGGTTGAAAAACAAGTTTTAATGACTCCAACCTAAGTGTATATAAACTTCCGACTTCAACTGTAGGTCTGTAACAGTTTGGGTCTAGAGTGTCTCCCCCTTTGATGAGGGGGATGACCCCGGCAGCTTTCCAATCTTTGGGGGTCTCAGACGATACGAAAGAGAGATTAAGCAGGCTTGTAGTTGGGGTTGCAGCAATTGCGGTGGATCATTTTAGAAAGAGAGGGTCCAGATTGTCTAGCCCAGCTGATTTTGTAGGGGTCCAGATTTTGCAGCTCTTTCCGAACATCAGCTATCTGGATTTGAGTGAAGGAGAAATGGGGGAGGCTTGGGAAAGTTGCTGTGTGGGGTGCAGAGCTGTTGATCAGGGTAGGGGTAGCCAGGTGTAAAGCATTGCCAGCTGTAGAAAAATGCTTATTGAAATTCTCGATTATCGTAAATTTATCGGTGGTGACAGTGTTTCCTAGCCTCAGTGCAGTGGGCAGCTGGCTGGAGGTGCTCTTATTCTCCATGGACTTTACAGTGTCCCAGAACTTTTGGGAGTTTGTGCTACAGGATGAAAATTTCTGTTTGATAAAGCTAGCCTTTGCTTTCCTAACTGCCTGTGTATATTGGTTCCTAACTTCCCTGAAAAGTTGCATATCACGGGGGCTATTCGATGCTAATGCAGTACGCCACAGGATGTTTTTGTGCTGGTCAAGGACAGTCAGGTCTGGAGTGAACCAAGGGCTACATCTGTTCTTAGTTCTACATTTTTTGAATGGGGCATGCTTATTTAAGATGAGGAGGAAAGCACTTTTAAAGAAAAACCAGGCATCCTCTACTGACGGAATGAGGTCAATATCCTTCCAGGATACCCGGGCCAGGTTGATTAGAAAGGCCTGCTCGCTGAAGTTTTTTAGGGAGCGTTTGACAGTGATGAGGGGTGGTCATTTGACCGCGGACCCATTACGGATGCAGGCAATGAGGCAGTGATTGCTGAGATCCTGGTTGAAGACAGCAGAGGTGTATTTAGAGGGCAGGTTGGTCAGGATGATATCTATGAGGGTGCCCGTGTTTACGGATGTAGGGTTGTACTTGGTAGGTTCCATGATCATTTGTGTGAGGTTGAGGGCATCTAGCTTAGATTGTAGGACGGCCGGGGTGTTAAGCATATCCCATTTTACGTCACCTAACAGTACAAACTCTGAAGATAAATGGGGGGCAGTTAATTCACATATGGTGTCCAGGGCACCGCTGGTGGCTGACGGGGTGTATAACAAGCGGCAACAGTGAGAGACTTATTTATGGAAAGGTGGATTTTTAAAAGTAGAAGCTCGAACTGTTTGGGCACGGACCTGGATAGCATGACAGAATTGTGCAGGCTGTCTCTGAGATTGCAACTCCACACCCTTTGGCAGTTCTATCTTGGCGGAAAATGTTGTAGTGGAAATTTCTAAATTTTTGGTGGCCTTCCTAAGCCAGGATTCAGACACAGCTAGGACATCAGGGTTGGCAGAGTGTGCTAAAGCAGTGAATAAAACAAACTTAGGGAGGAGGCTTCTGATATTAACATGCATGAAACCAAGGCTTTTGCGGTTACAGAAGTCAACAAATGATAGCGCCTGGGGAATAGGAGTGGAACTAGGGGCTACAGGGTCTGGGTTAACCTCTACATCACCAGAGGAACAGAGGAGGAGTAGGATAAGGGTACGGATAAAGGCTATAAGAACTGGTTGTCTAGTGCGTTGGGGACAAAGAATAAAAAGAGTAGATTTCTGGGTGTGGTAGAATAGATTCAAGGCATAATGTACAGACAAGGGTATGGTAGGATGTGAGTGCAATGGAGGTAAACCTAGGCGTTGAGTGATGATGAGAGTGATTTAGTCTCTGGAGGGACAAGTTAAGCCAGGTGAGGTCTCCGCATGTATGTGGGGTGGGACGAAAGAGCTATCTAAGGCATTTTGAGCGGGACTGAAGGCTCTACATTGAAATAAAACAGTAAAAACTAGCCAAGACATCAGTAGACAAGGCATATTGACATTAGAGAGAGGCATAAAGCAATCACAGGTGCTGATCAAGAGAGCTAAGACAGCAACGGGTAAATGGCGATGAATGGGCAGAGCGGGTCAGTTAGGTACATACAGGACCAGAGTTCGGGGGGTGCTACCCAATGCTGGAAGGGGGGCCTGAGTGAAAAGTTTGGGAACCCCTGATTTAATGGACTATAAATAATTCACATAATTTGTACAATAATTACAAATTAATTTTGTGAATAAAGTTTCAAAATTTGACTTGTGTTTAGCCTTTAGCATTTTTACAAGTCAACTTCCTTGTTGCTGTGAAATACTTTATTTGTCAGAAAGTGTTTTGGCAAGGAACATGGTTCAATTCTGTTAATTTGCTGGTGCTGGGAAGAGGCATATCGTCAAATCCTGAATCATGATTCACCAGTACTAAAACAAGTCTATAAAATACACAAAAAATGAGACAGGAGAGAAACACTAAAATGTATCTTTGTTTGATTCAGATTAAAAAAGTTAGGTTACGAGTCGAGTCGAACAGAACCTTGAACCGTCACTGTCTGATTATCTTCATGCTTGTGGCTCTGTTAGCCATTGCTAGTAAGTATTCATAATTTCTTGGATGGTTGTATAGTTTAATATTGTACCACTAACCATTCAGTCAGGAAGATTTAATATCCTGTTATTCAGCTTGGTTACTGTTATAAAAGGGAATACAGCTGGTGGTTCAACAGAGATGCATGTGCATGTTAACCACCATCTCGCTGATGTCATTGAGTGTGGGTCCATTGGGTGCAAACTTCCCCCAGCGATAGGAACAAGGTTAAACAGGAAACCACATGCAGTATACGTGCCAAACTCATGATTCATTTGGTGTTTTGTTACACTCAAATAAAATAAAGACATGTATGTTGGTGGTGTTGTCCGCCCTTACACAGACTAAAGTACAGATGCTTAAGTAAAGATCTGTGTCTGAGATGTACTGTATACCATATCTCATTCAAACTATCCATAATCAGAGTTTATTACCAGTTTATAACTCACTCCTAACTATGGGTCTGTAAAATAGAAACATTCATATGTAGATGGCCACCTCAGTCTGAATCTCTGATTGCATTTTCCTTCGTTGCATGTGGTATACGTGTTTAATAATTAATGTCATTACAAATGCATTGGTTTTATTTTTGCAGTTGATCACTCACTATACCATTGTGAGCCAGTGTTGGCACACACAAGTCAAGACCCACACAGACACAATGGCCTCTGTGGCTGTACCTGCTACCTTCTGTCACAGACACCATGCCCTCCGTGGCTGTACCTCCTACCTTCTGTCACAGACACCATACACACAAACAAGCATGCACACACACAGACACACACATTTTAATTTTTTAATGAGGTGACATTCTAACCCAAAGAGGACTGCCTAAGTCTAAGCGCCAAAGTGAAGTATCCCTCTTTCAGGAAGCCAATCCCTATTTATTTAGTTTCCCAGCATCAAGATGAGATTCCCAGCTCCATTCCAAAAGGAAAAAGGAGACGGCTGATTGCTAAGGTTTGTGGGTCGTGTCCCTGGAGGGCGTGGTCCAGAGGAACGTTACTCAACATAAAGCCTTGGGGGAGATACCGGTACCCCCTGTATATAGCCTCATTATTGTTATGTAATTTTCTAACTTTCAGACATCTGTGTACACTGTGTGCACTATGAACACTAAGAGTTTGCGAAGAAACTAAGGTTGAAACTGATAGAGTGGGTAATTTCCTGTCTGTACCCACACAATACATCCGCCATCCATTCTTTTCCAGTTTGAGCTCCTGCTTTCACTGCTGCTCAATGATACATACATACCTATGACGCACACAGTTTACAGCGTTTCAATGGTTGGAAGGAGAAAGAGATCTTGTTGAGAGCCACTGTGTGTGAATAGGATTTCCTCTGTTCCTTTGGAACTCATTTTGACACCTGTCACACAAGGTCAACATACCGTAGCTGTATTAGTAATCAGTGGTGTAAAGTACTTAAGTAAAAATACTTTACAGTACTACTTAAGTAGTTTTTCGGGGGTATCTGTACATTACTATTTCTATTTTTGACAACTTTTACTTTACTACGTTCCTAAAGAAAATAATGTACTTTTTACTCCATACATTTTCCCTGACACCCAAAATAATTTGTTACATTTTGAATTCTTAGCAGGACAGGAAAATGGTCCAATTCACACACTTATCAAGAGAACATCCCTGGTCATCCTACTGCCTCTGATCTGGCTGGCTCACTAAACACATTTTGTAAATTATTTCTGAGTGTTGGAGTGTGCCACTGGCTATCTGTACATTCAAATAACAAGAAAATGGTGCCATCTGGTTTGCTTAATATAAGGAATTTGAAATGGGTATACTTTTACTTATGATACTTAAGTATATTTTAGCAATTACATTTACTTTTGATACTTAAGTATATTTAAAACCAAATACTTGTAGACTTTTACTCAAGTAGTATTTTACTGGAGGACTTTCAGTATCTTTACCTTTACTCAAGTATGAAATTGGGTACTTTTTCCACCACTGTTAGTAATATTAAAACAAAATATGCCTCCAAAGTGTACAATCACCAAACCAAAGGTAAAAATGTAAAGTTTAACCAAATCTGTTAACTCTGCCTCTGTCAGTCCTGCCTGAGGGCAGTTTCCATGGATATGCTAGGCCAGGGGTTGGGGTTGAGAAGTTAACTGTACCCTGTTGTAACATGCTCTCTCTCTCTGGGTACAGAGGCCTTCTCTCTACCCAAACTACCCAAGGCCCACTAATACCGGGCTGGTTGCGAGATCAGCTCGACGCTCCCACACCGATGGAGCCAGCTTTGTTTATCTAAAGCCTGGGGGGCATGTTTTTACCAACAGTAGGATGTAGGCCATTGAGTGTTGAAGATCCAGAACCTTTTATCATTTATCGCAGTGTTGGCCAAGCACAGAGGGCCGAGGGGGCTCCATTACTGGTAAGGAGAAGCTAGGGAGAGGAAATGCAGCAAAAGACACATGGTTTACAGATCTGGTTGCACTTTGTCTTGGAAATGAGAGATCATATGAGTGAGTGGAGAGAGACAGGGTGAGGGATAGAGGGGAGAAATAGGGGGAGAAAAGTGATCGACAGTATGGGGCTGAAATAGATCATGTGTGTTTACACTTTACTCCCCCACCTCTTCTATATTCTAGCCAAGGTCTATCTCTAACTACTGTCAACACTGCTACGGGACAAACCCCATGGTTCAGATCCACCGTGTCATTCTACCTATAGTGGGGGACAGGGACAGTGCATGTTTCTATGGGGCTCCCCCAAGACAAACCATGTCTTCACACACACATCCACCTCGTCTTAAGTTTCTATTTCCCAGAGTAAATGGTTTTCCATTTCCGTTCCTAGAAACGACTACATTGCTGATAAAGTGATTACCTTATGGCACTGGAGTACCATTTGTGACCTACCACCTGGATTCAATCATATATAGCAAAATTTGAAATGTGTTTTTTTACATTGGCTAAAAGTAGAGACTCGGAGCTAGAAAATGGTATATCATACACTGCAGTTCAGGAACAAATGTTGTGTTCAAGTTCTACCTATTCCTGCTACAGTACTTGAGCAGTGATAAATGTAATTAGCACTGCTCTGGTTCTCCATGATGAGACCCACTTAAACATACAGCTATCAGTACATCTTGTGGATCGTGTGGTGATGTGGTGGGTGGGACTATGACAATGAGAGAAAAAAGGCACGCACAAAACCTCAAATGCACTGCACATTTGCACTGCACAAAACCTCAAATGCACTGCACACTGTACACCACAAATGCCAACAGGATGTTGGTGTTACTATGTGAGGGCGGGATGACAAGCAAGGGGAGTGAGATTGGGTGTTGCCTTATAAGGGGACATTTCAAACGTCTAGTAAGTGCTTTGCTGTACATGTTCATGGTAGGCGTTGTATATGGTTCTGTAGTCAACCTGTGTAAATAAAGGATGCATTATATTAAATACAGAAATGCTGCCATGGTTGCCTTGAGTGCTTTGGATGACATGGAGACCCCGGTATGGAGCATTCCATCAGCGATGTCCAGCAGGTCGGTGTTCCGGAGTTAGGGCGTTACCAGGGTTACGTGCTTGGTACCACACCACGGCTTCAGAAGGCCCAGAGCCCAGCTCTCTGTGTCCGCGCCCACATTATCCAGAACCAGATCAAAACTAGGACGGTGGAAGAGAGAGAAAGAGAGGGATAGAGGGAGAGAGAGAGAGAGAGAGAGAGAGAGAGAGAGAGAGAGAGGCGGGAGAGAGAGTTTATTTCATTAACTGGAGAGACTTATTTTCCCACACACTAATGAGAGTTTACTGTGGCAGTGAGAGAGAGGTGCCCAATCCTTGATTACAGTTAACTGACCCATGGGGAACAATCCTCATCCTATTCAGATAAATGCCACCATGGAGGTTTTTAAGGGATGCTGCGAGATTCTGTGTTCTACTTACCCAGAGTCAGATGAACTTGTGGATACCATTTGTATGTCTCTGCGTGTGTAAGGCTCGGGCGTCGTGAGTGAGGAATCAAACGCAGGAAGCAGCGAGCACAGGGTAGTGGCTTTTTAATGGGTCAAACAGGCGAGCACACACAAGCCACCCCAAACAGCGAAATAACGCGCACACAAAATAAAGTGTCCCAAACACAGGGGAAACAACATGCGGCGCAAAACAAACGCACAAGCGTAAACACAAGCACAACAGGAAATAATCCCGCACAATGAGAAGGCGGACCAGCTAATACTAATAGCCCCGCTAATCACCCCCACTAAGAACAGGTGCACACAATCACAAACAGGGGGAAAACAAAAAAGGGAATCAGTGGCAGCTAATAGGCCGGTGACGACGACCGCCGAGCACCACCCGAGCAGGAGGGGGCGCCACCGTCAGTGGGAATCGTGACAGCGTGCAGTATGAAGGAAGTTAGCGATCGTTTTGCGAGCCAACGCTAACTAGCACTAATGCAATGACTGGAAGTCTACAAGTACAGTCGTGGCCAAAAGTTTTGAGAATGACACAATTATTAATTTTCACAAAGTCTGCTGCCTCAGTTTGTATGATGGCAATTTGCATATACTCCAGAATGTTATGAAGAGTTATCAGATGAATTGCAATTAATTGCAAACTGAATCCCCAAAAAAACATTTCCACTGCATTTCAGCCCTGCCACAAAAGTACCAGCTGACATCATGTCAGTGATTCTCTCGTTATCACAGGTGTGAGTGTTGACGAGGACAAGGCTGGAGATCACTCTGTCATGCAGATTGAGTTCGAATAACAGACTGGAAGCTTCAAAAGGAGGGTGGTGCTTGGAATCATTGTTCTTCCTCATTCAACCATGGTTACCTGCAAGGAAACACGTGCCGTCATCATTGCTTTGCGCAAAAAGGGTTTCACAGGCAAGGATATTGCTGCCAGTAAGATTGCACCTAAATCAACCATTTATCGGATCATCAAGAACTTCAAGGAGTTGTTCAATAGTTGTGAAGAAGGCTTTATGGCTCCCAAGAAAGTCCAGCAAGCACCAGGACCGTCTCCTAAAGTTGATTCAGCTGCGGGATCGGGGCACCACCAGTACAGAGCTTGCTCGGGATTGGCAGCAGGCAGGTGTGAGTGCATCTGCACGCACAGTGAGGCGAAGACTTTTGGAGGATGGCCTGGTGTCAAGAAGGGCATCGAAGAAGCCACTTCTCTCCAGGAAAAACATCAGGGACAGACTGATATTCTGCAAAAGGTACAGGGATTGGACTGCTGAGAACTGGGGTAAAGTCATTTTCTCTAATGAATCTCCTTTCCGATTGTTTGGGGCATCCGGAAAAAAGCTTGTCCAGAGAAGACAAGGTGAGTGCTACCATCAGTCCTGTGTCATGCCAACAGTAAAGCATCCTGAGACCATTCATGTGTGTGGTTGCTTCTCAGCCAAGGGAGTGGGTTCACTCACAATTTTTCCTAAGAACACAGCCATGAATAGAGAATGGTACCAACACATCCTCAGAGAGCAACTTCTCCCAACCATCCAGGAACAGTTTAGTGACGAACAATGCCTTTTCCAGCATGATGGAGCACCTTGCCATAAGGCAAAAGTGATAACTAAGTGGCTCGGGGAACAAAACATTGATATTTTGGGGCCAGGAAACTCCCCAGATCTTAATCCCATTGAGAACTTGTGGTCAATCCTCAAGAGGTGGGTGGACAAACAAAAACCCACAAATTCTGACAGACTCCAAGCATTGATTATGCAAGAATGGGCTGCCATCAGTCAGGATGTGGCCCAGAAGTGAATTGACCGCATGCCAGGGCGGATTGCAGAGGTTTTGAAAAAGAAGGGTCAACACTGCAAATATTGACTCTTTGCATCAACTTCATGTAATTGTCAATAAAAGCATTTGACACTTATGAAATGCTTGTAATTATGCTTCAGTATTCCATAGTAATATCTGACAAAAATATCTAAAGACATTGAAGCAGCAAACTTTGTGAAAATTAATATTTGTGTCATTCTCAAAACTTTTGGCCACGACTGTACAGTAGTATTGCTTTGGGTAAGTAGAACAAGGGGTTAAATGCCAGAATCTCACAGAATCCCATTAAAATGTGTCTGCTTTTGTGTGCGTGTTTGCGTGGGATTACTTTTCCCGCGCCCTCAGGGGCACCTCAACAGGCCCAGCTGTGTAGTCCACCACGTGATATTCCTCCAGCCCCCTCACCAGCCGCTTGGCATTCTGGGAGCAGGTTACTGTCACATGGGCTCCCCAGCCCAGGCCTTTAGCATCTGAGATGAGAAAACTGACTCTACGTCATCATCAAACACACACCACGACAGTCACTCTTTGCGAGGGTGCAGCAGGTACACATATCATCTCTTATAAGAGGAGAGATCAGGGGCACCAGCTCTGAATCACTCTAATGTGAGATAGATGTCAGTGGTGGAAATAGTACTCAACCGTCATACTTAAAACCTCTTACATCTAGACGTTCCGCTAGCGGAACACCTGCTTTAATATCCAATGATAGGCGTGGCGCGAATTACAAATTCCTCAAAAATACAAAAACTTCAATTTTTCAAACATATGACTATTTCACAGCATTTTAAAGACAAGACTCTCCTTTATCTAACCACACTGTCCGATTTCAAAAAGGCTTTACAGCGAAAGCAAAACATTAGATTATGTCAGCAGAGTACCAAGCCAGAAATAATCAGACGCCCATTTTTCAAGCTAGCATATAATGTCACAAAAACCCAGAAGACAGCTAAATGCAGCGCTAACCTTTGATGATCTTCATCAGATGTCACACCTAGGACATTATGTTATACAATACATGCATGTTTTGTTCAATCAGGTTCATATTTATATCAAAAAACAGCTTTTTACATTAGCATGTGACGTTCAGAACTAGCATACCCCCGCAAACTTCCGGAGGAATTTGCTAACAATTTACTAAATTACTCACGATAAACGTTCACAAAAAGCATAACAATTATTTTAAGAATTATAGATACAGAACTCCTCTATGCACTCGATATGTCCGATTTTAAAATAGCTTTTTGGTGAAAGCACATTTTGCAATATTCTAAGTACATAGCCCAGCCATCACGGGCTAGCTATTTAGACACCCGGCAAGTTTAGCACTCACCAATATCAGATTTACTATTATAAAAGTTTGATTACCTTTTGTTGTCTTCGTCAGAATGCACTCCCAGGACTGCCACTTCAATAACAAATGTTGGTTTGGTCCAAAATAATCCATCGTTATATCCGAATAGCGGCGTTTTGTTCGTGCGTCCCAGACACTATCCGAAATGGTAAATAAGGGTCGCGTGCATGGCGCAATTCGTGACAAATAAATTCTAAATATTCCATTACCGTACTTCGAAGCATGTCAACCGCTGTTTAAAATCAATTTTTATGCCATTTTTCTCGTAGAAAAGCGATAATATTCCGACCGGGAATCTCCTTTTCGGCAAACAGAGGAAAAAAATCACAAAGACGGGGGCGGCCAGGTCACGCGCCTAAGCCCACAGTCCCTTGATCGGCCACTTGAGAAAGGCGATAATGTGTTTCAGCCTGGGGCTGGGATGACGACATTCTGTTTTTTCCCGGGCTCTGAGCGCCCATGGACGACGTAGGAAGTGTCACGTTAGAGCAGAGATCCTTTGTAAAAGATAGAGATGGCAAAGAAGTTCCAGAAATGGTCAGACAGGCCACTTCCTGTAAAGGAATCTCTCAGGTTTTGACCTGCCATTTGAGTTCTGTTATACTCACAGACACCATTCAAACAGTTTTAGAAACTTTAGGGTGTTTTCTATCCATATATAATAAGTATATGCATATTCTAGTTACTGGGTAGGATTAGTAACCAGATTAAATCGGGTACGTTTTTTATCCAGCCGTGAAAATACTGCCCCCTAGCCATAAGAGGTTAAGTAAAAGTAAAGATACCTTAATAGAAAATGACTCAAGTAAAAGTGAAAGTCACCCAGTTAAATACTACTTGAGTAAAAGTCTAAAAGTATTTGGTTTTAAATATACTTAAGTATCATAAGTAAATGGAATTGCTAAAATGTACTTAAGTATCAAAAGTAAAAGTAACAGTATAAACCATTTAAAATTCCTTATATTAAGCAAACCAGACAGCATCATTTCTTTCTTTTTTTTATTGACGGATAGCCAGTGGCACACTCCAACACTCAGACATAATTTACAAACGAAGCATTTGTGTTTAGTGAGTCCGCCGGATCAGAGGCAGTAGGGACGACCAGGGACGTTCTCTTGATAAGTGTAGGAATTTTCGTGTTAAAATCTAATGAGTACTTTTGTGTGTCAAGGAAAATGTATGGAGTAAAAAGTACATTATTTTCTTTGGGAACGTAGTGAAGTAAAAGTAAAAGTTGGCAAAACTTTAAATAGTAAAGTAAAGTACAGATACCCCCAAAAACTACTTAAGTAGTATTTTTACCCCACTGCTAGATGTGCTGATTGAGGTCACAGCAATGGGTTAGGGTGACACAATAGGACAGCCGGGCCCAGACACACATATAATGTTACTCACACAAATATAAATAGCTTTTTATGGAATTGATATGTCATTGTTATTTGTTATTAATTAAGGCTTTGTATTATGTCCATGTAGCTGTTGTCATGGCGATGGGGTTTGAATACCTAAGATTGCCGGTAAACATTTTCACAGTGAAAATTAAGTCATGAATTTACAGTACCAGAACATGATGGTCATCGTCATCATCAGTATGTACATCTGTATGGAAAATGTTCAGACTCCTCCTGAACCTCCCATGATCAGAGTGCTGTATGGAGACGGAAAAACACCAGATTAAAAACACAGATAAGTAGACACAGAGTGAAAATGGAGAAAATAAAATACATTTAATACAAATCCAACACAAAAACGTGTTAAATTCTTCTATCTATTGCATGTGAACCAGTAGCTTCAGAGTGCCAAGTCCCATGCCATGCCAGCCACTGCTGAAGCCCATTTCCAAAGGGCCCACTATGCCACAGTACAATTCCCTCCCCATGCTCATAACCCACTGGTCTCATACAGACAGGCTTTTTATGAAATAACCAAGTGGAATAATCAACAAGATCAAAGACATGAGGATTATATGGGATGAATAGGGACAACAGCAGGGGTTAAAGGGGGAAAGAGACAAGTTGACCTCAAATTGGCAGGAGATGTGTGTGTGTGTTTGCATGTGCATGTGCGCGTGTGTGTTTGCCGTTTCTTGGCACAGTTGTCCTTGTTAAGGCCTCCTGTGTTGACCAGGGCAGACCAGGCTGTGGCAGACATGTAAGGAGCTGCCGCCACCTCCATGTGACTCAGAAATGTGGGCTTTTTGGGCACCGGACCCCGTCACACTCAGGACTAAAGAGTAGGTCAAAGATATCGGTTCATCCTCCAAAATGTTAGGTAGGATAAGAGGGAAGGGAAATCTGATCCTAGATAACTTCTACCTTGAGCCTCACAAACCTCCAACCAAACCTGTCACTATCTGAAAATGTTGAGTCATCATCATCCATTAAAAAGCCCTGCGTAACGATACCAACTCAGAGCTGGCTAGTCTGTCTGCAGTCCTGATTGCTCCTCATTTGGCTCCTCATCACACAGAAAGCCTATTTAATGAGTCTGTCATTAATGACCAGGCCTCACTGAGCAGCACCATGGAGTCTAACTCTGCCGGTAGCTTTTATTCTCAAATCTGAAACCATCCCAAAATTCCATTCTAGCCTAGCAATAGCATTTAGCCCACAGGAGACACCTAATATTTCCTATACTAATGTATCCAAATGCATTCTCTTTTGAACATGCTAAAGAAAGTAGAGTATCCCGGGCAGTAGTAATGTTCAACTACACATATTTGCATGTTTATTATAGAAATAACCACAAGCAAACAATGGTTTGGAAAACAAACTACAAAACATAAAGGGATCATAAACAAAACAGTACCACATTTGCACTCAACACCACAATCTCAGCCAGGCTTCCATGTTTCCAAGGGGGAATGGCTGCCCACACCTGAGAAGGAAAAAAACACTGGCTTAACCAACCAAGCACTTGTAATACCCTGCATTGATGGCACAGATACCAAGATTGTGACATTTTGAATTCTCTGTTTGTGTATATATTCACATCCATATGATGGGATAGTGTTTCACTGAGACACTGACGACGAGTCGACCAGTTGGCCCCAAGGTGGTGTGATGATGTAACATTATACATACATTTATAAAATGCTCATCACCATCTGTAATTCCCTTAGGCCAAGGTACAAAACGCATTGGTTTTACTTTTTGACAATAAAGAAGCTCTTTTATCACTGTCCTCCAAGGGTTGCTGAATTTCCTTTTCACTAGGTGAAAGGGAAATTCAGGCTATTGTGAACATGCTATTGTGAACATGCTATTGTGAACATGCTATTGTGAACATGCTATTGTGAACATGTCTCGCATTTGACTTCTTATAGGCTATTATGTAAAAGATCTGATAGTCTATGTTCTCTGAGAGCTATGAGAAACATCATAGGAAAACCACTGACAATGACGATGATACAATGAGGTGCTTCACATTTCAGCTGCGCTTGGATCAAGTAAACAAAGCAGTAACACAAAAACACACAAACGCACACAACCCCAACCCTTCTCACAGAGAGTACCACCCTATTCTACTGCATCCTGGGGCCTGTCTGTTTGTGTGTTACCTCATCCACCTATTTGAAGTAGTCTGGTGCCACATCCAGAAAACACTCGATGATGACTCCGGACACGTCACGGCCCAGGATCAGGGGGAACTCACTGCCGGATTGGTTGATGTTTAGGAGGTCTCTCTTCATGGCCATGGTGGCAGCCCCATACCCACCTGAGAGGGCAGAAACAACACAGAAATTAGGCAAAACGCAATCAGAAAAAGTAGACTTTGAGACAAGTGAATTCAGATACGAACAGAGGCCACAAGATGACGAGATCAGTGAAACTAGCTGGGAAGATCATCACTGATTAGACTGAGAGGTAACCATAAGAAACAGCAGGCCCCCACCTCTTCAAAGAGCACATCTAGGCCTAAGTGTGAGGTTTAGCCTAACATTCACAGTTTCAATTTAACACCCAAACCAAATGTGCCATAGCAGTCAACTTTCCCTTTGTGTCAGAAGAGTTCTCCTCGTCTCCAGGGGTGATCTATTATGCCCACTCAGATCTCTCTCTCACACACAGACCAAATTTGAATAGTAAAACAACAGATGCTTAGTCAGCTCTGAAAGAGGGCAGTTTCCTCTTCACAAAAAGGCTATTGTGAAGATGTCACACAACTGTCTTCATATAAGCTATCTATAAAAGATCTGATAGTCTATCTTCTTTAAGAACTCTGAGAAGGTCATAGGAAAACCACTGGCTTGAAATGAAGAGTTAGCCTATAAAAATAAGGTCACTTCAAGGGAATCTATCGGGTGAGTGGTGAAGCAGAAGAGTCATTGTCTGTTCTATTGAGTTTTGATGTTGAGTCTCTGGCCGACAATGTGTTGTTAGGTTATTTCAGTTATCCTGTATGAGCTTATGTGCTGAATACATTACCTTGTTACAGGTGTCAAGCTTATGGGCATGTGGCAGCAGTGTGTAGGAGGGAGGTTCCTAGGTATGCAGAAGGGCAAGAGACAAAGGAATGTGTAACATTGGGGAAAGTAGTGGTATGTGTTAATTGTAAGGGTGCCCATGGGGCTAGGGATCAGAAATGTCCAGTGTGAGAGAGGCAGGTTGAGGTTACCAGGGTTAGAGTAGAGCGGAGGAGGCATTGAAGAAAGTTGAGGAAGATGGGTCAAGGGGGAAGGATCCTGAGAGTATTCGTGTGAGTAGTAGATCTGTATCAGTACAGAGAGATAGATAGACCAATAAATGATATATGCTTCAGTAAGATTGGCTTTTTAGCGTTCATAGCAATGGTTATCAACTGTACTGCAGGTATGGAACGCAAGTTGCAGATAGAGGTTGTGGTGGCAGCTGCAGAAAAGTATTTGGGTGTAAGAGATTTGACGCGAGGTTGTGTTACAGGTTGTGTTGAGTGGTGGTGTCCTGTCCTGTCCTTTCAGGCTGTTGGCCTGAGGTAGGACTAGACAGATTTAAATAGTGGAGTAGGGTGGTTGGTTCTATCCTCACTCTGGTAGCCTATGGACAAGCATTAAGAATAAGCTACGTGGTGAGTTGATGCCTATTTGTCAGTGTTGTTTGTTGGCAACATTATATTTTACAATGTTTTTGGAACAGATTCCTGTTGGAACTTTAGACAAATTAGACCCACCCTTTCAGCAGTCCACTCAGTCATGTTGATTCAGCTAGCATACTGGTAATAATAACAAATGGAAATAATTATACAGTACCATTCAACATTATTTGATTGGTCTCCTTGGCTCTAAAAAATGCCTGAAAATGATCAAGAAATCCCACAATCTCAATGCTTACATCACCTTGACAGAGGAGCTGGCATTGAAACAGGCAGAGGAGGCCGAGAGCAGGCTCCTCAAAAGCGTCTGTCCGTCCGTCCGTCCGTCCGTCCGTGCAAACAGGCCTAAAAATGGATTCATTCCTCCTCTTTTTATCTGGATGGATTTATTATTATAGTATCTGTTTTGTAGAATACACTCCTCCATACAATGCCACAGTGGTTCAAAAGCTCCTCGACTAGGGTGCTGTTCTCATTGGAAAAACTAACCTGGATGAGTTTGCTATGGGCTAAGGCTCTCAAACTCCCTTTAGGAAATACATGCATTTGCAGAATTACCAAAGTATTATCATATGTGTAAACTACCCTAACCTGCATTCATGACTGAAAGTGAGTGTATAGTACAGAGGCAGTGTATTGTACCCTCGCTCCATTATTTTCCAGTGCAGGCAGTACTGACAGTGCTTTTGGACCTGTCCGGAACACCTGGAGCTATGCCGCCCCTTACAGAGAGCAGACTGGGGCTGACCCAGACTCTGACTGGGTCATCACTGGAGGCAGCTCTGGAGGAAGTGCTGCAGCTGTGGCCTCTCTCACCAGCTTCCTGTGAGTCTGCAGACACAGGGCTGAGTTCAAATTTCCCATACTGTTGCAAAATGCTGCATAATAGGAACATACTCAACCACTGTGACTAACAATACTACTTCCTGAGCATTGACTAATACCGTAGTTAATGTATCTATGAAGCATTCTACTTTACTTTTAGTTCGAAGTGGAGCAAAGAGACTCAACAACACCTTTATTGAACTCTGTGAAACACTAAAGGTATGTTATCTCCTGGTTCTGGCCCCTGACAGCTCTTTGTGGTCGGATACAGGTGGCTCCACCTGTAACCCTGTGTGGCATAGTGACCCCGAAGCCAACCTACGGCCTGGTGTCCAGACACGGCCTCATCCGCCTGGTCAACTCGATGGACGTCCCAGGCATCATGACTCGGAGTGTTCATGACTCAGCCACCGTCCTGGGTCTGGCATGTTATATGGCCATCCCATGAGGCCTGTATTTTTTCCTGACCAGGTAAAAAGTATTACTCTGAAATGTTAATTTTATGGCATGTAAAACTGCAGTGTGGGGTTTCTTGACCTGGGGTGCGGGTTGTTGTGTCACAGGTATTCTCCAAGGCCATGATGTCAGACTCTACTACCATAACCCATAGCCCCTCCACACTGACAGACCTACCGGGTGACTTTGATGTCAGGAACATCTATGTGGGCATTCCCAAGGTGAGATCACCCTATCCTCCCAGTAGGATCAGGCATCTCAGTTCATCCCAGTGGTTTAACATTAACATGGAGATTGTTGGTAAAACGTTGAACATCTCATCTATCTGTCAGACTGTTTGTCTGTCTGGCTATGCTGTTGTTTCATTGTTGATCTATGATGTGAATTAATAGTGTTCATTTAATGCAAGACAAAGACAGAAGTCCATTGCTATGAAAGCCAAATAAAGTCAAATTGACCATGAATGGATTCTAAATATTATGCTGCTATTATAACTAGCAGAGCCCATGATGGCGACCTTTGTTTATTTTAATTGTTGCTGTATGTGTACTTCATATTTGTTCACATTTACAAAGGATTTTGTTATTGTAAAGCAAGATTGATATGGAATTATTTGTGAATTGTTCTCCACAGGACACCGTTGTGGCCATGTACGCCACCAGCGATTTAACAATGTCGTACAAGGAAGAATCCTCTCAGGGAACTACTTCCTGCTCAGACAGTAAGACACAGCAAACACATTTTTCAGTATAAACCAAGACTTTTCTACTACTGTAAGATCGATGGTCGTGTTGGGGATGGAAGCATGAACTTGAATATTTGGACAAAAGTTAAGACAGACCCTCATGGTTGCCTCCCTTCTAATAGGAATTATGAGCACTACTTTGTGATGGCCCAGCAGGTGCGTTGTCTGATAGCAGAGGACTTCAAGCGAGTGTTCATCTCGGGTGTTGACGTGCTGCTCACGCCCACCACACTGAGTGACGCAATGCGCAACACGGACTTCATGCAGGAAGACAACCCCACACGTAGTGCCCAGGAGGACATCTTCACACAGCCCGTCAACATGGCAGGTACTGAGGACACACACAGATACTCCATCCATACTTCAATGGAAATAATATTTAACTCTCCCTTTTCAAAGGAATTGGGTTGGAATTCCTATTTCGGTCAACCCTTTGATTACAAATCCAGATAAAGGTCTATCTGAAACAGATAATCTCCAACAGGGAAGCCGATAACTTTGCGGGCAGTTAAAGTTTAACCCATCTTTTATCCCCCCCACAGTCTGGCCTTCAAACAACCTTACCCTGCCAACCGCTCTCACTCTCGACTTTCTCACATTTATCCCTCCAACTCTCTCATTTTCTGCCCCAGGACTCCTTGCTGTTTCTGTGCCAACAGAACAGTGCCAACAGCGTTATCGAGCATACCTATTAGCCTGCAGCTAATAGGCCCCGCCCTCCAGGACAGGAAGCTGCTGACAGTAGCCCAGTGGATAAAGCAGAAGGTGGGCTTTACCCCTATCCATTAACATGGAGATGACGGACAGGGGGAGCGAGGTGCGGAGGTCCATAAGCGAGAGCAGACCTCAGTTGTATGAGGTGAAACTAATGAATACAGAGCTACTCAGATGAGTGACATCATGGTCATGTAAAGGACATACTCAAAGATGTATGGCCTTTTCTGGATTTGTTCTGAAGTTACTGACTTCCATTGAAGACACTTTATGACTTGCTGTTTGTCTGGCGGTTCCAAATATGAATTTGAATGAATGACTTAAAAAGATTAGGTCATGTCGTATCCAGAAGACAAGTATTGTGAACCTGGGTGTTGAACATCAGTGGTAAGCACTGGCGTAGCATGCATCTCCCGCAAGGCAGGGGGGGCCCATGAGCTTTGGGGCCCTCAACCCTCCTCAAAAAAGTATTATTAATATTTGTTTTTGTCGAGCCCCCCAGAAAGCATATGAACACATCATAAGCCATGAAAGAAATGTTTAGAATTACAGGAAATTACCTTTAAAACTGCAAAATGTTCCCTCAGCCTCATGGCAAAATGTGTAAAATAGCAGGAAATTAGCTCATAGATTCTTGAAAGTCGGGTCAATCCTTTTCCGGCGGGGAAACGTATTTATTTTTTTACATTTTGTAGCATTATTTGAGCTTAAAATGTAAATTTTAGAGGAATTTTATAAGTGAAAAGATTTGTTTTTGGAATTTTTCAAAAATGCTTTCAATATGATTTATTTCCATGTCGGCTCTATGCATAGATTACGATTTCAAACTATCCAAAAACGTGTAAAAGAAAGATTTCAACAAACAATATTTGAATCACCATGGTCACAACAGTTTTCCATCTAAACCGCATGCGGCGTGGACGACCTCCTGGACTGTTGCGCAGAAGAAATGCCAGGCCTCGCAGCGACACGAGATTAAACTTCACTGAGTTCGCCCCATTAGATTGCACCATTTAATGTGATCGAATAAACATATCTGCCCCTTTTCAATGGAACAAAACAAATCTAACTTTGCAAGAGTCTGTGATTTTGTTGGAGGCAGAGCCAGAGTGCATCGGAATAGAATTCTATTGACAGGTAGCCCGTGAGCGGTCTTTCAATCACCCATAAGTGAATGTGCTGTTCAGGTCAGCGAGCATAGCATGTGCACGTTTGTTGATATTCTTTGTTAGTTAGCGAGCTATTATCCCAGTTTTAAATATTGGTCAGCAACAGGGATTTACTGCCTCCTAGCACAAAACGTGTAGGCTCCATTTCAAGCTGTCTTTGAAAAGCTAGTTGGGTATAAAGCTTGTTTGTCTTCATTAAAGGGGCAGTGTTGTATTTTGAGAGAGGCTTGAATAAGAAAAATTACATTTTTGTCAACTAGGTAAAAAACTCTTGACAAATATCTGACAACATCAACTCCGTCAGAGTGCTGATAGAATGGTTGTTTTTATTGGGGTTTTTCAAATAAAGCATTTTACATACAGATGTTTGTATTGAACTTTTATTTTTAGAGGCAAAAATATGTCTGTTTTGAGTATCTGTCAACTCTGTCTGTGGCTTGTCAACTCTGTCACTGAGTCAATATTCAGGAAAAAAATATTTGAATCACTGTTCTGCACCATATGCTTAAATTATTGAGGTATTTGCTGTGCTAAACCTAAGGGATAATGTTTGCTTTATAAATGTTTTGTGTTCTAAATGTAGAAAAACATGCCAAAATGCTAACTAAATTAGCCCTGGAGCATTATATAGTGCTATAAAACAAAAATAAGTTTGGAGATTTGTGCTACATATTTGAATAATCTAATGTTAAAATTAAACAAGCCAAAGCCTTTTAAACAGTTGTTGGTCAATAATTGTTAAATGCCTTTTATGGTGTCTGACGGAGTTTACATAAATCCAGTTAGTTGCAATTTATGAAAAAACCTAAATTAGGTTGTTTATCGTGTGATAGCTGATACTTAGGTCTCTCAAAATATATATTTCAAATTTTTTTCATATTAATGTTAAATTGAGATTGTCCTATCTTTCACGAATCCCTGAGCTCTAAAATGGCAACATTTTCTCTCCGCCTCATGGCAAAATGTGTAAAAGAGCATGAGATTAGCTATAATACTGCACATTTTTCGCTCTGCCCCATAAAAAATGGGGGGCTTGATCAGACCTTGCGGGGTGGAGAAAATCTCACATCCCATTAGTCTATAACATTGGACATGCAGCCTCCTCTGAGCTGAGGGAAATCCATTCATTACATACAGTAATACAACTGCTATATTTCAGGTGTAACGTGACCATGAAATGCGGAAGTTGGCCTTGGCTAAGAGATGTTGTTTGTCCAAATAAACCTGCTCCCATGTCTGAAGATAAACACAAGTAGTTTCATTTGTACAGAGAGAACCCTTTCATGAGTTGCAACCTGTTTAACTCAGTTTTTTTGTGCAAAATAAAAAATTTCTGGTTGTTAGGGCTGCGTTAATTCAATTCTGGCATCAGAACAAAATTTAACACTAGGCTACTGAATATATTTTCAGCTGTTTATTAATAGAATTAGTCAAGCAGAATAAATGGTAAATGCAATCTTCGTATATACGGGTTCACTGTAACACCTCGCATGGCAAACAGAGAACTGAAATGACATAAGTTCTTCCTTAAATACTTCTTGACAGACGTAGGCCCCTCTCCCTGAGGGCCTGTCATAGTAGAGGCTTGGGTGTGGTTTAGACTTACTCCAGCCTATCGTTGGCGTGCAGGCTGGTCCCAGCCTCTAGACGCATCTTTGTTGCCAAGCATAGTTGTCTTCTAGCTTATCTTCATGTGTGTACCCGAGTCAGACACCCAAAGACAGTGCCTGTTCTTGTGCTACAGTTAGGACAGTTTCTGCTTTTGTGCTACAGCTATCTTCCATTCTACCAGCCCCTCCCGTACACCTGTCCTTGAGCGGCCCCACAACCAGGCATTGTGTGTGTGTCACGAGCCTACTCAGCCTACACTCCTACTAGCCAGCAATCCTCCAGTTAGTCATGTCTATTATATGTCGCTCAATCTATGTTAATACAATATAAACCTCTTATGTTTAGCATTAGTATTCATAAGTTATGCACCACAACTAATTTTATTATATAGGTTTAAATAGTTGCATTATATTGGTTATGCAAACAATTATTTGGTTAAACCCTAACATGGTTAATAGTGGGGGCCTTGGAAAAAAACATAAAATGGGCAGGTGTGTTAGAAATGCCGGAGCTGATTTTTGGTCCTAACTTTCCATACACAGTTCAGCTAGGTAAACTTTCCAAGGCAATATTAATCTGATATACTAATGTCTACCTCATTTGACCTGATAAGATTAGCGTAACAAATGTTTCAGAAGACGTTTTTGTAACTTTGAGAAGGGTTGTTCATGTGTGCAATTCCAAACACTGCACAGGAGCCGGTTGTGAGAAGATTTGTTTGCCTTAAGCTAGGTTACCATACCCTGAGGCATGGTCGAGTAACAGGGCACAACATAAACACGGAGTCTGATATAGAGATTCTGTCTAATTTTAACCCACGTATAGGGGGGCTAATTTCATCCCCGTAAAGTTTACGTTTAGGATTAGGTGTAGGATAATCTGGGCACGTATTCACAACCACAACCCAAACTGTAGTAGCCTACATATCACATGAACAGTAATTTTCATTGCAGTTACAGAGCTGTAGTGAAAACTCACTAGCGACATGAATGCAGTATCTTTGCACTGAAGAACACACACACACACACACACACACACACACACACACAGGTACACACACACATACACTGACACAGCGGATAACTCAGAGCCCTGCCTTTCCTCTTGTTACCTTTGACATTCTCTCTGTCAGACATGTGGATCTGTGTTGTATCCCCCTCTCCCCTCTTTCTTCCGTACCCCTTCCTCCACCCCCCTGTGCTCTTTCCAGCACTCCCCATTTAGTCCTGACCCCATCACCACTCATTATGCAAATGTCACCCGCGCTCTGCCGCAGTGACGGACGGGAGAGAGATGGACATGTTAATAAAATCTTTGTTCTGTAACAGTAGATACTGTGTTTTGGCTTGTTTCCACACTATATTGATTTATCATCAAGATCATGTGCAAATGAACTACCTACATTTAACGTTATAGTCATCTGCCCATGTGATTTGCATACTATGGCATACAGTATATGGCACAAAACTGCTTTCACTTTATAGCCTGCAACAAAAGCAAGTCTTGAATTCTCACATGTCATGTAGATGATCAGTCTTGTAAATTCCAAAAGGTGGGAGGATTTTAAGGAAAAGAGCAGAACGGACTCACATAATCCGATAAATTGGTGAAAAGTCTGCCAGCGAGACACATCATTGGGGTCGTGGGAGAGATAAAAACAAACAAGGGGCCTCCTACAACAACTGCTATGACTGAGCAGTCTCCACTCTGAGTGCAATTGTCCAAAGACTAGAGTGGGTGTCCATGCACTCAACACAGAATTCCAAACAGTTTGATCTCAACAATGCTTCCTATCCACATGGTGGACATGTGACATGCATTCAAATTTCTCTTATGTGGTATTTTGATTGACAGATGCCCACAGTGTGTGGTCAGTCACGCCACCACTCATGGTTCACAGCCCCCATGTTAGACAATCGAATCCTGTTCACTCTCACACATGCTAGTTGCTTGACTGTTAACGTTATAGTCATTTACCACACACCACAATAAAAATATATATACATTACCAGGAAACATTCTTGACAGTTGAGCATTCCTGATTGCATGGGAAAATGAGAAACTTGATCATCTCAGTGTTCTCGGAGGTGGATGCCAGCACCTGCTTTTACAGCAAGAAGAAAGAAAGCGATGAAAACCAATGACCACGTGAGCCCATATTAACACATATTTCTGTCTGCACGGACAGAGTTGGGGACTTTGCACTGCAAAAATAACCCATGAACAGGATGTTTTCTTCCTGCTCATTTAAGTGGAAAGCAGGTGATGATAATAACCAAATTTGAGAAGTGTGTTTAGGCCCTGTCAGAACTGGGGATTGTGTGTGTGTGCGTGTGTGTGTATGTATCTGCGTGTGTCTAAGCCCTGTTAGAGCTGGGGACTGTGTGTGTGTGCGTGCGTGCGCTGGGCACCGTCCAGGTGATGGGATGTTGAATGTGGTTGTCCTATCCTCACTCCAAAGATAAACAGTCAGGCCTATCTCTAAAGAAAACAACTGACATAAAGTCAGTTGTATTTTTAAGCCATGTAAATGCAGCCTACAAACCAACACTGTGTGCTATTATAGTGGTGGTGATGAAACGATAGAGAAACCTACTGTTTGTGACGAGAGCTGCCATCCACCATCAGCCACTTAAACGTCAACACCATCTCATTTCCAAACCTCCATGGACTGGGCAGTGGCGGTAAGCTCTCCTCCCTTCCGCCACAGTTGACAGCCCTGCCATGCAATGGAGGCCAGCAGCATGATAGTCTGTAGCACATTGCAAAATGTCACAGGGAAATGGCAAAGGCGCAGGCTGGGTTATCTTTCTGCAAACAGCCAATAGCTGTACAGAGATTTGATCTCTCCACTGTCCTGAGGAATTTGCTGTATATCTGCATTACTATCGTATGGTTAGGGCTGGTCTGGTTTCCCATGTAGAAATGGATTCTGATTGTGTCTGAGAATGGGAACAGGACGTGGGGAGAAGCTTAGTTTGGATGCTATCCCTTCCATTGGTTTCAATACAGATTTGGAAGACAAAGCCACACACACACACACACACACCCTTATAAAACTGTGCCTTATGGTCATGCTACACATAAAATGTCCATATCATATTCCAATAACATTCTCCTATCTCCTTCCACCCTCATGCTGAGTTACATTAGGCCCACTGTAGCACTCTGGTGTCAGATAGATGGATTACAGAAAGGGCTAGTGCGTATGTCTGGTGTCATTAGATCACAATGGTGACAAGAAGGTTGTCGATGACAATCTGGCTTAGGTACAGATGATTGGATGATTGCCCTGTCATTACTAGCAGGGAACCCAATCAAAAGTGGAGGACTTGATTAGAACCCTGGTGCACTTTGTGTCCTGAGTGTTAAATAGAATCACCACTGTGTTAAGAAGAAGAAGAACAGGAAATCTCACATGCATGACATAGCCCACATGTTCTTAACAAAGTATGTGGACACCCCTTCAAATTAATGGAATCGGCTATTTCAGCCACACCTGTGTATAAAATCGAGCACACAACCATGCAATTTCCATAGACAAACATTTGCAGTAGAATGGCCTTACTGAAGAGCTCAGTGACTTTCAATGTGGCATCATCATAGGATACCACCTTTCTAACAAGTCAGTTCATCAAATTTCTGCCTTGCTAGAGCTGACCCGGTCAACTGTAAATGCTGTTTTCGTGAAGTGGAAACGTCTAGGAGCAACAATGGCTCAACTGTGAAGTGGTAGGTCATACAAGCTCACAGAACAGGACCGCCGAGTGCTGAAGCGCGTAGCACATAAAAATTGTCTGTCCTCGGTAGCAGCACTCTGGAAGCAATGTCAGCACAATAACTGTTTGTCTGGAGCTTCATGAAATTGATTGCCATGGCCAAGCAGCCGCACACAAGCTTAAGATCACCATGCACAATGCCAAGCGTCGACTGGAGTGGTGTAAAGCTCACCAGCATTGGACTCTGGAGTGATGAATCACGCTTCACCATCTCACAGTCCAATGGATGAATCTGGGCTTGGCGGATGCCAGGAGAACGCTACCTGCCCCAATGCACAGTGCCAACTGTAAAGTTTAGTGGAGGAAAAATTATGTTCTGGGGCTGTTTTTCATGGTTCAGGCTAGGCCCCTTAGTTCTAGTGAAATGAAATCTCAACACTACAGAATACAATGACATTCTAGACGATTCTGTGCTTCCAACTTTGTGGCAACAGTTTGGGGAAAGCCCTTTCCTGTTTCAGCATGACAATGCCCCTGTGCACAAAGCGAGGTTCATACAGAAATGGTGGAAGAACTTGACTGGCCTGCACAGAGCCCTGAACTCAACTCCATCGAACATCTTTGGGATGAATTGGAATGCCGACTGCCAGCAAGGCCTAATCACTCAACATCAGGGCCCGACCTCACGAATGCTGTTGTGGCTGAATTGAAGCAATTCCCTGCAGCAATGTTCCAATCTAGTGGAAAGCCTTCCCATAAGAGTGTACAGCAAAGGGGGGACCAACTCCATATTAATGCACATTATTTTGAAATGAGATGTTCAACAAGCAGCTGTCCACATACTTTTGGTAATGTAGTGTACCTCTCTCAGTCAGAGACTGTGAGGAGGTTCCATGTATATCACCAAGGTGTCTCAGGTATGCTGACTATAGTCAATACCCACTCAGCTATAACAAGCCTCTATTGTTTTGGGGCTTCCTTTGGATATTCACCTTGGATCTCTCTCTCTCCAACTCTCTCTCCATCTCCCTCTGTCTCCCTTCATCTTTCTCTCTCTCTCTCTCTCCTCTGCTGTCCATCCCTCCCTCCCTCTCTTTCCAGCAGCAGGTGGTCTCTAGAAGGATTGATTTCAGTTTCGGCTGTCTCTCTGTTTAATGAGTAAACACTTGCTGAACACAGGGAGAAGATAAGGCACAGATCTCATTCAGACTACTAGAGACATACTGTGTATCGTTCTGTTTTTGTATTGTTTTGTTCTTGAGAAGGGAATATCCACACCCCTATTTCATGTACATTTAGTAGTCAAATTACCTCTCCCTTTTGCCTGACTGTTGTTGTAAGTCACTGTCCTTCATGTTATTTGCCTGAACAATCAGTAATCAGTTAACTTTTCATAATGATGTCTCCGTAGAAGCTGTACTGAATGAGAACAGGAGAACATCAGGGGAAAACTGCTGATATATTGGCTCTGACCAGTCACCGTTACAGAGCAACTCATTGACATTGTGCCTAAAGTATGTGTTTAAAAGATCTAGAGTGATTTTAGCCTGATTGAATAGTGACATAATGTCAGTGTAATCCTTCTCCAAGGATACGGTTTGTGATTTTTGGAAGGTCCTTGAAATTCAATAGTCTTTATGCTGGGTTATGTATGATTTACAAAGCAAGCCCACTGTTTTCTATGTCTAGTTTATTGTTTTGACCTTCAATTGGAGGCAGCTGTTCCTCGTTGCCTCTAATTGAAGGTCCTATTTAGTAGGGGTGTTTTTCATGTTTTTTTTGTGGGTAGTTGTTTCTTGTTTAGCTGTGTGCCTGACAAGACTGTTTTCGTCGTTCTTTTTGTTCAGTGTTCATTTTATTTAATAAAGAGAAAATGAGCATTCATGTACCCGCTGCATTTTGGTCCAATCCTTTTTAACCTTTATTTAACTAGGCAAGTCAGTTAATGTGCTTAATTTTAAGAAGTTATTTGGCCACTTTACTAGTGATACAAACAGTAACAAAACATATCAACCTATGGGCTAGGCTTCATAAGGTGTTTGACTACGATTTGAGAAAGTGGCTAAAAAAAGGCATGCACTGTTTCTTGCCAAACTGCACATCATTCACAAGTGATAATACATCATTCACAAGTGATAATACATCATTCACAAGTGATAGGCTAATATTGTCACCCATCAGACAATTTTGTATTTATTGTTGTCTTTACAAATACTAATTGATATATGTGTGAAATTAGTTTTGATTTAGACTGGACCATTATCATGAACCTGTCTCGGGACAGGGGCATGGGGGGAATGTTTTTAATCTATTAACATAAATTGTGAATAGAGGATGCTTTTCTTGTGGTTCATTTTCATGCCAGCCAGTTAGGCTTTTGACTGCCGTCATGACTCGTGACTGCCGGTGTGCCAGTAATACCGTCACTATAACAGCCCTAGGCACCGTAGCAACAAAGACAAAATCATCACAGGATGTGCATGACAAACACATACAGTACTGCAGCTTTTTGATGACGCTGGTGATTTCTGGAATGCGGATTTCTGGCTCAAGGACCCTGTATCGGGTTCTCATCAAGTGGTGAGAGTACATAGTGTCCCTCAGACCATATGCCCTCACCTGCCCTCTACCCACTCTGATAACATACCTCCCAACCCCCTCCACCCTTCCTCTCCCCCTTCCCCTTCCCCTCCACTTTTTCTCTCTCTTTCATTCACTTGCTTTTAATCCCCAACCTTTACTCTTTCCCCACTCTCCACCTTCCAACCACAAACCCCCACACCACCACTCAGGTTTCTCTATAGGTTTCAGGTGTGTGTGTGTGGGGGTGGGGGTGGGGGTGGGGGGGTGGGGGGTGTCTGCGGGTTAAGGAGAGTGGAACACACACTGGATTAAAGGGGTCATGCAATGGTGACTATAGTGAAAGAGTGGCCAAACCCTCTCTCCACGTCTCCTGAATGAGTCTACCTCTGAAAAATAAGATGGGAGCCTTGGAGGGACAATGGGGCTTTTGTTATGCAATCAGGGAGGGATGAAGTTCCCACAGTGATGAAAACTGGGGGTGAGAATGCATGGTGTGTGTGTGTCTATTTGTAAATGGGGTAGTTGTTTCTGTATTTGGGGGTGCAGGTCAGGTCTAAAAGGGACCTTGTTCTGTCCAGAGGGGAAAACCAGGGACGTAGTGACTGAGGGAAACACGGGTCTCCTCACATCCAATTATTAATCGGCCTATGTAAATTATTGAGGTCTTTTTATTTCTCCTGTCACCAAGAGCAACAGGAAAACACTAACATGTGAGCCCCACTTGCTGGCTGTGCATCTTACAGTGAGCTCTCCCAGTGACTATAACTCGAGCATCTAAATGTGATTGAGGGTAAGAGCAGATTACTGACACAAAATCCAGATCAGACCTCATCTCCTCTCAAAGTTTTGCAGACAGAGGATTTGAAGAACAAAAAAAAAGAAGCCTCTTTTTGGAGCGTGTTGATTAATACATGGCTTATAAACTCAACAAAAAAAGAAACGTCCCTTTTTCAGGACCATGTCTTTCAAATATAATTTGTAAAAATCCAAATTACTTCACAGATCTTCATTGTAAAGGGTTTAAACACTGTTTCCCATGCTTGTTCAATGAACCATAAACAAATAATGAACATGCACCTGTGGAACGGTCGTTAAGACACTAACAGCTTACAGACGGTAGGCAATTAAGGTCACAGTTATGAAAACTTAGGACACTAAAGAGGCCTTTCTACTGACTCTGAAAAACACCAAAAGAAAGATGCCCAGGGTCCCTGCTCATCTGCGTGAACATGCCTTAGGCATGCTGCAAGGAGACACGAGGACTGCAGATGTGGCCAGGGCAATAAATTGCAATGCCCATACTGTGAGATGCCTAAGAGCGCTACAAGGAGACAGGACGGCCAGCTGATAGTCCTCGCAGTGGCAGACCACGTGTAACAACACCTGCACAGGATCGGTACATCCGAACATCACACCAGTGGGACAGGTACAGGATAGCAACAACACCAGGAATGCACAAATCCCTCCATCAGTGCTCAGACTGTCCGCAATAGGCTGAGAGAGGCTGGACTGAGGGCTTTCAGGCCTGTTGTAGGCAGGACCTCACCAGACATCACCGGTAACAACGTTGCCTATGGGCACAAACCCACCATCGCTGGACCAGACAGGACTGGCAAATAGTGCCCTTCACTGACAAGTCATGGTTTTGTCTCATCAAGTGTGATGGTCGGATTCGCGTTTATCGTCAAAGGAATGAGCATTACAGCAAGGCCTGTACTCTGGAGCGGGATCGATTTGGAGGTGGACGGACCGTCACGGTCTGGGGCGGTGTGTCACAACATCATCGGACTGAGCTTGTTGTCATTGCAGGCAATCTCAACGCTGTGCGTTACAGGGAAGACATCCTCGTCCCTCATGTGGTACCCTTCCTGCAGGCTCATCCTGACATGACCCTCCAGCATGACAATGCCACCAGCCATACTGCTCGTTCTGTGTGTGATTTCCTGCAAGACAGGAATGTCAGTGTTCTGCCGTGGCCAGCGAAGAGCCCGGATCTCAATCCCATTGAGCACGTCTGGAACCTGTTGGATCGGCGGGTGAGAGTTAGGGCCATTCCAACCAGAAATGTCCGGGAACTTGCAGGTGCCTTGGTGGAAGAGTGGGGTAACATCTCACAGCAAGAACTGGCAAATATGGTGCAGTCCATGAGGAGGAGATGCACTGCAGTACTTATTGCAGCTGGTGGCCACACCAGATACTGACTATTACTTTTGATTTTGACCCCCTATTTGTTCAGGGACACATTATTCCATTTCTTTTAGTCACATGTCTGTGGAACTTGTTCAGTTTATGTCTCAGTTGTTGAATCTTATGTTCATACAAATATTTACACATGTTAAGTTTGCTATAAATAAACGCAGTTGACAGTGAGAGGACGTTTCTTTTTTTGCTGAGTTTATATTGGGCACCGGGTTAAACAAATATTATTATCCACTGAGACCTGAATTCTAACTTCAAGCCAATGTGTAACATTCACATTGACATCATTCATATTTACTGTGTCTTATGAACTATGATAAATCATATAATTGTATGTTGGAAAAAAGCTTTGGAGTACTTTCATTGAAATGATGGGCAGAAATGCTACTTCAACTTCATCTTTCAAGGCTCCTTCATCACAAAACCTTTCGATATGACCAATTATTTGAATGACTATTTCATTGGCAAAGTGAGCAAACTCAAACATGAAATGCCAACAACAAACTGTGAGCCATCATTCATGCATAAAATACCTAATAATTAAAGAAAAACATTGTAATTATTGTAACTACTTTGAGGAAATGTGTACTTACTATGCCTGTGATATGTGGTTTCCCCACCTAGCTATCTTAAGATGAATGCACTAACTGTAAGTCTCTCTGGATAAAAATGACAAAAATGTCAAATGTACAGTAAATGTAAAATTAGTCCTTTTTAAAAGATATACGATCTTCTCTTCTCTCTACTGAGGAAGCTGGCTTGCTGGGAGCCCAAATATCTCTCCATGAAGTCAAAAGGTCATTGGATAACGTGAATAAATGAAAATCACCTGGTTGTGACAGTATTTCTTCTGAGGTACTGTATATTTAACATTTTTAGGTCCACTGTTACTTAAAATGATCAACTTTCACAAAGATTAATTTGAAAGGGATGTAAATATAGCACTAATTTTGCGTTTATTTTTAAAAAAGGATGCCACCCAGTGCTCTCACTTTGATAAACACAGATATTAAACTATTTTCTAAACTTCTGTCCTTCCGTCTCAAAGCATGCATACCCAAATTGGTACACACGAACCAAAGCGAGTTTGTTAAAAAACGATTATCCTCAGATAACCTCCGTCATCTATTACATATCTTACATGCGTCATCAGAAACCAAAGCTCCTTGGGCAGTTCTGTCTCTCGACACAGAAAAAGCTTTTGATAGACTAGAATGGTCATATCTTTGTTCGGTTTTGGAACATATGGGGCGGGGCTACAATTTCATGAATATGATTCAAATACTATATGCCAATCCCTCAGCCGCAATAACAGGTAATGCCTGCTCTGTTTCGTTCAGAATTATTAGAATTATCAACAGCGAGAATGAATGGTGCTAGTCAAGGAACAATTGAGGCCTGGACAAATATACTTGTCCCTGTAAAGAGTAATCTCAGCTAAAGCCCAACACATACAAAAAACAATATACACTTTGTGTACAAAACAATAAGAGCACCTGCTCTCTCCATGACATAGACTGACCAGGTGAATCCAGGTGAAAGCTATGATCTCTTATTCATGTAACTTGTTAAATCCACTTCAACCAGTGTAGATGAATGTTACGAGACAGGTTAAACAATTATTTGTAAGCCTTGAGACAATTGAGAATGGATTGTGTACGTGTGCCATTCAGAGGGTGAATGGGCAAGACAAAAGATTTAAGTGACTTTGAACAGGGTATGTTAGTAGGCAATGCTGTTGGGTTTTTCACGCTCAACAGTTTCCTGTGTATATCAAGAATGGTCCACCACCCAAAGGACATCCATGGTGGGTGACCATGGGTGACTGAAGAGCAACCCTAGTTGCTAGAGGTGGTTGGAAAGGGGTGGGAAACATGATTTTCGGGAGGGCTGTGGGTTGGATGGAGACATGTTAGCTGGGTGGGGTTGGGGGATGGGATGGGAGGTTGGGACCCACTTTTTTTTTTTTACAATAGAATAGGTCAACTTTTCTACTATGGGGGATAGTAGATTAACATAGGCTAGTGATTTTTCTGTTTGTTACTCATCTTGTTGGCTGAGGAAAAGTAAATGTGGACAGTTATTCTAACATCTTCAAAGTGCACATCATAATTAGGTAAGAAGGGCCTCCACAAGTCTGGTTCATCCTTGGGCGCAATTTCCAAATCCCTGAAGTTACCATGTTCATCTGTACAAACAATTGTACACCGGTATAAACACCATGGGACCACGCAGCAGCCATACTGCTCAGGAAGGAGACGCAGTCTGTCTCCTAGAGATGAACGTACTTTGGTGCGAAAAGTACAAATCAATCCCAGAACAACAGCAAAGGACCTTGTGAAGATACTGGAGGAAACAGGTAAATTCACCCAACTTATTGTGGGAAGCTTGTGGAAGGCTACCCGAAACATTTAACCCAAGTTAAACAATTTAAAGGCAATGCTACCAATTACTAATTGAGTGTATGTAAACTTCTGACCCACTGGGAATGTGATGAAAGAAATAAAAGCTGAAATAAATCGTTCTCTCTACTATTATTGACACTTTACGTTCTTAAAATAAAGTGGTGATCCTAACTGACCTAAGACAGGGATTTAATGTCAGGAATTGTGAAACTGAGTTTAAATGTATTTGGCTAAGGTGTATGTAAACGTTTGACTTTAACTGTGTATGTATGTAAATTGTAGTCTTTTTGTCTGTATTTTTATTTATTTTATGTGATAGGACCCCAGGAAGACTAGCTGTCACCACTGGCGTTGGGGATTCTAATAACCAGAAAATGATGCATGATTTATGCTTACGCAGACATACCCTCAGTAAAATGAAAAGGCATGTAGCATTCTATAGGAAGTGATTGATGCCTTTTTTTGTTAAACAATTTCACTGGGTCATGCATGGGAAATATGGTGGTTTGCTCCCTGATCCTATCAGTTGACCTTTCAGGATGGCCTACCTCCCCAACATGCCCACAAAAGCAAATCTGGTTCACACTGGTTCTAATGCTCCCTCCTAGCCTTTAAAATAATTAAAAGTTATCAGGCGTTTGGTTCAAGCCTCCAATTACTGTTTGTTTTCACACCACAGAGTGGTAAAGAAGTTATAATGTTGCGCCACTGAGGCACAGTAACACATGTTCAAGTGAGTGGAACTGAGCCCTGTACTATGAATTAGTTTGAGGATTTACTGAGGTAACTTTGGTCAACTCTGAGTTCAACTCAGGATAACCAGTCACACGAATGTGGCTCACCTTTAAGTCAGGTACATTTCTATGGCAATGACTCCTTCAGAACTAACCTACTCTGGGACAGGCTAACTTCATTGATCCATTGATTCAAGTGTCTGAGTTGCCAGTTGAGGACACATTAATTCAGATTATCTTCCTCTAACAAAGATATCATCCCCTTTACTTGAGGAAGATGACTGATTAAATATTTTATTAAACAAATGTTTTTTTGTGTTAAATAGTAATGTTAAAATACCTATCACATTACACATTTAGTAATGACGGATTGCATTTGAAAATTCACCAGAGTAAAACTTTTGTATGACCTAATACAATTATTTGATCAATAGGAGTGGGGGGGGGGGGAAAAGCATTGATAAAGCCAACTAGCTCTGTCTCACATCAGAATTAGACATTCATCCATGTTTCTCAAATGTCAAATTTCAAAGTTGTTGCAAATGTCAAATTTCGAAGAGTTTAAGGTTAAGTTATGGCATTAATTCAGAAATCTTAAGGTTAGGCATGAACTCTGAAGGGTTAGGGATAGGCTTAAAACAAAATGTTGTATTGCTGGAATCGAACATGAAACCTTTAGAATCAGAGGATCTGTCATCCCCGTCCACAACGCCTTAGCAAAACTGAAACCTACTTGAAGGTAAGTGCTCACTGTTGCCCTATTGACCTGTTTCTACATCATCACCCGATGTCCTCAGTCATCGAATAATGACTTGTATCACAGGTGAGCTGGCTGGATAAAGCATTGTAAAGCACACCAAAGAGGGCATTAATGATACACCTAATAAAAGGAAGACCGCACTTCTAACACCCTATTTCACACCATATCCTGCTGAATTTGCAAGATAACTTTTTGATTTTGGCACAAAAGAAAATGTGGCACTGACTCACCCATGGAATGATGGTTTGAGTAAGCGGTGGGTGCGTGATCAATATCCACCTTTGTAATACGGATATAGCCTGAGCAGGAATGTGAAGCTAACTTAAGCTAGCTTGCTTTATAAAAGCCTCAATAGATCTACTGTACCTTGCTTCATAGTATACCACTCAGGTCTGTGACGTGCATGGATAAGGGTAACATTTGTACACTTTGCAGACGCTCTTATCCAGAGCGACTTAAAGTAGTGAGTGCATACATTTTCATACTTCCTTTTTTTTATTTCGGTCTTGGTTACCACCAAGTTAGATTTTAAAGACTCATAATAACTTACAGGACCTTTATACATATCACCTGCCAGTTCATCTAGTCTGTGTTTTTTAGCCTCCAACACCACTGTGCTTAACACTTGTTTCACTTCACATGTTGACTTTCTAAAATGCTAAGGCCACAATCATGTAAGACCAAGAGGTATGAAGCTTTCCTGCTGTTCTTTTATAGATGTTTATAGAAACAGCCTACTTTACCTCAATGCTAACTACAACAGTAAACACCATGCAGGCAGTGGCATGCAGTCATGGATGCCAAGGGAAGCCAGGCTTCCCCCAAAAATTCACCAATAAAAAAAAAACGGATGTATAATTTATTTTTCGTCTCTGTGTTACATTTAGCCTGAAGGAATATTATGAATCTCACAGGAGGAGAAAGCATCCGAGCGAGCGAAACAGTGCCCCTGTCTCAGCCATCTGATGCTGTCTGGTCCAAACGAGTATGACATTGTTGCCGCCCGTAGCTTTGACGGCAAGCGAAGCCAGCGGAGAATCTGGGTTCCTTGACGAAAAAAGTAGCATATGAGAGCATATGTCATTGACAGAAAAATGTGAACTGTTGCATCTCGTGGTGTTGTTGTCCTCCGGTGGCTAGCCAGCCAGCTAGCTAAAATTGGCCCTTTCTTTAATTAGCCATGGATGTAGATAGGGATTTGGACTTGTGGTTTCACTTAATTCTCTGTACTGGCCAATGATTATAACGGCAACTCTGATCCAACTATTAATTCATACATTGTTGTGCCCCTGGCCTGAGAGAATGGAAGTTCAATATGTAGCTAGATGTAGAATGCTAATGTTAACTAGCTAACGTTTCCCATGAATGGAAGTTAGGCAATCGAGCAAGCATTTTAGCCAGTTAGCCTAGGACAACAAAAAATAAAAGCGTGTACTGTATGACAAAGTGATATATCATTTCGTCAACATGAAAGAGGGGAGGGTGGCATTGGCGTTTCTCTACAAGTAGGGTGAGTCAACATGTTTTTCTTCTTGCATGAACACGCACACACGCAAACAAAAATCAGAACCATGGACAGCTACATATTTAGCTTATGTTGACGACTAAATTGTTTTTGGTATCTTTTAGTTGTCACTGGCTTCCACAGTGATTTTACCAACAGACCGCTGCATGCAGGTAGGAGATGGGATACAAATGAAAACAAATGGATGTAAATCAATGCAAATTCCTTCCTCAGAAAATGACTGCCTGCAAAGCGCAGACTGTAGAAAATGGGAGCTATGAGGACATGCCTATGAACGTGATCTTGAGAGGGAACACTAATGCTTGATGATACTCACTTACCAGGCCCTGTTAGCAAGGCTCATGTAGAATTGTCAGGGTTTAATCTTGACACGTGATCTTTTTGTTTCTTGAGCAACACTACCGCACATCTGGCATGTAGCCTAGTGGTTAGACCGTTAGGCCAGTAACCGAAAGGTTGCTGGATCGAATCCCTGAGCTGGCAAGGTACAAATGTGTCGTTCTGCCCCTGAGCAAGGCAGTTAACCCACCGTTTCCTTTCATTTCCCATCCCTATGAACGGCAAAAATGTTCTGACTCTGAATTAAATAACTCAACCTTAAACACCTCATACAAAACACAATTCCCCTGGTGCACCATCAGCACTCGTCTTGTTGCCAACCAATACAGTACACAACCTTTACAGAGCTTCACTGTGATCCAAAGCAGGATTATTCGAAACTAAGGAGATGAACATGTTTAGTTGATGCATATAATCCTAGGTGTGGGTGGTTTAAGTGACTCATACGATGCTTTGCTTACAGGGAGCAGAGGGAGACAAAACTACTTGATTGAAACAAATCTTAAATTGCCACAGTAGCCTGTGTTACCACAATCAAAATCTTGTCATTTAAATGAACCATTGGAAAGAACTTCAGGCTCCGCTTCTAAATCTGAAGAAACAATAAGAATCTTGTCAAGTGATTTAGAATGTAGTTTACCCTTCCTTTGGACGAGAACCAAAAAGCGAGACCCAAAATCAAGGTAATGGAAGGATTCGAAGGATGTAGAATCCCACTTCTTTGATTTAGATCAAATATACAAAAGCAGGTTGGCATTTGTCATGAATCTTACACTGGAGGCAGCTCTGCAGTGGTTGATAACTGGCACAGCCAGAATCATAAAACCTAAATCTCATCTTAAATTAAGACCAAAAAGGTCATTTTTGTTTGCATACATTTTTACACTGTAGCCAATTCTGACTTTGCAGCCGAAAAATCGCTCAATTCTGCCTCCAGGGCAAGATTCATGACAAACAACCTGCTATACAAAATGCAGACAGCCAGTAAGCATGTTAAGAGTCATTAAAGTGGTGCCAAGTAGGCCACCAAATTAAATTGGTCACATGGTTTGAGATGGCTGAAAAATAGCTGCCCTTCAATGGCAAATGCTAAAATAAGGACATTAGGTGGACAGTCAAACCAGTTTTAACTCAAACCACTGGGAGGCCTAGATACAGTTCATTCGGAAAGTATTCAGACTCCTTGACTTTTTCAACATTTTGTTAAGTTACAGCCTTATTCTAAAAATGGTGGGGGTTCTCTCATCAATCTACACACAATACCCCGATAATGACAAAGCAAAAACAGGTTTTTAGAAATGTTTGCAAATGTATACAAAAATTAAATATCACATTTACATAAGTATTCAGACCCCTTACTCTGTACTTTGTTGAAGCACTTTTGACAGCGATTACAGCCTCACGTCTTCTTGGGTATGACGCTACAAGCTTAGCACACCTGCATTTGGGAAGTTTCTCCCATTCTTCTCCGCAGATCGTCTCAAGCTCTGTCAGGTTGGATGGAGAGCGTTGCTGCACAGCTATTTTCAGGTCTCTCCAGAGATGTTCGGTCGGATTCAAGTCCGGGCTCAGGCAGGGCCACTCAAGGACATTAAGAGACTTGTCCCGAAGCCACTCCTGCGTTGTCTTGGTTGTGTGCTTAGGGTCATTGAACTATTGAAGGTGAACCTTCGACCCAGTCTGAGGTCCTAAGCAGGTTTTCATCAAGGATCTCTCTGTACTTTGCTTCGTTCATCTTTCCCTCAATCCTGACTAGTCTCCCAGTCCGTGCTGCTGAAAAACATCCCCACAGCATGACGCTGCCACCACCATGCTTCACTATATGGATGGTGCCAGTGTTCCTCCAGACGTGACACTTAACATTCAATCTTGGTTTCATCAGACCACAGAATCTTGTTTCTCATGGTCTGTGTCTTTAGGTGCCTTTAGGCAAACTCCAAGAGGACTGTCATGTGCTGTTTACTGAGTGGCTTCTGTCTGGCCCCTATCATAAAAGGCCTGATTGGTGAAGCACTGCAGAGATGGTTGTCCTTTTGGAAGAATCTCCCATCTCCACAGAGGAATGCTGGAGCTGTCAGAGTGACCGTCGGGTTCTTGGTCACCTCCCTGACCAAGGCCCTTTTCCCCCAGGTTTCTCAGTTTGGCCGGGCGGCTAGCTCTAGGAAGAGTCTTGGTTCCAAACTATCATTTAATGGAGGCCACTGTGGGACTACAATGCTGCAGAAATGTTTTGGTAGCTTTGCCCAGATCTGTGCCTAGACACAATCCTTTCTCAAAGCTCTACAGACAATTCCTTTAACCTCATGGCTTGGTTTTTGCTCTGATATGCTGTCAACTGTGGGACCTTGTGTGCCTTTTCCAAATAATGTCCAATCAATTGAATATACCACAGGTGAACTCCAAGTTGTAGAAACAAATCAATGGAAACAGGATGCACCTGAGCACAATTTCAAATACTTCAAGGGATTTCTTTTGTTGCAGAAAAATGTCTAAACCTGTTTTCACTTTGTGGACAGTCAACCAAGTGTAGATTATCCTCAATGTATTTTATAAAGTCTAACTTTTTTAAGGGGTCTGAATACTTTCCAAATGCACTGCATGTAATCAATAGGGGCTTAAAAAAGGCCCAGGCAGTTAAATTGGATTACCGTGTTATGCCTTGCCACAGAAGTTGGAATAAGCGCCATTTGAAAAGGCAGCCCGTTGTGGTAGACAGCATGGATTCCCATGGTGAAGTCCCACTAAATTGGTTAGACTAATAAGTTCCAAACATTTGCCATTAAACAGAATTTTCCCCACCAGTTCTAGCAAAATTCTTGCCCTTTGCTAAGCAGCCAATAGTTTGACCATTTTTATAGAAAAATCTCTGTAAGGCACACAATTGTTAACCAGTAATTTGATTGAGAAAGACCTGCTGCATTGGACTTGTAAGACAGATGGAAAAGCCAATGAGTTGACATGCCAAGCTTTGGAATTGACAGGATAAGTCAGTTATATTAAATGTCACATTTTATTGTACAAGGACATTAAATCTCATGACAAGTACATTTCAAAGCTTTATTGAACCTGACATACGAGATCTAAAAGCATCACTGACTTACATAAGTCACATGTTTACAATATAAAATTCAATAAGTTCATCACAAGTGTAGGCTTCATCAAGCCTCTGACATAGTATCCATTGCAGTTGCAGGAGTAAAAATAGCACTGTTAAGGACATAAGTGCCACAGATCAGACAGGCTGTTATTTTCCACAACGCACCTCAAACATCAGTTATTCAGTTGATTACTCCAGGCACAGCCAAAATGTACACAAGTTAAACTGCTGTCTGAAATCAGGAACAGTGGGACCAAGTGAATGAAAGGAGTAGGGGTGTTTCAGATGTGCGTTTCTTGAAATCAAGTTACACCCATTGATGCTCACCACTGGTCTGTGGCCATGTAGTTAACGTTGGGGACAACACTATCTAAAGCTAACCCTTTACCTCATTCTCCTAACCTGGCACACCAAGTCACCTAACCAGCCACGTTAATTATCCTTACCTGCCATGTAAACAAATGTCGAGAAACCATCAGTCTCAACACCGGAACTGACAAATTCAGGGTGTTTCTTTATCAGGAAAAGCAGGCACCAATGTGCTTTTCCTGATATCTAGAAACTCCATGAATTGCGGTCTGCAATTACACCATAATTGAGTCAAAGAATAGAGTTTAATAGATCCTCATTATGGCCTGCCTCCATGGAGGCAACAGCCAGGTCACTGAAGAACCACTGCTAAATTAGACATCTTTCCAGGTAAGCAGGATGTCAGGAGATTACTTCGAAATTGGCCACTAGGGGCAATGGTGAGCACTATTACCATTAATTAGTCATGTGTTCAATCCCAGTGCTAGGCACTTTAAATGTCTTAACCCTATCCCAAACCTTAACCATTTGTGAATTAATGCCTAAACAACCGCAAAGGTATATGGACAAATGTCCCATTCTGCAGTGAGACAGCTTGTTGCCACGCCATGGGCTTGGGGCCAGTGAGCACAGAGTGTAGGCCTACGGTTTGAAGCAGCCAGGAGGTGCGAGCACAAACAAGAATCCCATCAATGAAAAAACAAGTGTTCTTGCCCGTGCCACCGAATCCCACAGCTTAGGTGCGCAAATGGCTACATTCCGAGAATTAATAATGTGCTCTTTGTAAAACATTTGCACATCTAGGCTGCAGATGTTAGTCTTGGCGTTTGTTCAGTGCAGATGAACACTCTAGAAGCAGCCCTGTAGGAGCGAGCCCACCACAGGGATGAGGAGTGTGAATGCACTGGACTGCAAGGACACACTGGCTCCTTGAGGAGTGGAGTGGTTCGTGGTGGAGATGTTCGTGGTAGTGACGTTCGTGGTAGTGACGTTCGTGGTAGTGACGTTCGTGGTAGTGACGTTGAACATCGTGGAATTCGTCAAGTCAGCTTTGGTCACATTCGTAGCAAGGGACTGTGTGGTAGCGTTTTGCGCATGGACCTAAAACGAGAGCAGAGGGGCACGTCACTGACTGGCATTGGCCAGATGTGAGAAACGTAAAAAGTTAAACTGAAACATTTGACGAATCGGGAAAACAATACATCTAATCACTGTCAAACTCATTTCAAAGAGCAAAAAAAAAATATTGTAAAGTTTAGATTTAGGCACACAGAAATGGGTGCGGCATAAGACAATCCTATGGAAATGTGTTTCTAACATGATGTACTTAACACCAATAACATTCGTAGTGTTAAGTGGCATCACCTTCTGGGAAATGCTAGTCTAGGTCTAAAGGGTGACGGACAACATCCTGCAGTTGAATTGCGCAGTGGAGAGAAAGTAGTCGCTCTTCAAGTAGGTTTATGTAATTTGAGTCACTTTATGTCAAGACTTTTGAAACGAGGAATTACGGTTTCACATGCCTCTGGACTCATTATGGCACACTAGGTCGCCAAACATTCTAAACGACGAACTGAAAACTACTAAGGCCAATTACCCGCGCCATCATTAGTTTGTCAATGAGAAAATACATGAAGTAAAGCTAACATTTTAGATTGAAACCGTAAAAAATAAAAAATAAGAGGAATAGCCATGTTGCACTTGTTGAAATGCCTTTACTTTCCAGAATGGGTAGGTAGGTAGCCTAATGAAATCAACTGGGTTCACTTAAAATCAAACATGGCAACGAGTTTGTTATTATAGAAGAACCGCTCTTACCTGTGATGAAAAAAGCATGGCAAGGAGAAGGAATCCAATGTAAACAGTCGTCATTTTGTTGGCTGTTTCTTTCTCTGTTCCAATTACGTACGGTGTGACTGCCTTGTCTATGGCTTTTCTCACTGCGAATGACTTGAGGTATCAATTCAGGGGATTTTATAACCCCCCCGATTGTGACGTCGGGTCAACAGTGCGAATCCCCAAAACCAACTGCCTATCCTGTCTCCCTGTCTCCATAGAGATAGATAGAGGACTCTAGTCCCCCAAGCGCTATTGAGGACTTTCACAATTTTTAAGTAGTCAACTGGGAGGGACATCCTATAGGTTACGGAAGGATCAGCCAATAAATTACACTCATCACTAGCCAGCTACCACCTGGTTACTCAACCCTGCACCTTAGAGGCTGCTGCCCTATATACATAGACATGGAATCACTGGTCACTTAATAATGGAACACTAGTCACTTTAATAATGTTTACATACTGCTTTGCTAATTTCATATGTATTTACTATATTCTATTCTACTGTATTTTAGTCAACGCCACTCCAACATTGCTCGTCCTAATATTTATATATTTCTTAACTCTATTGTTTTACTTTAGATTTGTGTGTGTTGTGAATTGTTAGATATTACTGCAATGTTGGAGCTAGGAACACAAGCATTTCACTACACCCACAATAACATCTGCTAAGTATGTGTATGTGACCAATAAAATTTGGTTTGATTTCATGAGCAAACATTACATAACTGCAAGTGGCAGGAAATCGCCAACCTTGGCTTTTTGTTCAAACAGCACACTCCTGGTGGCAGTACACACCCTTTATGTTTGCTTGCCAACTCAGAAGTAGTAGTTTAAGAACATTGACTACTTCAAAATGGAGATGGCCTCAATGGTGCTGCCTGTGCTTTCACATATGCCATAATGGGACAATGATGGGATGTCTATTTAACTTTATGAGTTTATTCCCGAAACCTCCCATAAACCGCACAAGTGGGAATCCACATGAACGCCCCTCCAACTTGTAATTACTAGTGGAAACTAGTCTATAATTCCCTGAGCTCCAATTTCTTCCACATGCTGACCTCTGATAGCATGTTCTTAGGAAATTACCTTGATAACTGCATTTTCGGCAGTTAAATGTAACTATAATTTGTTTGCGATTATGATAGCGGCAGCCTACTTTTAGTTTATGATTGACACATCTTATTGGCCATTAGCCAAATGAGTTCAAAGCATGTGAATGCATCCAACTGGTATCTACGACTTCACAACTGGTAATTACCACCTTCACACTTGATTATGAATGCAGCATTAGGTCTCTTCCTTTACATCTTAGGGTGTGACATCAGTAATACAAATAGCCTGCATTTTTTTATATAACGGTCAGTGAATATTATAACAGGTTTATAATTTGAAAAGCTTGATACCATTTATTACGTTTGCAATTGCAACAAATAATCTGCTCAGACCCCAACCAAGGAGCATTAAAAGTCGTGCTATAAATTCTCAGACAACCCAAAGATTCCTTGATGCCCTTCCAGACTGCCTCTGCCTACCCAAGGACGTCAGAGGACAAAAATCAGTTAACCACCTAACCGAGGAACTCAATTTAACCTTGCGCAATACCCTAGATGCAGCTGCACCCCTAAAAACTAAAAACATCTGTCATAAGAAACTAGCTCCCTGGTATACAGAAAATACACGAGCTCTGAAGCAAGCTTCCAGAAAATTGGAACGGAAATGGCGCCACACCAAAATTGGAACGGAAATGGCGCCACACCAAACTGGAAGTCTTCCGACTAGCTTGGAAAGACAGTACCGTGCAGTATCGAAGAGCCCTTACTGCTGCTCGATCATCCTATTTTTCCAACTTAATTGAGGAAAATAAGAACAATCCGAAATTTCTTTTTGATACTGTCGCAAAGCTAACTAAAAAGCAGCCTTCGCAAATGGAGGATGGCTTTCACTTCAGCAGTAATAAATTTATGAACTTCTTTGAGGAAAAGATCATGATCATTAGAAAGCAAATTACAGACTCCTCTTTAAATCTGGGTATTCCTCCAAAGCTCCATTGTCCTGAGTCTGCACAACTCTGCCAGGACCTAGGATCAAGGGAGATACTAAAGTGTTTTAGTACTATATCTCTTGACGCAATGATGAAAATAATCATGGCCTCCAAACCCTCAAGCTGCATACTGGACCCTATTCCAACTAAACTACTGAAAGAGCTGCTTCCTGTGCTTGGCCCTCCTATGTTGAACATAATAAACGGCTCTCTATCCACCGGATGTGTACCAAGCTCACTAAAAGTGGCAGTAATAAAGCCTCTCTTGAAAAAGCCGAATCTTGATCCAGAAATTATAAAAAACTATCGGCCTATATCGAATCTTCCATTCCTCTCCAAAATTTTAGAAAAAGCTGTTGCACAGCAACTGACTGCCTTCCTGAAGACAAACAATGTATACGAAACGCTTCAGTCTGGCTTTAGACCCCATCATAGCACTGAGACTGCACTTGTGAAGGTGGTAAATGACCTTTTAATGACGTCAGACCGAGGCTCTGCATCTGTCCTCGTGCTCCTAGATCTTAGTGCCGCTTTTGATACCATCGATCACCACATTCTTTTGGAGAGATTGGAAACCCAAATTGGTCTACATGGACAAGTTCTGGCCTGGTTTAGATCTTATCTGTCGGAAAGATATCAGTTTGTCTCTGTGAATGGTTTGTCCTCTGACAAATCAATTGTAAATTTCGGTGTTCCTCAAGGTTCCGTTTTAGGACCACTATTGTTTTCACTATATATTTTACCTCTTGGGGATGTCATTCGAAAACATAATGTTAAATTTCACTGCTATGCAGACGACACACAGCTGTACATTTCAATGAAACATGGTGAAGCCCCAAAATTGCCCTCGCTAGAAGCCTGTGTTTCAGACATAAAGAAGTGGATGGCTGCAAACTTTCTACTTTTAAACTCGGACAAAACAGAGATGCTTGTTCTAGGTCCCAAGAAACAAAGAGATCTTCTGTTGAATCTGACAATTAATCTGGATGGTTGTACAGTCGTCTCAAATAAAACTGTGAAGGACCTCGGCGTTACTCTGGACCCTGATCTCTCTTTTGAAGAACATATCAAGACTGTTTCAAGGACAGCTTTTTTCCATCTACGTAACATTGCAAAAATCAGAAATTTTCTGTCCAAAAATGACGCAGAAAAATTAATCCATGCTTTTGTTACTTCTAGGCTGGACTACTGCAATGCTCTACTTTCCGGCTACCCGGATAAAGCACTAAATAAACTTCAGTTAGTGCTAAATACGGCTGCTAGAATCCTGACTAGAACCAAAAAATTTGATCATATTACTCCAGTGTTAGCCTCCCTACACTGGCTTCCTGTTAAGGCAAGGGCTGATTTCAAGGTTTTACTGCTAACCTACAAAGCATTACATGGGCTTGCTCCTACCTATCTTTCCGATTTGGTCCTGCCGTACATACCTACACGTACGCTACGGTCACAAGACGCAGGCCTCCTAATTGTCCCTAGAATTTCTAAGCAAACGGCTGGAGGTAGGGCTTTCTCCTATAGAGCTCCATTTTTATGGAATGGTCTGCCTACCAATGTGAGAGACGCAGACTCAGTCTCAACCTTTAAGTCTTTACTGAAGACTTATCTCTTCAGTAGGTCCTATGATTAAGTATAGTCTGGCCCAGGAGTGTGAAGGTGAACGGAAAGGCTGGAGCAACGAACCGCCCTTGCTGTCTCTGCCTTGCCGGTTCCCCTCTTTCCACTGGGATTCTCTGCCTCTAACCCTTTTACAGAGGCTGAGTCACTGGCCTACTGGTGTTCTTCCATGCCGTCCATGGGAGGGGTGCGTCACTTGAGTGGGTTGAGTCACTGACGTGGTCTTCCTGTCTGGGTTGGCGCCCCCCCCCCCCCCTTGGGTTGTGCCATGGCGGAGATCGTTGTGGGCTATACTCGGCCTTGTCTTAGGACGGTAAGTTGGTGGTTGGAGACATCCCTCTAGTGGTGTGGGGGCTGTGCTTTGGCAAAGTGGGTGGGGTTATATCCTGCCTGTTTGGCCCTGTCCGGGGGTATCATCGGATGGGGCCACAGTGTCTTCTGATCCCTCCTGTCTCAGCCTCCAGTATTTATGCTGCAGTAGTTTATGTGTCGGGGGGCTAGGGTCAGTCTGTTACATCTGGAGTATTTCTCTTGTCTTATCCGGTGTCCTGTGTGTATTTAAATATGCTCTCTCTAATTCTCTCTTTCTCTCTTTCTGTCTTTCTCTCGGAGGACCTGAGCCCTAGGACCATGCCTCAGGACTACCTGGTATGATGACTCCTTGCTGTCCCCAGTCCACCTGGCCGTGCTGCTGCTCCAGTTTCAACTGTTCTGCCTGCGGCTATGGAACCCTGACCTGTTCACCGGACGTGCTTGTTGCACCCTTGACAACTACTATGATTATTATTATTTGACCATGCTGGTCATTTATGAACATTTTAACATTTTAACATTTTGACCATGTTCTGTTATAATATCCACCCTGCACAGCCAGAAGAGGACTGGCCACCCCTCATAGCCTGGTTCCTCTCTAGGTTTCTTCCTAGGTTTTTGGCCTTTCTAGGGAGTTTTTCCTAGGGAGTTTTTCCTAGCCACCGTGCTTCTTTCACATGCTTTGCTTGCTGTTTGGGGTTTTAGGCTGGGTTTCTGTACAGCACTTTGAGAATATCAGCTGATGTACGAAGGGCTATATAAAAATAAATTTGATTTGATTTTGATTTGATTTGGTCTCTCCTCCTCAGAGTTTATCCGGTTGTCCTCCCTGAATGTGATGGGGACATTTTCTACAATACTAGGCCTATAGTTAGTCTAGCTTATGTTCAAAATAAAATATATTTTCCTTGATAAATGGCAAAACAATTACTCAGAAACAGTTCTTATATCGACCTCTTGCGGTAAATATAAACTATTTACCATAATACAATTTCATTCATGTGTCCCTTCAGTAGTGAATTGAAGAATGGTCAGATGACGTGAATGCTACGCTACAGGACTGTTTTTCTAGTGTTACCCTTTCTATGAGTTTATAATATAAACTACAACACGAAAGGGACTGTTTACTTTACTTTGAATCATGTCAGCACATGTAACAGCAGTTTACAGCACTTTTTGTTCATTTTTCTTCCTCTCCCCAATTCACTTAAACTATATTTCTTTATTTCCCATGGGTTTCACCAGAGTACCCCCTAGTGGCTGGAACACAACTGTGTTAAGGCCTTACAACACCCCCCTGCAAAAACGAAATGTTGTCCCAAATATTTCACTGGCCTCAAAACAAACACAGAGGATGCAAGTTCTGGTCTTGAGAACACCTGGGAAAACTGGGCTCACAGTCATATAACTATATAGACATCCCCAGTCTACCTTTATGGGCAAAGACGCAACCCCACTAAGTATTATCACACTGGGAATAGTAAAGGTAAACAAGAAAATATATACACATCTGAGCATCTCTAGTTTGTATCCTGATAAGAGCTTGGCAGCCTTAAAGTGTTATAGGTTAGAATTTCTCTGGGCCTCCTTGGCTGAACGGCGGGGCAAGGTCATGGGTGACCCCAATGAATTAGTGCCCACTTCATCATGAGATGATTGAGCCTCTGAGCCTTCAGCTGTTTCCATATTTACCCCGTCCTCTCTGGGCTCTCCCTGAGGACTGGCTGGCACTCCTTCACAGTGAGGTTTCTATCAGTCTGACCCCGTTCCTCAATATTATCTGATACTAGCTGTGTGCTACTCTGTCGGCTCTCTTCATCCCTAAGTGGCCTGTTGATGAATACTGGATAAGAATGACATTAGCATATTGGGATGCAGAACCCCTCTCGGGTTTTACCTCATAGACAGGGTTGTCATCACCTTTCCTGCTTACCACCACGTGTATTTGGTCCTTCCAGTGTGATCTTAGCTTTCCTGGCCCCCCACGTTCTGACATGTTCCTCACCAGTACACGATCCCCTGAGACCAGAACCAAACTCATTTTCTTCTGATCGTAGTAGGCTTTTCCCTTGCTGTTGATTTCTCCATATTTCTAATGGCGATGTCATAGGCTTCCGCCATCTGTTGCTGCCACTTCTTAGCATATTACTGGTATGATTTCTCCTGTTCCTTTATCTGTAACCCAAAGACAAGGTCAACAGGTAGCAGTGGAGCCCTTCCAAATAGCAGGAAATACAGTGAGAACCCAGTAGCATCACTGGTGGTACAATTATATGCATGAATGACCTTGTTCAGATAATCTCCCCAGTTGGCCTTCTTCTCTTCATCTAGTGTGCGCAACATTGTCAATAGTGTACGGTTAAATTTCTCCACAGGATTCCCCTGTGGATGATATGGAGAGGTTCTGGAATTGGCTAGTCCCATACAGTTCTGCAATGCTCTGAATAACTGATTTTCAAACTCTCTTCAAATCAAATCAAAGTTTATTTGTCACATGTGCTGAATACAACAGGTGTAGACCTTACAGTGAAATGCTTACTTACAGGCTCTAACCAATAGTGCAAAAAAGGTATTAGGTGAACAATAGGTAGGTAAAAAAATAAAACAACAGTAAAAAGACAGGCTATATACAGTAGCGAGGCTATAAAAGTAGCGAGGCTACATACACCTGTTAGTCATTTAGATATGGTTAAAGTGACTATGCATATATGATGAACAGAGTAGCAGTAGCGTAAAAGAGGGGTTGGCGGGTGGTGGGTGGGACACAATGCAGATAGCCCGGATAGCCACTGTGCGGGAGCACTGGTTGGTCGGCCCAATTGAGGTAGTATGTACATGATTGTATAGTTAAAGTGACTATGCATATATGATAAACAGAGAGTAGCAGCAGCGTAAGAAGAGGGGTTGGGGGAGGGGGGCACACAATGCAAATAGTCCGGGTAGCCATTTGATTACCTGTTCAGGAGTCTTATGGCTTGGGGGTAAAAATGTTGAGAAGCCTTTTTGTCCTAGACTTGGCACTACGGTGTCGCTTGCCATGCTGTAGTAGAGAGAACTGTCTATGACTGGGGTGGCTGGGGTCTTTGACAATTTCTCGGGCCTTCCTCTGACACCGCCTGGTGTAGAGGTCCTGGATGGCAGGCAGCTTAGCCCCAGTGATGTACTGGGCCGTACGCATTACCCTCTGTAGTGCCTTGCGGTCGGAGGCCGAGCAATTGCCGTACCAGGTAGTGATGCAACCAGTCAGGATGCTCTCGATGTTGCAGCTGTAGAACCTTTTGAGGATCTCAGGACCCATGCCAAATCATTTTATTTTCCTGAGGGGGAATAGGCTTTGTCGTGCCCTCTTCACGACTTGGTGTGTTTGGACCATTCTAGTTTGTTGTTGATGTGGAGACTTGAAGCTCTCAACCTGCTCCACTACAGCCTCGTTGATGAGAATGGGGGTGTGCTCGGTCCTCCTTTTTCTATAGTCCACAATAGTCTCCTTAGTCTTGGTTACGTTGAGGGATAGGTTGTTATTCTGGCACCACCCGGCCAGGTCTCTGACTTCCTCCCTATAGGATGTCTCTTCGTTGTCGGTGATCAGGCCTACCATTGTTGTGTCGTCTGCAAACTTAATGATGGTGTTGGAGTCATGCCTGGCCATGCAGTCAGGGATCAGGGAGTCAGGTGATCAGGGAGTACAGGAGGGGACTGAGCACACACCCCTAGGGAGCTCCAGTGTTGAGGATCAGCGTGACAGATGTGTTGCTACCTACCCTCACCACCTGGGGGCGGCCCGTCAGGAAGTCCAGGATCCAGTTGCAGAGGGAGGTGTTTAGTCCCAGGTTCCTTAGCTTAGTGATGAGCTTTGAGGGCACTATGGTGTTGGACGCTGAGCTGTAGTCAATGAATAGCATTCTCACGTAAGTGTTCCTTTTGTCCAGGTGAGAAAGGGCAGTGTGGAGTGCAATAGAGATTGCATCATCTGTGGATCTGTTTGGGCGGTATGCAAATTGGAGTGGGTCTAGGGTTTCTGGGATAATGGCGTTGATGTGAGCCATTACCAACCTTTCAAAGCACTTCATGGCTACAGACGTGAGTGCTACGGGTCTGTAGCGTTGCCTTTGTTCTTGGGCACAGGGACTATGGTGGTCTGCTTGAAACATGTTGGTATTACAGACTTAATCAGGGACATGTTGAAAATGTCAGTGAAGACACCTGCCAGTTGGTCAGCACATGCCCGGAGCACACGTGCTGGTAATTCGTCTGGCCCCGCAGCCTTGTGTATGTTGACCTGTTTAAAGGTCTTACTCACGTCGGCTACGGAGAGCGTGATCATCCATTCGCCTGGAACAGCTGATGCTCTCATGCATGCCTCAGTGTTGCTTGCCTCGAAGCGAGCGTAGAAGTGATTTAGCTCGTCTGGTGTCACTGGGCAGCTCGCGGCTGTGCTTCCCTTTGTAGTCCATAATAGTTTGCAAGCCCTGCAACATAAGACGAGCGTCGGAGCCGGTGTAGTATGATTCAATCTTAGCCCTGTATTGATGCTTTGCCTGTTTGATGGTTCGTCGCAAGGCATAGCAGGATCCCTGATCTTCCCTGATCATGATGGATTTTTGAGACAAAGCCAAACTTCGGGAAAAAAATAATTGAAAAGCTTTTTTTCTGCAGTTTTCCCTGACTTATTTCTGGTGGGTAGGCTTGTGCAAATGTTGTAAAGCTATCTAAAATAACTAAAATGTACTCATAGCCCCCTCTGCTTTTCTCCAAATGCACAATCAATTGAAATCATCTGGAAAGGAGCTGTAGCTTGTACATGTTGCATTGGGGCCCTAGTTATTACACTGGGTTTCTTTTGTTTGATACACTTACACACTTTAGTGATAAAGTGTTCAATGTCATGTTGCATGCGTGGCCAATAAAAGCGATCTTGTGCTAAGTTCAACACTTTCTGTTCCTAGATGGGCCGTTTCAGTGTGTAAGTTCTTGTAAATCAGTGTTCTATACTGACTTGGTACCACAACTTGTGTCCTTTTTGCTGTTTTCCTTTGTAATGATCCCTCTGGTGAGACATGGAGCCTGTTCCACTTTTTAAGTAACTCTTTGACTTTGTATGACTCTTGTTGACATTTTGTTGGTTTAGGCTTAGTCCTTTGACTTTTCAGTTCCAAGATTCTCGATACAGCTGCATCCTTTAACTGAGCCTGCATGAGATCGTATGGAGAAAGTCGGTCTGTAACTGTTCCCCCCCCCCACCATGACAGCTCATCTTGCGCTGATGGCCTTACTGTGACCGCGCATATCCAAGTTACACAGTCATTCTGTTATGTCTGAACATTATTGAGTGTTGCTTTTACCGTCTCAGGTGAGTGTTTCCCTGTGCATTCTTCCATGTAATGTTCAGCATGCAAAGGAGAGTGTGACAGGGAGTCTGCGTCAGTGTTTACCTTTCCAGGATGACACTTCAGTGTGAGATTAAAGCCAGACAGCTCCGCCACCCAGCGATGACCAGTGGCATTCAGTCTCGCTGTAGTTAGTAGATATGTCAAGGGGCTATTATCACTGTACACTGTCACAGAGGGAGCATAAAATAGGTAATCTCTGAACCGCTCAGTCACTGCCAATTTGAGGGCCAAGAATTCCAGTTTCCCTGAATGAAGGTGACAACATGAAGGATAAAAGGGTCCTTGAAATCTGGGTCAGCAAGCACAGGTGGATAAGTCAGCACACTCACCAAGTGTTCTAATGCTCTCTGGTGAGCATCCTCCCATATAACTTTCTGGTGGGGCAGAGCCTGTCCCGACTGCATAGCTATCTTGGTCCTTCTCTTCCCGGAGGCTGGGGTCTCCGACTTCACTGCTAGTAAGTTATAGAGACATTTTGCATGTTGTGAGAAGTTCTGTACATACTGTAACCCCTATAGTACCCTAGAAACCCCATTAGTTCAGCTCTCTCATATTTGTTGGTGGCCTGTTTACCAGGTCTTGCACTGCTACAATTTCTTTAATATCCATTCTGTAACCTTCAGCAGAAATAACTTTTCCTAAATAACGGACCTCATTCTTGAATAGATCTCACTTATCAGCCCTGAGTTTAATACTCCATTCATTTTGCTGCCTGAGTACCTGACGGACATCTTCCACATGTTCAAATGACTGACTAAAAATAAAAATGTCATCCAAATATGGTATACAGATTCTATCTCTTAAACCCTCTAAACTTTCTTCCATGCTTCATTGGAAGGCAGAGGGACTGTTTGATAAGCCAAAGGGAATTCTATTCCATTCATATAAGGCCCAAGGGGTGCTGAAGGCAGTGTATTTTCTGGACTCCTCTCCCACAAAGCCTTGGTGGTATGCCTTTGCTTGATCTAAAACTGGAAACCATGAGTTTCCTCCCAAACCGTCAAGTATTTCCTGTATTACGGGGTATGGGATGCCGGTCCAGAACAGTCTTCTTGTCCCTTCCCCTGTAATCAACATGAAGTCTTTAACTCCCATCCTTTTTACGTACACAGACCAGAGGTGATGAGTATGATGAAGTTGACTTCCTGATGAAGTTTTTGTTCAGGAGCCCCTGAAGGTGGCTTTTCACCTCAGCGTACAATGGGCGGGGCACACTGTTGTATCTCTTTGCCACTGGTATGTTATCAGTCAATGTTATCTCCATTCTGAGATTTTCAATACACCCTATGTCCATGTCATCTTTGGCGAAAATTGCTGATTCCTGTGGTGGTGTCACAGCTGTCGTCATGGAGAGAAGAAGACCAAGGTGCAGCGGAGTTAGTGTTCGTCATATTTAATAAAGCAAAAGAGAACACTATACAAAACAAACTGGGAAAACCGACAGCCAACAGTCCTGTCAGGTGCAAACACACTAAACAAGAAACCATTACCCACAACTCCAAAGAAAAACACACACTACTATATAGGACTCCCAATCAAAGGCAACTCAACACACCTGCCTTCAATTGGGAGTCCAACCCCAATTAACTAACACATAACACAAAACTCTGCCATGTCCTGACCAAAACTAATACAATTACGCCCTCTGCTGGTCAGGACGTGACAGGTGGATGAATCAGAATTAGTTGGGTAACATAGATAATTAAGATGTTTTATTAATATAATATGCTTATGTGAGATACTTGTCATTAGAACGTGTCCTTTGGACTCTGGTATTTTTCAGTTGCACGTTTCCCTTAGCTGGGGAGAGGTCACTTGGGGCCCAGAGAGGGGACAGGTCAGACTTGTTTTTACATGTCTCTGTTGCTATGCAGAATATCAGCAAGAGAGGAGGACAGAATGAAACTGTCTTTATATGTGAATGTATCTTTACCTATTCTTAAACCATGTGACGGGATGGCGTGATTAATGGGAACCAATTATTTGTCTCCATAATGTCTGTGTGCAGGTCACTCCCCTCAGTGAGCTTGTCCAGGAGTGGGAACAAGAGGTGTCTTACTGAGGATGGGCCTCTATGAGATAGCACTGACAGAGGAGATTTATGATGTATTTTAATAAGAACGCCTAAAAAGCATTCCAGAGGACATGAGCTAATGGTTCTGTTCTATACCATACCAGGGAGAGACAGTTCTAGGGAGACCAGACACTGGTCTATATAATGAACACTGTTGAGATAGATATCTTTTCATACAAAACTTAACCTTGTGACCCATTCTATGTATCTGTGGTTTGTCATATACGTTGAGAGGGGTGGACCTTGAGTATAAAAGCTCTTTATATTGAAGGTGTAGTCACCCTTTGCAATGGCATCATTGAAGGTCAAGTGCTTTTGCAAAAGTATCTTACGTATTAAAGATGTAGTTTAACTCAGACTGGTGTGTTTGTAACTCTCCTCATTTGGTAATGCAGAAATTAGCCACCACATTCCTCTCTGAGCATCTGTTTGACGAATTCATGTGCTGAACATCTACAGGTGGGACCCACCACTCTATGTGGCCGGTGTCAGGGCCAGGCTCCAGTGGGGATCTGTCCTGGACCTGTGCTACAGTAACATTTTCTCCACTGGGCACAGGATCCCGGGTGGCACGTTACTACTCTCTGTAATGTCCCTATCACTTTTTGTCTTGGTAATGTCATGTTTGGTAGTATTCAGTACTGTAATGTCAACTTTTCAAGATGGCCGTTTTGATGTTTTCACGACCTGACTTTGTAGGTCCAGGCAACAGATCACTTTCACGTCCGGTTCAGGGGATTGTATTTCTTTTGTTTTTGGGCTGTGGTCTGTGGGGGCTCTGCCTGTGCACATTCCTCTCCGCTATCCCCGCTATCCTCACTCTGTACTGCGTTCACTCGTGTGGGTGTGAACTTACGTGAAGTCCTGGCCTGGCCAGTTCATCTCTGGTGTTAATATTCTGGAGATGCTCTCATCTCTGCCCTGACATTATCATTTTGTTTATCCAGTAACAATGGCCTGCAGGCATTGGCTCTTGACTGACTCTGTGCAATATTTCAGTCCTGATTGGGCACAAGCTGAGGCTGATAACACTTTCTGTCTCAGGTCAAAGACTCAGACTAGGAAGTCCAAGGCAGACTCTCCCGACTCTTGTGTTGTCTTAGCCAACTTGTGATACAGTTCAGTAGCGTCCTTTTCTGCATAATGTGTCCTCAAGATTTGCCTTAGTACAGTATGTAGTGTCAAGTCTGTTTTCCCTCCAGATAACTGCTCATCTTTAGCCCTGGGCTCACAGCTCAGATTACTGCTTCTATCATTTCTATTTCATGGTACCCTTTTCTCCTTCCATTTTCAATCTGATGTTCTAGGCTGCTGAAGCTGAGCTTATCTTTCTGATTCTGATCTCCTATCTGTCCATGGATTTTAAAGTCTTTATAACTGGACACACTCACTCCACTCTCTCTCTCTCTCTGTGGCGTGTGCCTTTCTGGAGCTGAGACCACTTCTCTGCTGGGCTGAGGAGACCCTACTTTCTCTTTTCGTCCTGCCGTAACTCCCGTCTCTCCGCTGGGTTAGCTGTCCACTTGCATCGTTGGCGCCGACTGACTGCGACTCGTAGGCAGACTTTTCGCAGTATCCTCAGAGTCCGATATTCCTTTGATTTCGTCTTTTAGTTGAAGCAGCCAAGACATTCCCTCATCTTCTGATTCAATTAAATCCTCCTTCTCACAGTAATCTTCCATCAATTTGCGCAGCAAAGCACGATGGCTCTTTCCTTTTACTTCAGAGTCAGCTACATCTCCGATTCCACAACGTACACACAAGTGCCGTAAATTGTCCTCAGTTAGTCTATAAACCCTGTTCGATTTCATCCACGTTTCCCACTCTCGACTCATATTGTCCTACTCACGTGGCAACAACGACAATGCAGGCAATGGCAAGATGGGTACAATCCGTTAGGTGTTTAGCCCGCAAATGTTAGCTAGCTAGCTACTCTCCCAATGTCTCTCACTCGTTGTCTGTTCAAGGAATATGGGCTCACATGAAAATAAATCTCAGCAGTGCCTACAAATTTGTTACCCTTTCTATGAGCTTATAATTTACATTTTAGTCATTTAGCAGACGTTCTTATCCAGAACAAGTTACAGTAGTGAATGCATACATTTCATACCATTTCATAATTTTTTTTTGTTTGTTTTTTGTACTGGGCCCCCGTTGGAATCGAACCCACAACCCTGCCGTTGCACACACCATGCTCTACCAACTGAGCCACAGGGAATATAAACTATAACACAAAAGGTACTGTTTACTTTACTTTTAATCATATCAGTACGTGTAACAGCAGTTTACAGCACTTTTTGTTCATTTTTCTTCCTCTCCCCATTTCACTTAAACTATATTTCTTTATTTCCCATGGGCTTCACCCGAGTACCCCCTAGAGGCTGGAATACAACTGTATCAAGCCCCTTACACTAGCACAGACCGGAATATGTTCCGGGTTTCATCCAATGGCATTGAGGAGTATACCACCTCAGTCATCGGCTTCATCAATAAGTGCATCGACAACGTCGTCCCCACAGTGACCGTACGTACATATCCCAACCCAAAACCATGGATTACAGGCAACATCCACATCAAGCTAAAGGCTAGAGCTGGCATGTTCAAGGAGCGGGACACTAATCCGGACGCTTGTAAGAAATCCCGCTATGCCCTCAGACGAACCATCAAACAAGCAAAGCGTCAATACAGGATTAAGATAGACTCCTACTACACCAGCTCTGATGCTCGTCGGATGTGGCAGGGTTTGAAAACTATTACGGGCTACAAAGGGAAACCCAGACGTGAGCTGCCCAGTGACTCGAGCCTACCAGATGAGCTAAATGCCTTTCATGCTCGCTTCGAGGTAAGAAACACTGGAGCATGCACGAGAGCAACAGCTGTTCTGAATGACTGTGTAATAACGCTCTCAGGAGCCGATGTGAGCAAGACTTTTAAACAGGTCAACATTCACAAAGCCGCTGGACTAGACAGATTACCAGGACGTGTACTCAAAGCATGCGCTGACCAACTGGAAAGTGTCTTCACTGACACTTTCCACTTTCCCTAACTGAGTCTGTAATACCTACATGTTTCAAGCAGATCACCATAGTCCCTGTGCCCAAGGAAGCAAAGGTAACCTGCCTAAATGATTATCGCCCCGTAGCACTCACGTCGGTAGCCATGAAGTGCTTTGAAAGGCTGGTCATAGCTCACATCAACAGCCTCTTCCCAGACACCCTAGACCCACTCCAATTTGCATACCGCCCCAACAGATCCATAGATGATGCAATCCCAATTGCACTCCACACTGCCCTTTCCCACCTGGACAAAAGGAACGCCTATGTGAGAACGCTGTTCATTGACTACAGCTCAGCGTTCAACACCATAGTGCCCACGAAGCTCATCACTAAGCTAAGGACCCTGGGACTAAACACCTCCCTCTGCAACTGGATCCTGGACTTCCTGGCGGGCCGCCCCCAGGTGGTGAGGGTAGGCAATAAGACATCTGCCACGCTGATCCTCAACACTGGGGCCCCTCAGGGGTGTGTACTTAGTCCCCTCCTGTACTCCCTGTTCACCCATGACTGCGTGGCCAAACACAACTCCAACACCATCATTAAGTTTGCTGATGACACAACAGTGGTAGGCCTGATCACCGACAATGATGAGAGCCTATAAGGAGGAGGTCAGAGAACTGGCAGTGTGGTGCCAGGACAACAACCTCTCCCTCAACGTGAGCAAGACAAAGGAGCTAATTGTGGACTACAGGAAAAGGAGGGCCGAACAGGCCCCCATTAACCTCTATGGGCTAGGTGGGACGCTAGCGTGCCACCCATGGTGCACTCCATCAACAGCAGGTGCATTTCAAGAGCGGCAAATTTGAATCCAAATAAATGTCAAAATTCAAATTTTTCAAAAATACAACTATTTTACACCATTTGAAAGATAAACATCTCCTTAATCTAACCACGTTTTACGATTTCAAAAAGGTTTTACGGCGAAAGCATAAATTTAGAGTATGTTAGGACAGTACATTTACAAGAGTTGTGTGTAATATTTTGTCAAGTCAAAGACAGGGTCACCAAAACCATAAAACCAGCTAAAATGATGCACTAACCTTTTACAATCTCCATCAGATGACACTCCTAGGACATTATGTTAGACAATGGATGCATTTTTAGTTCTATCAAGTTCATATTTATATCCAAAAACAGCGTTTTACTATGGCATTGATGTTGAGGAAATCGTTTCCCTCCAATAACCGGCAGTCAAGTCAGCATCACAAATTAAATAATTAAAATTAGAAAACATTGGTAAAATATTATATTGTCATTTAAAGAATTATAGATTTACATCTCTTGAACGCAATCAACTTGCCAGATTTAAAAATAACCTTACTGGCAAATCACACTTTGCAATAATCTGAGCACTGCGCCCAGAAAAATACGCGTTGCGATACAGACTAGACGTCATGTTGGGGAGATCTAAAATCGAAAATACTATGTAAATAATCCATTACCTTTGATTCTCTTCATCAGATGTCACTTCCAGGTATCACAGGTCCATAACGAATGTAGTTTTGTTCAAAAAAGCTCATCATTTATGTCCAAAAATCTCCGTCTTGTTAGCACATGATCTAAGCCAGCCGGACTTCTCGTCATGAACGAGGGGAAAAAATATATTTCCGTTCGTTCAAACATGTCAAACGTTGTATAGCATAAATCATTAGGGCCTTTTTTAACCAGAACATGAATAATATTCAAGGTGGACGAATGCATACTCTTTTATAACGTATTGGAACGAGGGTACCCAACATGAACTCGCGCGCCAGGTGTCTAATGGGACATCATCGTTCCATGGCTCTTGTTCGGTCAGATCTCCCTCCAGAAGACTCAAAACACTTTGTAAAGGCTGGTGACATCTAGTGGAAGCAATAGGAAGTGCCAAAATATTCCTAAGCCCCTGTGTTTTTCAATGGGATAGGTTTAAAGTCAATACAACACATCAGGTATCCACTTCCTGTCAGAAAATGTCTCAGGGTTTTGCCTGCCAAATGAGTTCTGTTATACTCACAGACACCATTCAAACAGTTTTAGAAACTTTAGAGTGTTTTCTATCCATATATAATAAGTATATGCATATTCTAGTTACTGGGTAGGATTAGTAACCAGATTAAATCGGGTACATTTTTTTTATCCAGACGTGCAAATGCTGCCCCCTAGCCCTAACAGGTTAACATCGATGGGGCTGTAGTGGAGTGGGTCGAGAGTATCCACATCACCAACGAACTATAATGGTCCAAACACACCAAGACAGTTGTGAAGAGGGCACGACAAAATCTTTTCCCCCCTCAGGAGTCTGAAAAGATTTGGCATGGGTCCCCAGATCCTCAAAAAGTTCTACAGCTGCACCATCGAGGGAATTCTGACCAGTTGCATCACCGCCTTTTATGGCAACTGCTCGGCATCTGACAGTAAGGCGCTGCAGAGGATAGTGTGTATGGTCCAGTACATCACTGGGGCCAAGCTTCCTGCCATCCAGGACCTATATAATAGGCGATGTCAGAGGAAACCCCATAAAATTGTCAGAGACTCCAGTCACCCAAGTCGTAGCCTATTTTCTCTGCTACCGCACGGCAAGTCTAGGACCAAAAGGCTCCTTAACAGCTTCTACCCCCAAGCCATAAGACTGCTGAACAATTAATCAACTGGCCGCCGGACTATTTACATTTACCACACCCCCACCCCCTCCCCCACCCTCTATTTATTTTGTACACTGCTGCTACTCGCTGTTTGTTATCAATGCATAGTATGTGTCATGATGTTGCCCTCTTTGGACACTGCGAGCACCATCCCCCTACCTCTGCACCATCTCCCTCTGTCTCCTACACCCAGGCTGCTGTGGTCAGAAGAGGTCGTAAATTCCTATGAGGAGGTCCTCTCCTCATGGCCAATAGAGAGAGAGTGTTTTCAAAGAGAGACAAAGGAATTTCTTCCTCCTCACAGAACTGGAGAACTGAACAACATTTATGTTCTGGAGAAGGTATAAAAGATCGGTGAAGAATCCAGCTACGAACTTGTCCGTTTGGTACAATTTTGTGAAACTCATGTGAGACAATACGGCCACATTACCATAATCATGTTTATACATTAGCCTCAGCTATGAGACTTACATCTAAATGGTTATATAAAATGAATGAATAAGGATGGAACTGTTTGTGAAATTGTGTAATATGATTTTGGACTGTTTAATGAAGGAAACTCCAATTCCCTTTGGAGTTTAACTAAATCAGAGGACCGCCCATGAGCACATTTATGGTCTGGCATCATGGGACAGGCCCTTTTCTGCTCTTCCGAATAAACCCCCACCTAGGTTTTCTATCACCAGACCGAGCTTACCTCAATTACGAGATGGCTAAAGGTGTGAGACCAGCTTACCTCGATAACGAGAGGGCCAAGGTTTGACCATGCATTCCTCTTTCTGAACTTTTAACCATACCACGTGGTTAAACTCGTAGACTATCGATACCGACAGAATAAGAACATCTTTGATATTAATTACTAGTCTGCAGCTAGGAATTCGGTATCATTGAACGCGAAGACCGACAACCGCCGAAATATCTGTCCTATATCGACATTAATGAATGTCACTCTGAACTACCCATTCTAACCACGACAGAGAGAGAGAGAGAGAGAGAGAGAGAGAGAGCGGACAGACTCTCTAACAGAAACAAACTTTCAACAGAGATCCCGACGACACACTGAGCGTAAATATATATATATTGATTGCAATTGTTCCCGAAGGAGTGAGCGTTCATGTGCAAAGGGTTAGCATTTCAATTGTTATAATTATCAACTCTGTAGTGCCTTCTCAGCTGACCCCCCCACTCCCCTTTTGTCTAACAAGCTTAGGTTTAGCCCACTAGGGCACATTCCTCTATCATTTCTTTGTAACGATATCTACTGTTTGTTATGCATTTCTGTAAATTACCTAGTTAGTAAATAAATGATTTTAAGACAATTGATGTATGGATGACTCATAGTGAAGACTGGGTTCGTGCAGATAACCAACAATTTACGACATTTGGAATGAGACTGACGTGAGCTAAATAAGTCATTAATTCGAAGACTAATTGATCAGATATTAAAATATCTGAAAGTTATATTAGGAAAATTATAACTTTGTAATCTGAATATTTTCCTTGGTGCCCCGACTTCCTAATTAATTACAGTTACATGATTAATCAGGTTAATCGCGTAATAATAATTACAGAGTTATTTCTTAAATATGTCTTCAGTTTTAATGATGCCAAAGACACGACATATGCATAGTCGCTTCAACATATACAAATTACCTCAACTAACCTGTACCCCCCCACACACTGACTCGTTTATCGGTACATCTTGTATACAGCCTCGTTATTGTTATGTTATTGTGTTACTTTTTATTATTTTTTTCTTTTTTACTTTAGTTCATTTGGTAAATATTTTCTTAATACTTCTTGAACTGCACTGTTGGTTAAGGGCTTGTAAGTAAGCATTTCACGGTATGGTCTACACTTGTTGTATTCGGCACATGTGACAAATAACATTTGATTTGAAGAATGTAGACAATTCCTTCTAGTGGCCACTGAGGGCGTTTCCAGCCTGGCAATTGCTGGGCACAGAGCTGGAGTGTGGTAGTCTTGTTAACACCAGCCTCACAGCTCGCTGTGTAGTGACTTGGGTCGCGCGTCAGCCAGGCTACGAGTGTGGTACCTTCACAGGTAAGCTGGACACACACGTTCAATGTGGTTTAGGCTACCCTTCATTTCGTTGAGAGCCTGTCCTACTAGGTCCTCAGTCTATAGCCCCCGTAGGTCCAGAGTATCTTAGTCCTCAGTTCCCTGATCACCTAGTGGCTTCACAGTTTTCTGCTAAGCTGGGTCCCCAGTTTCCTATCCCAGTAGGCCCAGAACGTTCTGTCCTGATAGATCTAACATCCCTTTGCTCACAGTCTGTAGCCCAGTCAGGCCCCAAGACACTAGCTCTCTGCTGCGGACCTTTGCTCTCAAGTCCTGAGAGCTTTGTCGAGACCTGCAGCCGAACCTCCCCCGCCTGCCATGCCGAGACCATCATCAAGCTCTGCTGCTGAGGCCCGACCTCCTGATCCAGGGCCCTCACCTGGTCCCTCTGTCTGGGTCCGATTCTCCACCAAATTTCACAGTTGGTGCGAGACACTGTGGCTCGTAGGCCTCTCCACGTCTCGCACCCACTGTGCAATTTAGTGAAGGATTCGGTGATAATCTGGGGGTGCTTCAGCAAGGCTGGAATCGGGCAGATTTGTCTTTGTGAAGGACGCATGAATTAAGCCACGTACAAGGTTGTCCTGGAAGAAAATTTGCTTCCTTCTGCTGTGACAATGTTCCCCAACTCTGAGGATTGTTTTTTCCAGCAGGACAATGCTCCATGCCACACAGCCAGGTCAATCAAGGTGTGGATGGAGGACCACTAGATCAAGACCCTGTCATGGCCAGCCCAATCTCCAGACCTGAACCCCATTGAAAACCTCTGGAATGTGATCAAGAGGAAGATGGATGGTAACAAGCCATCAAACAAAGCCGAGCTGCTTGAATTTCTGCGCCAGGTGTGGTATAAAGCCATCCAACATCAATGTGAAAGACTGGTGGAGAGCATGCCAAGACACATGAAAGCTGTGATTGAAAATCAGGGTTATTCCACCAAATATTAATTTCTGAACTCTTCTTAAGATAAAACATTAGTATTGGGGTGTTTAAAAATGAATATGAACTTGTTTTCATTGCATTTTTCGAGGTCTGACAACACTGCATATTTTTTGTTATTTTGACCAGTTGTGGTTTTCTGCAAATAAATGCTCTAAATGACAATATTTTTATTTGAAATTTGGAAGAAATGTTGTCAGAGGTTTATAGAATAAAACAAAAATGTTCATTTTACTCAAACACATACGTGCCTATAAATAGTAAAACCATAGAAACTGATCATTTTGCATTTCCCAGAGCTGTATATGCAGCACCCCCATCCCCAAACTAATTCCCGTCGCTATGGTTTGTGGCAGAAAGTGATGCTGGCCCTGGAGATGGGGGGGGGTGCTAGTGGGTCTGGGAAGGTGTGATGTAGTTGATGTTTGTATGAAGTTGTGGTTTATCTGTGTATGTTTTGTATTGCTTATCAAATATTAAATATTATTAAAAAAGGTAATACATTTTTACCATTTAAATGACATGTTTGCTATTAGGCCCAATCGAGACCCCCGAATGTCATGGTGCAATTCACACTCTGCATACAGTCATCATATAGGCTGCTGCTACCCTGTTTATCATATATCCTTATTCCTATTCACCTTACCCATATACATACTGTATCTACCTCTATCGATCCAGTATCCCTGGCCTGCACATTGTAAATACAGCAGTCTATTGGAACTGACCCTGCATATACTCCGTGCAGTATCAAAGAGAACAGTCTATGACTTGGGTGACTGGAGTCTTTGACAATTTTTTGGGCCTTTCTCTGACACCGCCTAGTATATAGGTCCTGGATGGCAGGAAGCTTGGCCCCAGTGATGTACTGGGCCGTAGGCACTACCCTATGTAGCGCCTTACAGTCAGATGCCAAGCAGTTGCCATACCAGGCGGTGATGCAACCAGTCAGGATGCTCTCGATGGTGCAGCTCTAGAACGCTTTGAGGATCTGGGGACCCATCAATCAATCAAATGTATTCATAAAGCCCCTTTTACATCAGCCGATGTCACAAAGTGTTATACAGAAACCCAGCCTAAAACCCCAAACAGCAAGCAATACAAATGTAGAAGCACGGTGGCTTGGAAAAACTCCCCAGAAAGGCAGGAACCTAGGAGGAAACCTAGAGAGAAACCAGGCTCTGAGGGGGGGCCAGTCCTGTTCTGGCTGTACCAGGTGGAGATTATAACAGTACATGGCCAAGATGTTCAAACGTTCATAGATGACCAGCAGGGTCAAATAATAATAACCACAGTAGTAGTATAATAATAATCAAGTAGTCATCAGGCGAGGTAGTCCTGAGGCATGGTCCTAGGGCTCAGAGAGAGAGAGAGAGAGAGAGAGAGAGAATACTTAAATTCACACAAGACACCGGATAAGACAGGAGAAATACACCAGATATAATAGACTGACCCTAGCCCCCCGACACATAAACTATTGAAGCATAATTACCGGAGGCTGAGACAGGAGGGATCGGGAGACACTGTGGCCCCGTCCGACAATACCCCCGCACATGGCCAACCAGGCAGGATATAACCCCACCCACTTTGCCAAAGCACAACCCCACACCACTTCAAATCAAATCAAATCAATTTTATTTTTATATAGCCCTTCGTACATCAGCTGATATTCTCAAAGTGCTGTACAGAAACCCAGCCTAAAACCCCAAACAGCAAGCAAAGCATGTGAAAGAAGCACGGTGGCTAGGAAAAACTTGAGGGATATCTTCAAACCACCAACTTACTACCCTGAGACAAGGCCGAGTATAGCCCACTAAGATCTTCCTCATGGCACGAACCTGAGGTGGGGCGCCAACCAGGACAGGAAGATCACGTCAGTAACTCAACCCACTCAAGTGACGCACCCCTCCTAGGGATGGCATGGAAGAGCACCAGAAAGCCAGTGACAGCCCCAGTGATAGGGTTAGAGGCAGAGAATCCCAGTGGAGAGAGGGGAACAGGCCAGACAGAGACAGCAAGGGCGGTTTGTCGCTCCAGTGCCTTTCCATTCACCTTCACACCCCTGGGCCAGACTACACTCAATCATAGGACCTATTGAAGAGATGAGTCTTCAATAAAGACTTAAATGTCAAGATCGAGTCTGCGTCTCCCACATGGATAGGCAGACCATTCTATAAAAATGGAGCTCTATAGGAGAAAGCCCTGTCTCCAGCTGTTTGCTTAGAAATTCTAGGGACAGTAAGGAGGCCTGCGTCTTGTGACCGTAGCGTACATGTAGGTTTGTACGGCAGGACCGAATCGGAAAGATAGGTAGGAGCAAGCCCATGTAATGCTTTGTAGGTTAGCAGTAAAACATTGAAATTAGCCCTAGCCTTAACAGGAAGCCAGTGTAGAGAGGCTAGCACTGGAGTAATATGGCTAGCACTGGAGTCTAATCTAAAAGTGACAAAAGCATGAATACATTTTTCTGCATATTTTTGGACAGAAAGTTTCAGATTTTTGCAATGTTACGTAGATGGAAAATAGCTGTCCTTGAAATAGTCTTGATACAGTGCCTAGCAAAAGTATTCCCCCTAGCAAAAGTATTGGCATTTTTCCTATTTTGTTTCATTACAACCTGTAATTTAAATGGATTTTTATTTGGATTTCATGTAATGGACATACACAAAATAGTCCAAATTGGTGAAGTGAAATGAAAAACATTACTTGTTTCAATAAATTTAACAAAAAAAGAAAAGTGGTGCGTGCATATGTATTCACCACCTATCCTATGAAGCTCCTAAAAAAGATCTGGTGCAACCAATTACCTTCAGAAGTCACATAATTAGTTAAATAAAGTGCACCTGTGTGCAATCTAAGTGTAACATGAACTGTGACATGATCTCAGTATATATACACCTGTTCTGAAAGGCCTGCAACACCACTAAGCAAGGGGCACCACCAAGCAAGTGGCACTATGAATACCAAGGAGCTCTACAAACAGGTCAAGGACAAAGTTGTGGAGAAGTACAGATCAGGGTTGGGTTATAAAAAAATATTCAAAACGTTGAACATCCCACGGAGCACCATTAAATCCATTATAATTTTTTTTTTAAGAATATGGCACCACAACAAACCTGCCAAGAGAGGGCTGCCCACCAAAACTCATGGACCAGGAAAGGAGGGCATTAATCAGAGGCAATAAAGAGACCAAAGATAACCCTAAAGGAGCTGCAAAGCTTCACAGCGGAGATTGGAGCATCTGTCCACTTTAAGCCGTACACTACACAGAGCTGGGCTTTACAGAAGAATAGCCAGAAAAAAGTAATTGCTTAAAGAAAAAATAAGCAAACACGGGAGACTCCCCAAACATATGGAAGAAGGTACTCTGGTCAGATGAGACAAAAATTTAGCATTTTGGCCATTAAGGAAAACGCTATGTCTGATGCAAACCCAACACCTCTCATCACCCCAAGAACACAATCCCCGCAGTGAAGCATGGTGGTGGCAGCATCATGCTGTGGGGATGTTTTTCATTGGCAGGGACAGTGAAACTGGTCAGAATTGAAGGAATGATGGATGGCGCTAAATAAAGGAGAATTCTTGAGGGAAACGTGTTTCAGTCTTCCATAGATTTGAGACTGGGACGGAGGTTTACCTTCCAGCAGGACAATGACCATAAGCATACTGCTAAAGCAGCACTTGAGTGGTTTAAGGGGAACATTTTCAATGTCTTGGAATGTTCTAGTCAAAGCCCAGACCTCAATCCAATTGAGAATCTGTAGTATGACTTAAAGTTTTCTGTACACCAGCGGAACTCATCCAACTTGAAGGAGCTGGAGCAGTTTTGCCTTGAAGAATGGGCAAAAATCCCAGTGGCTAGATGTGCCAAGCTTACAGAGACATACCGCAAGAGACTTGCAGCTGTAATTGCTGCTAAATGTGGCTCTACAAAGTATTGACTTTGGGGGGCTGAATAGATATGCACGCTCAAGTTTTCTGTTTTTTGTCTTGTTTGTTTCACAGTAAAACATATTTTGCATCTTCAAAGTGGTAGGCATGTTGTTTAAATCAAATGATACAAACGCCACAAAAATCCATTGTTGTAAGTCAACAAAATAGGAAAAATGACAAGGGGGTTGAATATTATATCAAGCCACTGTATGTTTGTCAAAAGAGAGATCAGGGTCCAGAGTAACGCCAAGGTCCTTCACAGTTTTATTTGAGGCGACTGTACAAACATCAAGATTAATTGTCAGATCCAACAGAAGATCTCTTTGTTTCTAGGGACCTAGAACTAGCATCTCTGTTTTGTCCAAATTTAAAAGTAAAAAATTCCAAATCTTTTCCGTCGTTGTCATACCCTCTTCACAACTTTCTTGGTGTGTTTGGACCATGATATTTTGTTGGTGATGTGGACACAAAGGAACTTGAAACTCTCGACCCGCTCCACTACAGCCCCTTCGTTGTCAATCAAATCAAATCAAATCTATTTATATAGCCCTTCTTACATCAGCTGATATCTCAAAGTGCTGTACAGAAACCCAGCCTAAAACACCAAACAGCAAGCAATGCCGGTGTAGAAGCACGGTGGCTAGGAAAAACTCCCTAGAAAGGACAAAACCTAGGAAGAAACCTAGAGAGGAACCAGGCTATGAGGGGTGGCCAGTCCTCTTCTGGCTGTGCCGGGTGGAGATTATAACAGCACATGGCCAAGATGTTCAAATGTTCATAAATGACCAGCATTGTCAAATAATAATAATCATAGTAGTTGTCGAGGGTGCAACAAGTCAGCAACACAAGAGTAAGTGTCAGTTGGCTTTTTCATAGCCGATCTTTGAGAGTATCTCTACCGCTCCTGCTGTCTCTAGAGAGTTGAAAACAGCAGGTCTGGGACAGGTAGCACATCCGGTGAATAGGTCAGGGTTCCAGCAGGTCTGGGACAACAGGACTGGGACAGGTAGCACGTCCGGTGAACAGGTCAGGGTTCCATAGCTGCAGGCAGAACAGTTGGAACTGGAGCAGCAGCACGGCCAGGTGAACTGGGGACAGCAAGGAGTCATCAAGCCAGGTAGTCCTGAGGCATGGTCCTAGGGCTCAGGTCCTCCGAGAGAGAGAAAGAAAGAAGGAGAAAGAGAGAATTAGAGAGAGCATATTTAACCGTCCCACCGACTCAACAGCCAGTGTAATCCCGTGGCGCGATATTCAAATACCTCAAAAATGCAAAAACTTCAATTTTTCAAACATATGACTATTTTACACCATTTTAAAGACAAGACTCTCGTTAATCTAACCACACTGTCCGATTTCAAAAAGGCTTTACAACGAAAGCAAAACATTAGATTATGTCAGCAGAGTACCCAGCCAGAAATAATCAGACACCCATTTTTCAAGCTAGCATATAATGTCACATAAACCCAAACCACAGCTAAATGCAGCACTAACCTTTGATGATCTTCATCAGATGACAACCCTAGGACATTATGTTATACAATACATGCATGTTTTGTTCAATCAAGTTCATATTTATATCAAAAACCAGCTTTTTACATTAGCATGTGACTAGCATTCCCACCGAACACTGCCGGTGAATTTACGAAATTACTCACGATAAACGTTCACAAAAAACATTATAGATACAGAACTCCTCTATGCACTCGCTATGTCCGATTTTAAAATAGCTTTTCGGTGAAAGCACATTTTGCAATATTCTCAGTAGATAGCCCGGCATCACAGGGCTAGCTATTTAGACACCCAGCAAGTTTAGCACTCACCAAAGTCAGATTTACTATAAGAAAAATGTTATTACCTTTGCTGTTCTTCGTCAGAATGCACTCCCAGGACTTCTACTTCAATAACAAATGTTGGTTTGGTCCCAAATAATCCATTGTTATATCCAAATAGCGGCGTTTTGTTCGTGCGTTCAAGACACTATCCAAAAGGGTAAATAAGGGTGACGAGCATGGCGCATTTCGTGACAAAAAAATTCTAAATATTCCATTACCGTACTTCGAAGCATGTCAACCGCTGTTTAAAATAAATGTTTATGCCATTTTTCTCGTAAAAAAGCGATAATATTCAGACCGGGAAAGCGTGTATACGTACAAAGAGAGAGAAAATAAAAACATCTCGTGCCCTCGTGCACGAGCCTGAGTCTCAGAGTACTCTGACCGGCCACTATCCAAACGCGATAATGTGTTTCAGCCTGGGGCTGCCTCGATATCATTCAGCTTTTTCCCGGGTTCTGAGAGCCTATGGGAGCCGTAGGAAGTGTCACGTTACAGCAAAGATCCTCAGTCTTCAATAAAAAGAGCCAAGATGAACAACAACTTGTCAGACAGGCCACTTCCTGTTCAGAATCTTCTCAGGTTTTTGCCTGCCATATGAGTTCTGTTATACTCACAGACACCATTCAAACAGTTTTAGAAACTTTAGGGTGTTTTCTATCCAAAGCCAATAATTATATGCATATTCTAGTTACTGGGCAGGAGTAGTAACCAGATTAAATCGGGTACGTTTTTTATCCGGCCGTGTAAATACTGCCCCCTAGCCCTAACAGGTTAAATAGTAATGTCAGCAAATCTCTATACACAATTTATAATAAGAGAAAAATAACAGACCATAATTCCTCTCAGGAGAATTAACATTCGGCCTACCGATACACCAACTGGTAAGCTAATCACATAATAGTAAAAAATGGTAAGAGAACTGGTAAAGAAAGTTAATCCTCTACAAACAAATTACTTGTATTTACGCATAACAATAGCAACAGGAATATTATAAATGTGAAATATTTGGTCAAAAGCACACATTTCTCCCTGCAAAGGAAAAATGGTCTGGTCTCGACCAAAGCCAACTGAAAACTAAGAAAAAATGTTAGCTCTGGTTCTAATCTAACAATTGGCTTCCATGGGGAATAATCCAATACTAATTGGTAAGACATGAAAGACAACAGAGTTTACCGGAATCCCTACATAAAAAATACTGGCAGATCAATAAAATATCCTTGTAGATCTAATTAAATTTAGCCCAATCACTTGAATGCCCCTACAACTCATAATTACCCGTGGGTAACTCGTCTATCATCCCTGAGCCCCGACTTCTCCCACATGCTGACCACTGACATCACCTGTGAAGGAAATGACCTCGATAACGGCATTTTCGGGGCAGCCAAGATGGCGTCGCTGTGAGAGGGAGCATTTTCTCTCTTGTCCAAGCAACTTTGAGGGTTAGGGGGTAAACAGTCTAATATTGGCTATCAATGTAGCAAGAAACTAACTATAACTTGTTTTAGCTACATATGGCAAGTTTAGAGTTTGTTTTTGTCAAGTTGAATGGGAAGAACATGACAGAAAGACAACAGAAGACGGAATATCCAAGCCTCACAAAAGACGGCAGGCATGCTAGCTAGCTACGACAAGAGCCAGAGCTGTGATTGAGGATGATTTCCACTCAGTTTGCGATTCACCTGGGTCAAGAGGTTCTGAATTAAATTAAAAAAGGAAAATTAAAAAAGGAATCACCTGGCCCTGATGGCCTGTCAGTTGAATTCTATAGACAGTTTTGGGAGTTGCTAGAAGCCCCTATTTTTTATATGTTTCAAGGTTGCATTGAAAATTGTGAAATGGCCTCCACTATGAAACAGGGGCTTATTTCACTGATATCGAAACCTGATAAAGACCCTTCTCTCATTGACAATTGGAGACCAATTATTTTATTAAATATTGATTACAAATTGATTGCTCTGGTTTATGCCAAAAGATTAAGGAAAGGAATAGATACCGTTATAAATGAGACTCAAACAGGATTTATGAAGGGCGTCACATAAGCTCCAACATTCGTTTAGTCTTGGACCTTTTACATTATTCAGATGCAATTGATTCAGATGCTGTTGTTTTATTTTTGGACTTCTGTAAAGCCTTTGACACAATTGAACATGAATGTCTCTTTAGGTCTCTTATACTTTTGGGTTTTGGGGAAAATTTTATCAAAGTCATTCGCATGTATACAAAGATATAAATAGTTATGTGATACTAAACCTAAATACATCCAAGTGATTCAGTATCAACAGAAGTATATGACAGGGATGCCCAATTTCACCCTTTTTATTTATTTTGGTAGTGGAACTTCTATCTCTAGATATTCTGAATAATGCAAATCTGCATGGCTTATCCATGTTTAACAGAGAACTCAAAATGTCCCAACTGGCTAACAATACTACTCTTTTTTTAAAGACAAAGACCAGGTCGCCCATGCCCTTAATGCTAACACTGCATTCTCTATTGCATCTGGATTAAAACTGAACATTTCTAAATGTGAAATCTCATGCTTATATGACTCTGATAATAAAGGAATTGAAAATATTCCTGTAAAGGACTGTTAAATATTTAGGAATATATCTATATAAAAATACACTTAGTCAGGCAACATATTAATTTCTCTCCTAAAATTAATAAAACTAAGAATATATTTAATAATTAGCTACAAAGGGATCTTTTTATACTTGGGAGAGTGATTCTGTCCAAGGCAGAAGGACTGTCTCGCTTTGTGTACCCCTCATTATCTTTATTTGTAAATCCCTCTACCTGTAAAGAGATCAACAAGACTTTTCTTGACTTCATCTGGAAAAATAAATCTCAAACTGAAAATGTCAGTCCTCTCAAATAAAAGATCCAAAGGAGGTTTGGAAGTGTTGGATTTTGTTGACATAAATAACACTTCCAAGATCAATTGGTTAAAAAGATGTTTGGTCAATACAGAATCAATTTGGTATTTAATTCCAAACAATGTGTTTAATACGTTGGGAGGTCTTTTACTGAAATGTAATTATATCCCTGAAAGATTACCCGATAAATTGGCTACGCCACATAAAGCTCTTTTGAGGAATAATTCAGACATACCTGTAAGGAATAAGTCATTGTTCTACCCTAGCTGGCATGAGAGGAATATCGACTTTGTTCTTGATGTTTTCAACAACAGGAGTAATATTATGTCATATGAACAATATATAACATTGAATGAGTTTCCAATACCTTTCAGAGAGTTTATTTCGGTGATCAAAGCCATTCCCAGTGGTCTTACTACACTAATGAAAACTCATCTAAACTTTGGTGAAGATCACAGAGTTATCCAGAACTCAGTTTGGAAGGCATGGGCTTACTTGAGAAATCTTGTTGTAACAAATACATAAGACAAATTTTCCATTCACGGAACCAACTTACGCCTAGAGGAAAAATGTTCTGGAACATGCTTATTCCTGACATTGTCTGGAAAAAAGCTTGCTTAATGCCTTACAAATATTGTATAACAAACACATTTAAGGAAGTGTACTTTAAGATTCTGCATAAGATATATCTATATAATTCTATGTTGTCCAAATTTGTTGAATCAAATCAAATTTTATTTGTCACATAAGCCGAACACAACAGTGAAATGCTTACCTACAAGCCCTTAACCAACAATGCAGTTCAAGAAATAGAGTTAAGTTAAAATATTTACTAAATAAACTAAAGTAAAAAAAACAGATAATTATATCTGCGTTTTCTGCGAACAATGTGAAAATCTGACTCGCTTGTTCTATGAATGTAAATCTGTGATAGATTTTTTGAAAAACCTTGCAGAATACTTATTTACCTTTTTGAACACTACCCATGTTTTTGACATAAAGGATATAATATGTTACTATTGCAATGATGAAAATTATTGTGATTTTGTTTTATTCTTGTTGCCAAATACTTTATACACAAACAAAAATTCCAGAATTCTATACCAAAATCACAAATATTTTTTATTTAATTTTATCATCTTGTTAAGACATTATCCATAGTGAATAACAATAATAATAACATCTTCCTGAATCATTGAGATTTTTTCTGAATGAATACAATTGCACTAGAATTGTCATATTTTTTTATTTATATATATTTATATTTTTTTATATGCATTTAGTATTTTGTTAGACATGTCTGATGTAGGGATGTAAGTTGTTGATAATTTTGTATAAAGAATAAAAACAAAAAATTGTAAAAATGCATTTTCGGCAGGTAAATGTATCACAACATTTATGAAAAACTATGGTTTTTGAAAACTATGATTTGTTTGCGAGCCTGATAGCTGTAGTGTACTTTTAGTTTATGGTTGACTTGTTGGCCATTAGCCAATCGGTGTTTCTCAACAAATTTACAACTGGTATTAATGACTTCACGACTGGCCTTCCCAGGTAAACTGGACACACATTCTAATGTGGTTTAGGCTACCCTTCCTTTGGATGAGAGCCAACCAGCAAGACCCAGCTTCAAGGTAGAGGGCAACCTGTTGTCAGAGCATTTTGTATTATTCTGTATGTAAATCTGAGACATTCCATTTAGTATGATATGTTACTTTCCCTACACGGAACAAAAATATAAACACATGCAATTTGAAATATTTTCTTGAGTTAGTTCATAAGGAAATCAGTCAACAGAAATAAATTACACCCGAATCGACGGATGTCACATAACTGGGAGGGGTACAGCCATGGGTGGGCGTAGTTAGAGCGTTGGGCCAGTAACCAAAAGGTTGCTGGATCGAATCCCCAAGCTGACAACGTAAAAATCTGCCGTTCTGCCTGAGCAAGGCAGTTAAACCACTGTTCCCCGGGCACCGAAGACATGGATGTCGATTATGGCAGGCCCCCACACCTCTCTGATTCAGAGGGGTTGGGTTAAATGCGGAAGACACATTTCAGTTGAATGCATTCAGTTGTACAACTGACTAGGTATCCCCCTTTCCCCCATAAATCTACCCACGTGGGAGCCAGGCCCAGCCAATCCGAATTAGTTTTCCCCCACAAAAGGGCTTTATTATGGACAGAAATGCTCCCGCCTTATGTAACCATCCGTCTTATAGAACCAAAGCAAACACCAATTTCGATGTCCTGGGTTTACATTTACCATGTCACGTCTAGTCCATGAACCAGGCAGTAGAGGGAGAAATAATTCAGTTTTAGTTCAAACACACTATGCAGACAGCCAGGCCTACAATGAACATCTTTGCAAATAAAGACTGGTCTCTCATGGAAGCAACAGATCACTGGTAAGCTAAAGTATGTCTTTTTTTTAAGCAGTTCAAAGTGTCATGAAAATGAAAGCTGATCCGAGTAGGCCACCAAATGAAACAGGTCAAATTTAGTTGACATGGCTGAAAAGACTGCCCAAATGGAAAACATTCCCACTCTATACTCCATGTTAAAAATAAGGATTTCAATTGTGGAAAGTCAAACCAGTTTTACATTTGTAAATCCCTGCTACGCATAGATATGTGATCAATATAGGGACTGGAGACAAATTTCATAAAAATTATGTGGAAACAATGATGAGTCAACCAGTGTGTTGGCATGTCAAACTTTAGAGTTCATAACACAGGAAACGTCAATGTTACGTTAATTTTGCATTTTATTGTACAAGTAGGCTACATTTCAACGTTTTATTGAATGACACAATACAAAAACAATGAATCCAAATGCATGTTTCTTCACTGATTTACATAATTAAATCAAACATATGCCGAGAATGTATACAATAACAGCATTTCAACCACCCAATTCCACTGAATATGCCCAATAGCTACGCACATTACTGCCTTTCGAAAATGTATGAAATGGCCTCTGTAAAACATTGGGGAACACGCTGGACTGCAAGAATTCCCTGGCTCCTTTGGGACTGGTACTGTTCGTGGTAGAGGGCATCTTGTTTGAACTCGCAGTCACTGCCGGGGGCTCTGTAGTGTTTTGTGCATGGACCTATATGGGGGGTGATTCATGCCAGAATTAAGCCTCGTGAAGCTACTGATACCTGTCACTAAGTCACCTAACATCTTCCTGGCGCCATAAAATACCACCATGAATTAACATGGACTGTCAATGGAGACAAGTTTGTTTCTAAGGCGTCAAACTGCCGACGAGTTCACGTCACGTGACACGTACAGGTCATGTAGACGTGGTGTTCACGTGGTGTCAGTTTGTTTTCATGGTGTTCGTGGTGTCAGTTTGCATGTAAGTTTATTATGAATGATCTTACCATGAACGCCTTAAGAACGTCTACATGTGTTACACGTCACGTGTTAGTTTAAGTGTCGGTTTAGTTTATTATTAAAGATCTCACCATGAACGGCTTACAAAACTAGGTATAACCCCAAGCATAGGTCTACCCCCAAGCCATAAGACATCTAATTAAATGTCTACCCAGACTATTTGCATTGCCCCCCCCTTTACACTGCTGCTTCTCTCTGTTATCATCTATGCATAGTCACTTTAATAACTCTAGCTACATGTACATATTTCCTCAACTAACCGGTGCCCCTGCACATTCACCCTGTACCGGTACCCCCCTGTATATAGTATCGCTATTGTTATTTTACTGCTGCTCTTTAATTACTTGTTACTTTTATTTCTTATTCTTATATTTATTTTCAATGTTACTGCATTATTGGTTAGGGGCTCGTAAGTAAGCATTTCACTGTAAGGTCTACACCTGTTGTATTCGGCACGTGTGACTAATAAAATGTGATTTGTGTTGCCCTCTACCTTGCCTACCAATTTCATAGACAATGCCTCCGGTATGGACCGGATGCAGGAGTGAGTAGTCGTGCTGTACTTCGCTCCGCGGGTAATATTACATTACAACGGAACAATTTGATTTGATTAGCTAGCTACATAGTTGTCTTTGCTGTCTTTGTATCAAGGGTAAAGGTGTAGCTTTAAGAAACTAACAAGGTTAGCTAGCCAGCTGTATTCGTTCGCAGCGACGCCGTTTACCAAACGACGTCAACACCACAACACCACAGCCACTGCTAGCTAGCCAACTTTACCAACTAGCAGTACCGTAGAAACTAAATACCTTACAACGTAACGTTTTGATTTGTGTAATGTTAGCTAGCTACATAGTTGTCTTTGTATCAAAGATAAAGATAAACGCAGCCATTGCTAGCTAGCCAACTCTACCAGCTAGCAGTACTGTATAATTTTTTGTCAATAAGATTTTTGCAACGTAAGCTTAACTCTCTGAACTTTCGAGACGTGTAGTCCACTTGTGTAGCTAGCAGGACTGACTTTGTGTTAGCTAGCCAACGTTTAATTACTTCTGCGTTATGAAAGGAACTAGACACGGACACGAATGATCCATTGGTAGTTTGTTGTAACCAAGTATTGGTGCTAACCGTGTGTTATTGGATGCTAGCATGCTAGTTAGCTACGGCGTCATAGGATACGGTGCACTGGGTGGGTTTCACAGAAGAATACTGTACCAAGATTACTAACTGAATAAACTAAGTTTGAGCCTATTCCTGGAAACATTAAACCACTGTAGTTTACATCAATTATAATTTCTAAAGTGGAAGTTGGAAAAGTTATATTTGAGTGTTTCAGTGAATGGTTAGTGAGGGAGGCCCTGCTCTCTTGCTTCCCCAGTTGTTTAGTTAATTTTCATTCCAATCTCCTTTGCATTAGCGTAGCCTCTCCTGTAGCCTGTCAACTATGTGTCTGTCTATCCCTGTTCTCTCCTCTCTGCACAGCCCACACAAACGCTTCACACCGCGTCACCGCTGCCACTCTAACGTGGTGGTCCCAGCGCGCACAACCCACGTGGAGTTCCAGGTCTCCGGCAGCCTCTGGAACTGCCGGTCTGCGGCCAACAAGGCAGAGTTCATCTCAGCCTATGCTACCCTCCAGTCCCTTGACTTCTTGGCACTGACGGAAACATGGATTACCACAGAAAACACTGCTACTCCTACTGCTCTCTCCTCGTCTGACCACGTGTTCTCGCATACCCCGAGAGCATCTTGTCAGCGGGGTGGTGGCACTGGAATCCTCATCTCTCCCAAGTGGACATTCTCTCTTTCTCCCCTGACCCATCTGTCTATCTCCTCCTTTGAATTCCATGCTGTCACAGTCACTAGCCCATTCAAGCTTAACATTCTTATCATTTATCGCCCTCAAGGTTCCCTTGGAGAGTTCATCAATGAGCTTGACGCCTTGATAAGTTCCTTTCCTGAGGATGGCTCACCCCTCACAGTTCTGGGTGACTTTAACCTCCCTACGTCTACCTTTGACTCATTGCTCTCTGCCTCCTTCTTTCCACTCCTCTCCTCTTTTGACCTCACCCTCTCACCGTCCCCCCCTACTCACAAGGCAGGCAATACGCTTGACCTCATCTTTACTAGATACTGTTCTTCTACTAATCTCACTGCAACTCCCCTTCAAGTCTCCGACCACTACCTTGTATGCTTTTCCCTCTCGCTCTCCTCCAACACTACTCTCTCTGCCCCTACTCAGATGGTATTGCGCCGTCGCAACCTTCGCTCTCTCTCTCCTGCTACTCTCTCCTCTTCCATCCTATCATCTCTTCCCTCTGCTCAATCCTTCTCCAACTCATCTCCTGATTCTGCTTCCTCAACCCTCCTCTCCTCCCTTTCGGCATCATTTGACTCTCTATGTCCCCTATCCTCCCGGCTGGCTCGGTCCTCCCTCCTGCTCCGTGGCTTGACGACTCATTGCGAGCTCACAGAACAGGGCTCCGGGCAGCCGAGCGAAAATGGAGGAAAACTAGCCTCCCTGCGGACCTGGCATCTTTTCACTCCCTCCTCTCTACATTTTCTTCCTCTGTTTCTGCTGCTAAAGCCACTTTCTACCACTCTAAATTCCAAGCATCTGCCTCTAACCCTAGGAAGCTCTTTGCCACCTTCTCCTCCCTCCTGAATCCTCCTCCCCCTCTCCCCCCCCCCCTCCTCCCTCTCTGCGGATGACTTCGTCAACCATTTTGAAAAGAAGGTTGACGACATCCGATCCTCGTTTGTTAAGTCAAACGCCACTGCTGGTCCTGCTCACGTTGCCCTACCCTATGCTTTGACCTCTTTCTCCCCTCTCTCTCCAGATGAAATCTTGCGACTTGTGATGGCCGGCCGCCCAACAACCTGCCCGCTTGACCCTATCCCCTCCTCTCTTCTCCAGACCATTTCCGGAGACCTTCTCCCTTACCTCACCTCGCTCATCAACTCATCCTTGACCGCTGGCTATGTCCCTTCCGTCTTCAAGAGAGCGAGAGTTGCACCCCTTCTCAAAAAACCTACACTCGATCCCTCCGATGTCAACAACTACAGACCAGTATCCCTTCTTTCTTTTCTCTCCAAAACTCTTGAGCGTGCCGTCCTTGGCCAGCTGTCTTGCTATCTCTCTCAGAATGACCTTCTTGATCCAAATCAGTCAGGTTTCAAGACTGGTCATTCAACTGAGACTGCTCTTCTCTGTGTCACGGAGGCTCTCCGCACTGCTAAAGCTAACTCTCTGTCCTCTGCTCTCATCCTTCTAGACCTATCTTCTGCCTTTGATACTTTGAACCATCAGATCCTCCTCTCCACCCTCTCCGAGTTGGGCATCTCCGGCGCTGCTCACTCTTGGATTGCGTCCTACTTGACAGGTCGCTCCTACCAGGTGGCGTGGCGAGAATCCGTCTCCGCACCACGTGCTCTCACCACTGGTGTCCCCCAGGGCTCAGTTCTAGGCCCTCTCCTATTCTCGCTATACACCAAGTCACTTGGCTCTGTCATATCCTCACATGGTCTCTCCTATCATTGCTACGCAGATGACACACAATTAATCTTCTCCTTTCCCCTTTCTGATAACCAGGTGGTGAATCGCATCTCTGCATGTCTGGCAGACATATCAGTGTGGATGACGGATCACCACCTCAAGCTGAACCTTGGCAAGACGGAGCTGCTCTTCCTCCCGGGGAAGGACTGCCCGTTCCATGATCTCGCCATCACGGTTGACAACTCCATTGTGTCCTCCTCCCAGAGTGCTAAGAGCCTTGGCGTGACCCTGGACAACACCCTGTCGTTCTCCGCTAACATCAAGGCGGTGACCCAATGCTGTAGGTTCATGCTCTACAACATTTGCAGACTACAACCCTGCCTTACACAGGAAGCGGCGCAGGTCCTAATCCAGGCACTTGTCATCTCCCATCTGGTTTACTGCAACTCGCTGCTGGCGGGGCTCCCTGCCTGTGCCATTAAACCCCTACAACTCATCCAGAACACCGCAGCCCGTCTGGTGTTCAACCTTCCCAAGTTCTCTCATGTCACCCGGCTCCTCCGCACACTCCACTGGCTTCCAGTTGAAGCTCGCATCTGCTACAAGACCATGGTGCTTGTCTACGGAGCTGTGAGGGGAACGGCACCTCCGTACCTTCAGACTCTGATCAGTCCCTACACCCAAAGAAGGGCACTGCGTTCATCCACCTCTGGCCTGCTCGCCTCCCTACCTCTGCGGAAGCACAGTTGCCGCTCAGCCCAGTAAAAACTGTTCGCTGCTCTTGCACCCCAATGGTGGAACAAGCTCCCTCACGACGCCAGGACAGCGGAGTCAATCACCACCTTCCGGAGACACCTGAAACCCCACCTCTTTAAGGAATACCTGGGATAGGATCAAGTAATCCTTCTAACCCCCTCCCCCCAAAAAAGATATAGATGTACTGTTGTAAAGTGGTTGTTCCACTGGATATCATAAGGTGAATGCACCAATTTGTAAGTCGCTCTGGATAAGAGTGTCTGCTAAATGACGTAAATGTAAAATGTAAAATTTGATTTGAAACTTCCACATGTACATTTTTGTACATATTTTTCATTGCCAGATAATCTAATGAATTTCATTAGTCGTTTTAGCTAAATTAGGGCTATCACCTCAGTACAAAACTTATTAGGCTAGTTGATATCGCAGCCAGCCATCATTACTGTGTAGATATGCCTATTTCTCACATCAATACAGACACAAGGGCTTCTTTGTTGGAGGTAGCCCTATTCAGAAACAAGAGGTAGCCTTGGTCTCTAGTGGAGCATTCAAAACAACTTGGAAGTCGGTAATCTCTGACTTCCGACAGTGCGTTCAAGACAACTGAGAACTCTGGATAAAAGCGAGCTTAGGCTGGGATTTTTTGTTTTTGTTTTGAACGCTCATCCAACTCGGAATTCCAATTCAGAAACTCTGGCATCTTTCTCTGACCTGAAAATCACTGATGTCATGATTTGACCTCGTTTTTTCCCCACTTCACCGGATTAACAGACACAATCAGTCACCATACAATCCTTTGGCTATACATTTCTGTGGAGATTTATTTCGGTTAAAAGCAGGGTTCGAATTGAGGGGGTATGTGAGGATATAGGACTAACCCTTGTTAGAGAGACGGGCAAAAAGCATATGTGACTGACCAGCTCAAATCGGTCTTATGAAGCTAAATTTGAAATCGTTTTTTTTACATTGGATAAAAGCAGAGACTCAGAGCTACGAAATTGTATATCATACAATGCATTTTGAGGAACAATGGGAAAGTAATTCTGCTTTGAAAGCTGATCAACTTAAACTCACTTTTGAGAAAAGGGCCTTTGAAAGTTTAGGTATCTACTGATGAGCTCTCCTTTGTCTACACCCATTCAGCATTGTTCACACCCTCTTAAGCCAGCCCCCCCCCCCCCCACACACACACTCTTTAAGGGTTCACATGTGAGGTCATGTGCTAAACAGTGAATAGTGTAGTAAAGATTAAGACTAAAAGTGGTATTAGCCTACAATAAGGAGCACTTCCATGTAAACAGAAAGTGTCCAGATAACAATATGTTATAAATATTAGATGACACTTACCCAGACACACTTGTCTAAATTGATGGGTCGTGTGAAAGAAATGCTATAACCCCCAGCCACATCCAGTGGTGGAAAAAGTACTAAATTGTCATACTTGAGTAAAAGTATAAATCATTTCAAATGCCTTATATTAAACCAGACGTCACAATTGTATTTTTTTTTTTGACGGATAACCAGGGGCACACTACAAAACTCAGACATAATTTACAAACAAAGCATTTATGTTTAGTGAGTCTGCCAGATCAGATGCAGTAGGGATGACCAGGGTTGTTCTCTTGATAGGTGTGTGAGAATTTATATGTCTAAGGTAATGACTAAAGAATTCCACCCTGAAATGTGATTATGTAACATGTATTATGAATAATTAGACAAACGTAACTATTAGTAATTATTAGATTATGTAACATGTATAATGAATAATTAGAGTGATAAACTTAAGTCCAATAAGGTTTGGTCGAGACTAGTAAGGGAGAGAAATGTGTGTGTGTGTGTGTGTGTGACTAAGAAAATACAGAGGACAATTAAACTACTCATGACCTGACCTGGTTAGAACTCACAACAGGAAAGGGAGTCCTGTCAAGGTCCCTCTAATCTCGGGAGGATAGAACGGCCAGCTTGGTAGTGATAAATGAGGAATGCGGACTGTGGGGAAAGATACAGCCCACCTACTGTTTGTGTGTCTGTATGTGCGTGTAAGGAGGTGGGGGAAATGGGAGTTATAAAATGTCATGTCTTTGCATTTTTGACTTTAGAACGTTCTCTGAATAAACTTTACTGACCTTTTGCAGAAGCTGAGTCTTTGCCTAATTATTGGTCAAAGCTTAAATAACTGTTAGTTATCATCATTGGGATTGAAAATTCTTGTGACAATGTCAAGGAAAATGTATCGAGTAAAAAGTACATTATTTTCTTTACGAATGTAGTGATGTAAAAGTTGCCAAAAATATAAATAGTAATGTATAGATACCACATAAAACTACTTAAGTAAAAATACTTTAAAATACTACTTAAGTACTTTACACCACTGCCCAAATGCCTTCACACCAGTACATTAGCGTACTGTTACACATGCACTTATCACATAGTAATCCATAAGTTAAGGCCATGCATCCTGAGTTGAAACCTGCATAAGGTGCACATGTACAGTACATAAACAGATCATGCCCCATATATTTATGCGGTGGACACTTGAAACAGTCACATTATATTGTTGTGGTATGTCACAAAATCATGTTACGATCACACATATCAATATTTTGCTAAGTCTTGCAGAAGGTGTAAACGGGTACAGCCAAATGGTTACATGCATAGTAGCAGTATCAGAAATAGTTAGTGTCAATGTAACTAAAATATACAGTATTTACAAGAACAATATCAGTGATAAACGAGGTAGTTATATGCATACAATCAGGGGTAAAGTGGCTGAGCAGCAGGATAAAAGAAATCATAGCAGCAACATATGGCATGTGTTAGGAGAGAGTCATTTGAAATGAGACACTGCAGATAGTGCTGATGACTGTTCCGTCCGAACCACAAATGAACAAGGGAATCTATAGGTTTCTGTGTCCAGTCCAGATGGTGCATGAAAAGGCAGACCATCTCAGGGACGAAGGATGTCAGCATTGCGCAGCAGCTGAAACCTGATCCCGACTGAGTCTGAATGCTCCTTGGCGACAACGCCACCAGACTCCAGAGCATTGAAGCTGTAAAACAGGAAATAACAAAAAATAAAATAAAATGAGAAGACATTACAACCTTGCCCAACATCAATTCACCTCCCAAGTTTAGATAAGAATAACCTCATACAATACAATGAAAATGATATTCACCTGAAGTGCTGGTACTGCTTGATCTGTGGCAGTGGCCTGAAGTACAGAGTCAGGTGTTGTTGCAAGCCATAGCTTTCCAAAAGCACTGTACCAGCCTCCAGTCCAACCAGCTGTGGGATGTTGACCCGTCACAGTGCTGTCTTTCACAACACCAGCAATCTCAGACAAAGTGTTCACTCTGGTCTTTCTGAAGCGCTGCTTGATGAGCCCGAAGCACCAGTCGGGGGCAAACTTGGTGTGGCCTGTGATCAGAAAGTGAAGTTCCAGACTGTGGTGGAGCTTGTGCATGGTCCGCCAAACACAATACCAGAGCACAAACTTGTTCTTGTTTTGGCCACTGCAGTTATCACAATTCAGATGCACATGTGTTTCCCCAACTCCGCAGTTGGTGAAGAAATGGCGCATGTAGTTGATGACTGTGCTGCTGCCTTTGCTGGATGACATGCCTTCATCAAGTACACTAAATTCTAAATTCCACTAAATTCTTGTTAACAAACTATAGTTTTGGCAAGTCGGTTAGGACATCTACTTTGTGCAATACACAAGTCATTTTTCCAACAATTGTTTACAGATTATTTCACTTATAATTCCCTGTATCACAATTCCAGTGAGTCAGAAGTTAACATACACTAAGTTGACCGTGCCTTTAAACAGCTTGGAAAATTCCAGAAAATTATGTCATGGCTTTAGAAGCTTCTGATAGGCTAATTGGAGGTCAATTGGAGGTGTACCTGTGGATGTATTTCAAGGCCTACCTTCAAACTCAGTGGCTCTTCACTTGACATCATGGGAAAATCAAAAGAAAAACAGTACAACTAGAATTTATATATAAATGCCTGGATTACGTTCATTTTGTTGAATCTCTTATACAAATGGGTTAAAGTTATGTACAGCAGCCCCAGATGTAAAATAGTATATAATGGTTACTTCTCAGAAAGTATTGAGCTTTTAAAAAGGAGTAAAACAAGGTTGTCTGTTGTCTCCATATCTATTTATTATGGCCATTGAAATGCTTGCTATTAGAAATCCAGGGGATAAAAACAAATGTCAATGTATGCCGATGACTCAAGTTTTCTTAAGTCCGCAAACTGGATCCCTGCATAGTCTCATTGAAGATCTTGATCACTTTTCTAGCCTTTCTGGACTAAAACCTAATTATGAGAAGAATACATATTACGTATTGGATCGTTAAAAGACAGTGTTTACCAATAAAATGGGTGGTGAAGTAGACATACTTGGTATTCAAATCTCAAAAAATATTAATGAACTTACCGTAATCAATTTCAGTAGAAAGTAGAAAGTTTGCAACCATGGAGAGGTAAATACTTGTCTATTAATGGGGGAAAGAAAATCACATTTATGAACTCTTTGGTCCTATAACAGTTTACTTACTAATGGTGCTGCCTACTCCAGACAACTCCTTTTTTAATCGTATGAGCAAAAAAAATTTTTTATTTGGAATCCTAAGCCAGACAAAATTAAACGTGCCTATTTATATAATGAATGTGTGTTTGGGGGGCTAAAATTAAATATTAATGCTTTAAACCTCTCACTAAAAGCTTCACTCATGCATAAATTATACTTAGAGCCAAAATGGTTCTCCAGTAGATTAAGGCTCATCCTTTATTTAAAAATTGCCTTTATACAGATTACTTCTCATTTTCGAATAATTGAAAATTTAATTGTTTCAAGTATCGCCCTTTCTTAAACAAGTCATACATTGCTGGTTACAATTTCAGTTTTATCCTCCAGAAAAGGTAGAACAAATATTACAAATGTTATGGTTAAACTATAATTAATAAAAAAACATGAATGGAAAAGAAAATCTATTCTGGTATTGCCCCTATGTAGCTTGTTTCTGGTCACAGGTTGAGGAATGGTTAATACATAATATTAAATTCATTAACCTTATAAATAGCAGTGTTGGGTAATTTGGAAATACACAGTGAATAAATAACACTCGTAGGAAGGGTTTATCTTTAGTTCACAATTTTTGGATACGATTAGAAAGGTTCAAAATGTAAAACATCACAGCACAATTGAAAAATACGGTACATGGAAACCAAACGAGGGTGGTCTACGGTGATAGGTGGGATGGGCTGAGTGATGGGATTAAAGAGTTTGTTTTGTAATATGTGATTGCTTCATATCAAAGAACCATGACTCACATTATGGAAGCAACACTTCCCTAAGGTCTAGTAAAAACATATTGACCAAGATACATTACATGGTATGTGGACACCTGCTTGTCGAACATTATTTCAAAATAATGGCCATCGAGTTGTTCCCCTTTGCTGCTATAAACAGCCTCCACTAGATGTTGGGGACTTGCTTCCATTCAGCCACAGGGGCGTTAGTGAGGTCGGGCACTGATCTTGCGCGATTAGTCAGCATTCCAATTTATCCCAAAGGTGTTATGGGGTTGAGGTCAGTCACGTTCTACACCGATAATCAAACCTGGACTTGCTGAAAGAGGAAAGGGCCTTCCCCCAGAATGTCATTGTATGCTGTAGCGTTAAAATCTCCTTACACTTGAAGGGGCTCATTCTTCACTTTAGAGAACGCCTTTCCACCGCACCACAGTTCAATGACAGGTTTTACCCCAGTCCTGCCGACGCTTGGCATTGAGCATAGTGAGCTTAGGTTCGTGTGCGGCTACTCAGCTATGGGAACTAGTTTCATTTAGCGCCTGAACAGTTCTCGTGCCGACGTTTTGTCCACCAGAAATTTGGAACCCTAGTGAAGTTGAGAAGATTTCTACACGCTACAGCACCTGGCTGTCCCATTCTGTGAGCTTGTGGCCTAACACTGAGCCATTGTTGCTTTAGGACGTGTCAGCGCCACCATAACAGCACTTAATTAAAATCGGGGCAGCAAATAAGACTTATCGGCAAGGTGGTATCCGAGGACAGTGCCACATTCAAAGTCACTGAGCTCTTCAGTACAGATCATTCTGCTGCCAAGTTGTTTTAGTAAGACTGCATGCACTGTGGCTGAACTAGCCGAATCCACCAATTTGTCTACATACTTTTGTACATGTTGCGTAGCAGCTTTTAAGTAGGCCTACGGTCAAAGTGTCATGAAATTAAAGCTTGAGCCATCAGCCACAACAGTAACTCTACTCACAGCCAGCGACCAAAAACTAGTCATTTTAGTGGAAGAAAAGTTTTCCACACCATGCTAAAATAAGGACTTCATTTGACAGTAAACTAATTTTAGAATTGACACAAAGTAGTAAGGTTGTTCATTTTATTGTACAACAATGAATATTAATTGTACATATCATAGCTTTATTAAATCTGGCAATACAAAATAAATCTAAGCATATTACAACACCGCTTAAGTTAAAAATGAAAGGCCGAGAACTTGACCTATAAAATGTAGCCATTCTTCAAATCACAAGACTACATCAAGCCTCTGACAAAGTATACAATGCAGTTTCAGGAGTAGAAATTGCAAGTGTAACAGGTGTGAAGTGACTAGCTGGTTAACGGTGGGAGGCAGTTGTGTTCAGAGGGTCACTGGTACAAGCCCAGGTTGGAGTTAGGACTCAAGTGCCAGAGAAAACAAAATATAGGTTACGTTAATTCCAGAATGCATCTCAACCAACATGTCATTATATGCAGTTGATTTCCAAGGCACAACCAACATTTACGCTTCAGAAGTTACAGAACGACAGCCTGCTGTCTGGACACAGGAACCAACAGTCAAAGAGCAGAGTTTAATACATCCTCATCATGGCCTGCCTCCATTGAGGGGACCACACCATAGGGCAGGGAGTGTATGCCTGCCTATACTGGGTTGAAGTGGCCGGGGAGGTGTGATCCAAATAATTCCCATGAGTAGAAAGGTGTTCTCTTCCGCGCAGTCACTGTTTAAGTACGTACAAGGTACAAAGGTACAAAGTGTGCCGCCGATGTTATTCGTGGCAGTGTATTTAGTGCATATGAACCCTCTATAAGCGGCCCTGTAGGAGCGAGCCCGCCACAATGAGAATGAGCAGCGTGAACGCACTGGACTGCAAGGACGCGCAGGCTCCTTTGGGAATGGTGATGTTGGTGGTACTGACAACATCGGGTACCTTGGTCATATTGGAACGCGTGCCGCCGTCAACTTTGGTAGTGTTCACAGTCATCGCCGGGGACCTTGTTGTAGGCCTACGCCTAATGTTTTGTGAGAAGACCTAAAAAACATGAGCATAGGGTCGCGTCAGTGGCAACAAACTTCGTATAGAAATACACATTTTTTCCCAATTTAACAAATCTCACTTACGTCCGACCAATCAAAAGAGGGTTAACTTCACACGTTTCTGCTATGGCAATATGTTTAATTGAGACATTACATTTAAGTGTCATCACCTTATGAAAGAGGCAGTTTTCCCATACATTAACTCTATAATCTATATAATAGAACGCGTCTATTTGTAAACTATATGGAATAGCCTATGCTATTTGTAATGCCTAGCCCCCAGAATGTTTGGTAGGCCTAACGTCAGTGTAATTAAATAAAGTGGGTATATTTCACAAATCAAACATGGCAAACAGCAAATAATTACAGAAGAAAAATTCTTACTTGTGATAACTGTATGGCAAGGAGAAGGAAGCCAATGTAAGTGATCGCCATTTTAGTCATTTTGTCGGGTTCGTTCTTATCCTCAATTAGGCGAGTAGCGTAACCGGTCTGTCTATGGCTTTTTCCCCTCTCACGGTACATGATTAGAGTGTAAATCCAGGGGATTTTATACCCCCACCGATTGTGACGTCAAGGTCAACAGGCTCGTCCCCAAAACCACCTATCTATCTTGCCCCTCCAATGGAAACCTACAATTTACCCTAAGCGTCCCATAAAACATGGTTTCGCCAACTTGGTCCTGGCCTTTCAATTAAGACATAGACAACCAGGTGAGGGTAGTTCATCCCTAATTAGTGTAGCGACTTTATTTCATCAATCAAGTACACTCGGCCCCATCCTGGAATGAGTTTGACACGTGCTTTACAGCGTCTTTGATTTACTGTCAGCAATTCAAATAATAGCCTTTGTGTTTTTTTTATCACTGTCTTTTTTATGCCTATATATCACGGTCAGTGAATATGCCTATTAATTCACAAGTTTATCATTTGAAGAGCTTGATACTATTATGATCTCTCCTCAGAGTTTATCACCGGTTGTCCTCCCTGAACATATTGGGGGCATTTTCTACACTAGGCCTATAGTTAGTTTAGGATGTTCAAAATATTGGCTATTATGTTATATCCTGATGATAAATTCCAAATAAATGTTTTACACAAAACATTTTGCAAAGTATAAGGGAGTTATACTCCAGTGTAGTAGATGGCGGTAACGCAACATTTATTGGATGCCAACCGCTGTTAAACCTAATCGAAGAAGACAACTAATTTGTCCCTCCACAGTTTCCGTAGTAGTGTTTTACGTCCAGTACTTCCGGAAAACAAGAAAAAAGCAATCCAAAGCTCTAAGAGGTCGCAGTCAGATCGAAGACAATATCACAACAACGAACTTGGTTTAGAATTTTGGTAGGTGGAATAGTACGAAGTGTTTGCCTCTCCATGCTGCTGTGTCGCATTTCAGCAGTGAGCCAGAGCGTAGCGAGATGGGGAACGAGTGTTCGGAGAGGCACCCTTCTCCACCCCGCACTCTCCTTCAACTCCAGCCGTTGTCAAAATGTCAGCTCCACCGAAGGTACGGTTCACCCTGCAGCCGCCCAGGGTGCGGGGCCGTACCGCGACAGTGTGTTGCTTCCCCGTACTGAATTCCCCATGAAACTAACCGGACAGAAACTCATAGACCGGGAGGTACAGATACAACAGGTAAGAAGAGTGCTCTAGTCTAGTTTGCTAACGTCATACTAACTAGTTAGCTTACCAGTGAGCCACATGTTTCGAAACGGGCGCGTGTGACCGATTGCTAAGGAATGTCAGATAAACAAACAAGAGGTTTACAAGCCACTGCAAGACTCATTTTGGTTAGCTATCTAACCTTTCTCAATGAGACGGTGTCTGAAATTCAGCTATGTGCCTGTGTTATGACTTCAGACTTGACAGTAATATGTCAGTGTATTGATTCTGTGTCTAGGAGTGTGGCTTTGCAGAACTCTACTCATGGCAGAGAGAGAGGAAGGCCAAGAAGGAATACTGTCTCCACGATGGCCCCCCATACGCCAACGGGGACCCACATGTGGGACATGCCCTCAATAAGGTGTTGTTATTTGCTACATTTGCCATTTTAGTCATTTAGCAGGTAATCCAGCTGTGCAATATTTCTCAACTGGACTTGAAACCAGAACAGAGATTAGTCAGTGCTGGCTCTCACTGGCAAGACAAGGCCTTTATCATAATGATTCTTTGGTGTTGTGTGTTCCAGATCCTCAAAGACATCCAGAACCGCTTTGAGATGCTGAGGGGGAAACAGGTTCACTTTGTCCCAGGCTGGGACTGCCATGGGCTGCCCATTGAGCTGAAGGCACTGGGAGAGCTGGGAACCAGTGGACTGAGCCCTCTGCAGATAAGACAGAAAGGTCAGTGGGGCAGGGAACACTTATTGTGGATGGATGGAACTGACTAGGTATCAAACACAGGTCACCAGCGAGACCTGGCTAGGATCATGTTAGCCTATTGAGCTGAAAGTGTAGGCTGTTAAAAGCGTAGGCATTCGCTTTTGGATCTTATACAAATATTCAGGTCTCAGACAAAATGACTCATCACATGACTATGGTTCACTGAAACACAAAAACAACTCTGCCTATTGATTTAATAGAATCTGATATCCCCCTGTGTATGTATAACACCAGAAAATCAGCTGTGTCTGTTGATGAACTCTGGTCCCTCTGCTCTCCAGCTCGGGAGTTTGCAGAGGGGGCGATCACTCGTCAGCGCGCTGCCTTCCAGCGCTGGGGCGTGATGGCGGACTGGGATAAGTGCTACTACACCTTTGATGGGACTTATGAGGCAGCTCAGCTTAAGGTCTTCCAGGACATGCACAGCAAGGTGGGATATATTCTATCAATTTGGGTCAGCCTGCCTCTCCAGAAGATCTGACACTCATTCTTTCACTCGCTCGCTCTCTCTCCCCCAGGAGCTAACTGTTTGTTCTTGTGTTATAATTTCTAGGGTCTGATCTACCAGGACTACAAGCCAGTTTTCTGGTCTCCTTCCTCCAGGTAGGCAGCACTTAGTGACTTCTGGATATAGTCTCTGCTACACAGCTCTTCCACATACTTTTGGCCATGTAGTGTATGTGGATACCCCTTCAAATTAGTGGATTCCATAATTTCAGCCACACCCATTGCTGACAGGTGTATTTTATTTATTTAACCTTTATTTAACTAGGCAAGTCAGTTAAGAACAAATTCTTATTTACAATGACGGCCTAGGAACAGTGGGTTAACTGCCTTGTTCAGGGGGAGAAAAACAGATTTTTACCTTGTCAGATTGGGGATTCGATCTAGCAACCGTCCGGTTACTAGACCAACGCTCTGACCACTAGACTACCTGCCACCCAGTGTATACAATCGAGCACACAGCCATGCAATATATCCATAGACAGAGATTGGCAGTAGAATTGCCCGTACTGAAGAGCTCAGTGACTTTCAAAGTGGCACCTTTCCAACAAGTCAGTTTGTCAAATTTCTGCCCTGCTAGAGCTGCCCCGGTCAATTGTAAGCGCTGTTATTGTGAAGTGGAAACGTCTAGGACCAACAACGGCTCACAGAACGAGACTGCCAAGTGCTGAAGCGCATAGTGCGTAATAATCGTCTGTCCTCTGTTGCAACACTCACTACCGAGTTCCAAACTGCCTCTGGAAGCAACGTCAGCACAAGAACTGTTCGTCAGGAGCTTCATGAAATGGGTTTCCATGGCCAAGCAGCCACACACAAGCCTTATAGGTTTATGTTTAATTTATTTGCACCAAAGAAACAACTTATTGTCAACAATACAGATAAAAACATTGAAATAAAAAAACGGTGTGCAGGTGTGGTTGGAAGCCCATTGGCTGAAATGTAAACCACACCACAAAAAACAATACATTTTTATTTCACCTTTATTTAACCAGGTAGGCCAGTTGAGAACAAGTTCTCATTTACAACTGCAACCTGGCCAAGATTTTTTATTTTTATTTTGTTTTACCTTTATTTAACTAGGCAAGTCAGTTAAGAACTAATTCTTATTTTCAATGACGGCCTGTGGCTTAACTGCCTTGTTCAGGGACAGAGCGACAGTTTTTTACCTTGTCAGCTCGGAGACCTTTCGGTTACAAGTCCAATGCTCTAACCACTAGGCTACCTGCTGCCCATGAAGATGAAGCAAAGCAGTGCGACAAAACAACAACACAGGGTTACACATAAACAAACGTACAGTCAATAACACAATAGAAAAGAAAATAGACAAATCTATGTACAGTGTGTGCAAATGTAGGGAGGTAGGCAATAAATAGGCCCTAGAGGTGAAAATAATTACAATTTAGCATTAATGTAAATAATAATATGGGGATGAGGTAGTCAGGTGTGCTATTTACAGATTGGCTGTGTACAGGTACAGTGATCGGTAAGCTGCTCAGTTAGCTGATGCTTAAAGTTAGAGAGGGAGATATAAGACTCCAGCTATAGTGATTTTTGCAATTCGTTCCAGTCATTGGCAGCAGAGAACTGGAAGGAAAGGCGGCCAAAGTAAGTGTTGGCTTTGGGGAGGACCAGTGCAATATACCTGCTGGAGCGCGTGCTACGGGTGGGTGTTGCTATGGTGACCAGTGAGCTGAGATAAGGCGGGGCTTTACCTAGCAAAGACTTATAGATGACCTGGAGCCAGTGGGTTTGGCGACGGATATGTAGTGAGGGCCAGCCAACGAGAGCATAGAGGTCGCAGTGGTGGGTAGTATATGGGGCTTTGGTGATAAAACGGATGGCACTGTGATAGACTACATCCAGTTTGCTGAGTAGAGTGTTGGGGGCTATTTTGTAAATGACATCGCCGAAGTCAGGGATCAGTAGGATAGTCAATTTTACGAGGGTATGTTTGGCAGCATGAGTGAAGGATGCTTTGTTGCGAAATAGGATGCCGATTCTAGATTTAATTTTGGATTGGAGATGCTTATTGTGAGTCTGGAAGGAGAGTTTACAGTCTAACCAGACATCTAGGTATTTGTAGTTGTCCACATATTCTAGGTCAGAAGCGTCCAGAGTAGTGATGCTAGTCGGGCGGGAGGGTGCGGGCAGCAATTTGTTGAAGAGCGTGCACTTAGTTTTACTAGCATTTAAAAGCAGTTGGAGGCCACGGAAGCAGTGTTGTATGGTGTTGAAGCTTGTTTGGAGGTTTGTTAGCACAGTGTCCAAGAAAGGGCCAGATGTATACAGAATGGTGTCGTCTGTGTAGAGGTGGATCAGAGAATCACCAGAAGCAAGAGCGACATCATTGATATTTACAGAGAGAGGAGTCGGCCCGAGAATTGAACCCTGTGGCACCCCCATAGACTGCCAGAGGTCCGGACAACAGGCCCTCCGATTTGACACACTGAACTCTATCTGAGAAGTAGTTGGTGAACCAGGCGAGGCAGTCATTTGAGAAGCCAAGGCTATTGAGTCTGCCGATAAGAATGTGGTGATTGACCGAGTCGAAAGCCTTGGCCAGGTCAATGTAGATGGCTGCACAGTACTGTCTTTTATCGATGGCGGTTAGGATATCGTACACGAGTACAAAAATAAAGTTTTTAAAACGGATAACAAAACTTCTAATTATAAATGAATTGATCAGTAACCATGATCACCATGCGCAATGTCAAGCATTGGCTGGGGGGATGTAAATCTTGCCACCATTGGACTCTGGAGCAGTGGAAACACGTTTTCTGGAGTAATGAATCACGCTTCAGCATTTGGCACTCTGACAGACGAATCTCCATAGACAATTATTCCTCCATGGAAAAGATTGTGAACAGCCCTTCAAATTAGTTGATTCGGCTATTTTCCGAATCCACCAATAACGTGCTCCTGGCGGATGTCAGCATAGTGCCAACTGTAAAGTTTTGTAATGGAGGAATAATGTTGAGGCTGTTTTTCCAGGATGTTGGGGCTGTTTTTCATGGTTTGTCTAGGCCCCTTAGTTCTAGTTAAGATAAATCTTAACGCTACAGCATACAATGACATTCTTGACGATTCTGTGCTTCCAACTTTGTGGCAACAGTTTGGGAAAGGCCCTTTCCTGTTTCAGCATGACAATGCCCCCGTGCACAAATCGAAGTCCATACAGAAATGGTTTGTTGAGATTGGTGTGGAAGAACTTGACTGGCCTGCACAGAACCCTGACCTCAACCCCATCAAACACCTTTGGGATGAATTGGAATGCCGACTGCGAGCCAGGCCTAATCGCCCAACAACAGTGCCCAACCTCACTAATGCTCTTGTGGCTGAATGGAAGCAAGTCCCCGCAGCAATGTTCCAACATCTAGTGGAAAACCTTCCCAGAAGAGTGGAGGCAGTTATAGCAGTAAAGGGGGGGACCAACTCCATAATAATGCCCATGGTCTTGGAATGAGATGTTCAGCAAACAGGTGTACACATTCTTCTGGCCATGTAGTGTATCTCTGCTGCGTATCTCCCCCCCACCCCTCCGTTCATTCTCCTCCTCTTTACCTCTAATTCTTCCCCTCTCGCTCTCCCCAGGACAGCTCTTGCGGAGGCAGAGTTGGAGTATAACCCAAAGCACGTGAGCAAAGCAATCTACGTCACCTTCGCCCTGGCCACTCTGCCCCCTAAGATGGCGGAAGCTGTAGGGGAGTTGGGCAGCATTTCTGTGTTGGTGTGGACCACCCAACCATGGACCATCCCAGCCAACCAGGCTGTCTGCTTTATGCCCAATGCCCAGTAAGTGCTACTGTCAACAGACATCCCCTCCACACACACACCTGCACCTTCAGTACTATACGGTATAACTCCAATCTGTTGTAAATGTGTTCTAATATCTCACACACAGGTACTCAGTAGTGAAGAGGAGAGACAGCTCACAGCTCCTCCTAGTGGCCACTGAGCGTGTTTCCAGCCTGGCAACTCTGCTGAGCACAGAGCTGGAGAATGTGGGCACTTTCACAGGTAAACTGGACACACACTCAGACAGACACCTAAACATTGTCATGTCACTCTCACTTTCTCTTCCCATCCCCACCTCCAGGTGCAGAACTCGAGGGAGGAGTCTGCCAGCATCCCACCATTCCCAGGAAGGAGGTTCCATTGCTTCCAGCTAATTTTGTGACCATGGGCAAAGGAACGGGATTGGTCCACACAGCTCCTGCCCATGGGATGGAGGACTACAGTGTGGCCTCACACTTTAAACTGTCAGTGGTGCGTTCCTTTAGTTGACTAATATATCAATGGGATTGACAGAACAATATAAGTTGGCCAACTTCAAAAACATTCTGGCTTCCAGGCTAATAGTTTAAGTCTTCATGAACTTCCAATGACATCTGTCCTAGAGATGGGCACGGTTTGTATTTCTATTAAGGATTCCCATTAGCTCATCCTGGGGTCCAATCTCTTCCTGGGGTCCAATCTCTTCCTGGGGTCCAATCTCTTCCTGGGGTCCAATCTCTTCCTGGGGTTAATCAAATGTCCGAACGGATGGTAGTATTCGATTACTTGAGTGGGTGTTCATTTTCAGAGTGAACAAATTTCAGGACTATTTTAACAATGAAAAAGCTTTGTCTAAATTACATTATCCTTGTGACATTTTTACCTGCAATGATATACCAAAGAGTTTAATAACCACTACATTTGAAATTCCTAATTTAATGAAACTGCAAACTTTTGAGTGTAGTTTTTATAATGGTGCGTTACATTGCTATTGCCCCACTTCAAATGGCAATTACAGGCGCTCATCTAAGAGTTTCCACAATACCTGACACAAATCAACGCAAAACACTCACCAGAAAAAGGTTTTGTAACAATCAGTTATATCTTAGCGAAAGTCACACTTCTCTTTCACTGTTGCTGTTAGCCAAACTACTGAAGTCAAGCAGCATGTCTGCTGTTTACCTGCCGTGTGCATTTGTGTCGCTCTGATTTGGTCGATAGTCTATCATTTTTTTTTGGTGTAATTCTTTAAATAACAATGTCAATTTCGACTCCGTGTATCTGAATGTCATATTATTTGTGTGTGTATTTTCCCTGGTCTAGGAGTGTATCGTGGATGAGGAAGGCAGGTTCACTGAGCTGGCAGGGCCTGAGCTACAGAGTCTCTCTGTGATGGGGGAGGGAAACGATACAGGTAGGAAGAAACGATTGTGAGAGAGACAGGGATGAGAATGCTTAACTTGTTTTGTCTAGTTCAACTTCTTGCTCTCTTTGTATAAGCTTTTGTGTGTGTTTTGTGTGCATGTCAGTGATCTCCATGCTGAAGGCTGTCGGTTCTCTAGTGAAGGAGGAGGAGTGTGTCCACAGTTACCCGTACGACTGGAGGAGTAAAGAGCCTGTAGTCATCAGACCCAGCAAACAGTGGTTCATTAACATCACCAGCCTCAAAGACAAGGCCAAGGTAGGAATCACACACTGAGGATAACTCTTACAAACAGGGATGAATCTCAGTTCTCACTGAGATACATTGAGAAGGATTTTTTCAAACAGGTGATGATTCTCACTGCCATACACTTAGAACAGGTCCCACTCACTAAGTTAGACTCTTAGAAACTGAGAATGATTCTTCTTATAGAGCGGGGATCAACTAAATTCAGCTGCGGGATGATTTTTTTCTTCTTCAGCGGATGGTCAGGGGGCCGGAACATAATTACAAATCATTTGTAGACTGCAAGAAGCCCAAAGAGAGAGGATATTTGACTAAAACATTTAGTTGTGGAACCCTGCTCTAGAGAATTAAGAAACTCTTTGTGTGTAGGAAGTGCTGGCTAAGGTGCGTGTGATCCCAGAATCGGCGAGGGGCAGTCTGTTGGCCCACCTGGACAGAAGACCGTACTGGTGTATCTCACGCCAGAGGAGCTGGGGTGTGCCCATACCTGTGTTCTACCACAAGGAGACAGGAGAGCCTCTCATTAACAAGTAACTACACACACCCACAAACATTCACACACTCAACGCCACCCCGCTCTGACCCCTGCACTCTCCCCCTAAAGGCACACTGTATCCCATGTGACCCAGCTGTTCTCAGAGAAGGGCAGTGACTGCTGGTGGGAGCTGCCCCTGGAATCTCTACTGCCACCAGAGGTGCTCAAGAAGGTGAGTCACCGCAGCACTTTCACTCACAAGTCAGTGAATTTGGTTGTATGATTAAAAGAGGATTTTAGCACCTTGTGTTTGTGTGAAGGTTAAGGTATGTGTGTGTTTGTCAGAGTAAAGCAGGAGAGGTAACGGACTACGAGCGTGGTGATGATGTGTTGGACATCTGGTTTGACAGTGGAACCTCCTGGGCTGCTGTTCTTGAAGGTGAGGCTCTGTGTTTAGCTAACCTGGCGAAGCTACGTACTACATCTGCCAAGTATTCTTACACTAGTGATTACACTTTTCTTCGAATTCAAGGCTGTGTCTGAAGGTTGTTTTCTTAGCTAGGCCTAGCTAAATCACAATTTGCTAAGTGTCCTTACTGCACTAACCAGTTATTGAATACTGTACAAACTGCCTGGTAATGCTATCTCTCTCTGGCACATGGCTTATCTTGAATTGTTTATGCATTAGAAATGACTTCTATCTCGTGTGAAGCGTGTCTAGTCCTCGTACATCAGCCATTAGCTTTATCTCTCTCTGGAACACGCTGTGACACCTTACTGAAGTGTTTTATAGTCAGATAATGAGGAAGTCTTTAATTTGTTTGGATATTGTTCTTGTTGTGGCCTTTGGCAAGACTGACATCCAACATACAGCCACACAATTTTCCAAGGTTTACCCATGTTGTCCATGTGAGTGGTTGTGTTGTGTTTTCAGAAATGAAGGAGGAGAGTGACACTGACTCTGAGTCACGGCTCAGCTGGCTCCCTACCTCCCTACGCAAACCCCTGGTGCCAGGTTAATAACCCCCAGACCCCTCTTCTACTCATCCCTCCTTCCCCCCCTTTTCTACTCATCCCTCCTTCCCCCCCTTTTCTACTCATCCCTCCTTCCCCCCTTTTCTACTCATCCCTACTTCCCCCCCATTTCTACTCATCCCTCCTCCCCCCCTTTTCTACTCATCCCTCCTTCCCCCCTCTTGTGCTCATCCCTCTTACTTCCTCTCCATCTCTTCTCTCCATTTCCTTTTTTCTATTGATTTCTGTTTCTTTCTCTCACTATTCCCCCCCCCCCCCCTGACTCTGTCCTGCTCTCTTCCCCTTCTCTCCACAGCATGTGGGACTCTGAGCACCTTGTTTGGGAGCTGAGCACCTTAAAGATTGGTTATCAATAAGATTCACTCCCTGGCTGCGCTCTCTGTTTAGTCAGCAGTCTCTCTCTTTGGCAGCAAGGGAGGATCTCCCCCTGAAAGCCTGGTGACTGTACCTGTGCTACTGTCTAAGGCAGGAGCACTACGGTCTCTAAGCCTCTCTCTAACCTCTACAGTACCCCGTGGCTTTGGAAGGCTGCCTCGCCATGTAACGTTCCTGTACTGTCTCTCCCAAGGCTGGCCAAGGTGGAATGTCTGTCGCTACTACTTTCACGCAGGGCATTGGTCAAGGCATGGTTGCATAATCTTGGTATACTTGTCATGCATTGTCTCAATGTCCTCACTAGCAGTGGCTGTGTTCTCTGTCCCTCTAGACTTGTCCTACCTCTTGTGAACAAAGTCAGTGATGTTCCCCTGATACTAACCATCTGGCTTTCATCTCTGTTCGCATGAATTGGTTAAGAACAAAACACTGCAAAGAACTAAACATGTTTTTCCACTCGCTCCCTCTCTCTCGTCAGACTCGAGGGCTGATGTGTATGTGGAGGGAAAGGACCAGATAGGCGGTTGGTTCCAGTCGTCTCTGCTCACCAGTGTCGCCGTGCTGAAAAGGGCACCCTACAAGTCAGTGAAATACTTCTTATGTCTATGTGTGCTTGTTGTAAATGTGTCTGTAAGAAAGCCAGTGAAGAAACGGTATTCATAACTTTCTCTCTCAGGGCTCTGATGATGCATTACTTTCTCTCTCAGGGCTCTCATGATACATGACTTTGTGATAAGTGAAAAAGGAGAGAAGATGTCCAAGTCTTTAGGCAACGTAGTAGACCCCGATACAGTCATCCACGGGGGGGAGGTGAGAGGCTGTGGATGAGACCTAAACTTTCTGGAGAAACACACACACACTTCCGGGGTGGTCAACAGTGTTAGTCCTTAAAGGCTTTCACCCTACCCCACTCTCCTATCTCTTTCCCTCTATTTCTCCCAGGACCCCAGTGTGTCTCCTGCCTATGGAGTGGATGTGTTGCGTTGGTGGGTGGCAGAGTCCAACGTCTTCTCTGAGGTCCAGATCGGCCCCAACGTGCTCAACTCAGCCAGAGACAGCATCAATAAGGTGAGTCTCATGGTGTCTACTATCTGTGGGTTTGTCAGTCTGTCTGAAAAAAAGTATATCTGTGTAGAAGTCTTGTTACCTGCTTCTCCACACTGCTGTAATAACTCTTCCTCGTCTCTTTCTAGTTGAGGAATACCCTGAAGTTCTTGCTAGGGAATCTGCAGGGTTTTGACCCTCGTACCCAGGCAGTGGACCCTAAAGAAATGCACTACATCGACCAGTACCTACTGCACCTTCTACGGAACTACAGTATGAAGATGACAGATGCCTACAATGATTTTGGTGCGGGCAGGGCCATCCGCCTGCTCCAAGCCTTCATCACCAGAGACCTCTCCAAGTTCTACTTCAGCATCATCAAGGACAGGTACTGATACTCTTGCTAAATACTACTACCACCACTACTATTGTTATTACATTGTCTACTACTACTCTGTTACACTTATGACAACACAATAATGACTAATGTCATTGCTACTATATGGCACTATTAATAATGTGTTACTCTCTCCCTCTCCCAGGCTGTACTGTGATCCTGAGGACTCGTTGGGTCGGCGGTCCTGTCAGACGGTTCTAGAGGAGATTCTGGACGGAGTGACGCGCTCCATCGCTCCTATCCTACCTCACCTGGCCGAAGAGGTCTACTTACACGCCCCAGGACATAACGGTATGGCCTTCTGTGTGCGCGTGCCTGCCTGCCTGTACCTGTGTGTGTCAGTGACTCTGAAAGTCTCTATCTTCAGAGGGGGAGACCCTGTTCAGGAGTGGCTGGATTAAGAGCAGTCCTGTGTGGCGGAGGCCGGGATTGGAGGAAGCCGTGGAGGGGGCATGCGCTATCAGGGATTCCTTCCTGTCCTCTATCCCAGGACGCAATGCAGCCGAGTATGAGCTGACCATAGAGATTGAGCCTGGCCTACTGTTTGAACTCATTGAGGTAAGGGGGCAGAATGCGCTCTCTGATGTCCTCATAATCACTATAGCACAAATGGCTGAGATGTAGTTGTATGGAAGTGACGGTCTTTCACGTCTCAGAAAGGCGACTCCAAGTTGGCTACCACAAACTTTACCTATCTAATCTCGCTCTTTCTCAGTCTCTCCAAGAAGAACCTACTTCCTCTTACTCTCAGCTAACAGAGCTGATGATGTCATCGCGGACAACCCTGACCAGCGCCCTGCCCAGAGACCTGCCCAATGATGCCCTCATCAGCAACGGCAGTTTCCTCATCAACCTTGAGGGTGAGTCCCAGCTAAGCTAACACTAGCACATTTCCAATGCTGAATCCAAAAAAAAACTCGGGGTTCTATAGCGCTCCCGAGTGGCGCAGCGGTCTAAGGCACTGCATCTCAGTGCAAGAGGCGTCACTGCAGTCCCTGGTTCGAATCCAAGCTGCATCACATCCGGCCGTGATTGGGAGTCCCATAGGGGGGTGCACAATTGGCCCTGCGTCATCCAGGTTTGGACGGGGTAGTCCGTCATTGTAAATAAGAATTTGTTCTTAACTGGCTTGCCTAATTAAATAAAGGTTACTTTAAAAAATGTTTTTATATACAATCATATCCGCTTTTTTACATCTGCAGTAGGAGGTAGAACTGCGTTAGAGCTGTCAAATCCACAGGCAGCTCCTGGCATTATACCTAAAGCGGACATTGCCATTGGCTGCACGGAGCCCCATTAAGAAATCCCATGCAGCCTTGTTTACAAGTTCGAACACTGGAATGTGAGATGTAATCTACACCTTTATTAAGATGATGCAAATCCTCATTATTTAGTTTAAGGATTTTTTTTATTTGAGCGTCATTATTTCTATATAGCCAACACTTTCTCATTCTGAACTTCTAACGCGAGTGGGATGGGTGTGGCTTCGTGACACTGATCAAGATAAGCTGCTCACCAATTTGACAGCTCCAACACAGTTAATAGCCAATTTCTACTTGCTCTAGCAATGCGATCCGGAGGCTCCGTATGGAGGGTTTGACACAGTTGACGGTAGGTGAAGCAGGAGGTCCTGTATAAAACACTCACTTTCTTGACAACTTCCTTCACAACAGCTCTGCTCAGTGAAGCTCAAGAAGTATGAATGCTCTGACTACTTCTACGGAGGCCGCATCGCAGTATATTCTGTACAGCCACTGCAGGCGTCGGATTGACCTTTTAGGCCTACACCTATATTGTGTTTATACAGGACCTACTGCTCCCCACCTACCGTCAACTAATCATGTACATATGGAGCTATAAGGAGCCCTCCACATTGTTACAAATTTTGGGAGGCGCACGGCGATGACGCTCCAGAGACTCCGAAATTGCATCACACCCACCTTACGGAGCCTCTGGATCGCCAACCCGGAGCAAGCATGAATTGTCTTTTACACTGAAACTTTTATACTGAAACTTCTGTACTTTTGGAAACTAGAATATGAAAAGGGTTCGGTACTATAATGTTTGTTACTTTCCAGTAGTGGCGCGTAGGTAAAATCACACGGGAAGCCAAGCCAGAAATAAAAACTAAAAAGCCATATTACAACCAGTGATGTAGTGGAGGGTAAATACTGTTTACACCTTCTTTTTTTGTGAAAAAGCATTTTCACCTTTTTGGTTGTTCACTGCTCTAGAAAGTTGAGTGAAGTTCAATCTCGTGCTTCACTTGGTGGGCTGATAATTCTAAGTGGCAAATTTTATTGGTCACATACACGTGTTTAGCAGATGTTATTGGCCACATACACGTGTTTAGCAGATGTTATTGGCCACATACACGTGTTTAGCAGATGTTATTGGCCACATACACGTGTTTAGCAGATGTTATTGGCCACATACACGTGTTTAGCAGATGTTATTGGCCACATACACGTGTTTAGCTGATGTTATTGGCCACATACACGTGTTTAGCAGATGTTATTGGCCACATACACGTGTTTAGCTGATGTTATCGCGGGTGTAGCGAAATGCTTGTGTTTCTAACAGTGCAGTAATATCTAACAAGTAATATCTAACAATACACACATCTAAAGGAATGGAATTAAGAATATATAAATATTTGGACGAGCGACGTCAGAGTGGCATAGACTAAGAATAGAATACAGTATATACATATGAGATGAGTAATGCAAAAATATGTAAATATTATTAAAGTGACTAGTGTTCCATTATTAAAGTGGCCAGTGATTTCAAGTCATATGTGTATGTATGGCAGCAGCCTCTAATGTGCTAGTGATGGCTGTTTAACAGTCTGATGGCCTTGAGATAGAGCCTAAAAGACAGCTTCTGTCGCAGCTTTGATGCACCTGTACTGACCTCGCCATCTGGATGATAGTAGGGTGAACAGGCAGAGGCTCAGGTGGTTGTAGGTGTCCTGGAGGGCAGGTAGTTTGCCCTCGGTGATGCATTGGGTAGACCACACCACCCTCTGGAGAGCCCTGCGGTTGTGGGCAGTGCAGTTGCCATACCAGGCGTTGATACAGGATGCTCTCAATTGTGCATCTGTAAAAGTTTTAGGTGCCAAGCCAAGTTTCTAAAGTCTCCTGAGGTTGAAGAACCACACTGTCTGTGTTGGTGGACCATTTCAGTTGTCAGTGATGTGTACGCTGAGGAAATTGAAGCTTTCCACCTTCTCCACTACTGTCCCGTCGATGTGGATGGGGGGGGGGGGGGGTGCTCCCTCTGCTGTTTTCTGAAGTCCACAATCAGCTCCTTTGTTTTGTTGACATTGGGTGAGTTTTATTTTCCTGGCACCATAATCCCAAGGCCCTCACCACCTCTCTGTAGGCAGTCTCGTCATTGTTTGTAATCAGGCCTACTACTGTTGTGTTGTCTGCAAACTTGATGATTTGAGTTGGAGGAGTGCGTAGCCACGCAGTCATGGGTGAACAGGGAGTACAGAAGGGGGCTGAGCACGCACCCTTGTGGGGCCCGTGTTGATGATCAGTGAAGTGGTGGTGTTTCCTACCTTCACTACCTGGGGGCGGCCCGTCAGGAAGTCCAGGTCCCAGTTGCAGAGGGCTGGGTTCAGTGCGATGCGATGGTGATGCTATTGTGGCGGTAAGCAAATTGAAGTGGATCTAGGGTGTCAGGTAAGTTATGTGTAACCTTTATTTAACTAGGCAAGTCAGTTAAGATCAAATTCTTATTTACAATGACGGCCTAAGTTAGAGGTGATATGATCCTTGACTAGTCTCTCAAAGCACTTCATGATGACAGAAGTGAGTGCTACGGAGCGATAGTCATTTAGTTCAGTTACCTTTGCTTTCTTGGGTGCTGGAGACACAGATCGGATGCAAGCAGAGACAGGTTAGTAGTACAGTGGTTCCCAAACTTGGGGTCGGGGATTCATATGGGGTCCCCTAGAGTTGAAATTATCAAACACAATAACTTGTTTATCTTTAAATGGGTATAGAATCCAACATTTTAGAGTAGAGTAAACTTTTACTGTGAGAATGCACTTTAATGTCATTATGTGTTGGGACAGCCTGTGGGACCTAAATTTGATTGAAATATAAAAACAATTTAAATATAAAACTGCTTTACAGATAGTAGTGACACAAACAGTGGCGAGGCTGATGCAGGCTGCAATGCAGGAGGCAGAGAGGGGAAGCAAACAGAGGTTACAGTTGTTCCCAAACTTGGTTGGTGGGGTCCCCTGAAATATAAATGGGGTCCCCAGAGAATCTAATCTTAACAAACACAACTTGTTCATCTTCAAATGGGTATACTGCCCTTCCAAGCAAAAAGGCAGTAACTGCTCATAGTGTGGAAATGAGAAAAATAGCTTTTATTTACCTTGGTTTCACAGTAACTTTATGCAGTTACTGCTAACATGACCCCCATTTTCTCCAAAACACAATACAATGGAGGTAGGATACTTGTCCACATAATTAAGCATGTATTTAATTTAGCAAAAATGACTAACTCATTTTTGACCAAATGAGCAGTTAACTGCCTTTTTGCTTGGTAGGGCAGTTTAAACTACAACATTTTAGATTCAACTAAGGGCTTTTTATACGGGTGCACTTTAGGTGTTTACAATACAGAACTGAATTACATGAGATGCTAAGAACATGAACGCGATATGCGTTTTTTGTCATTTTTTTACTACAGAAAATTACATTTAGGCCTTCCCAATAGACCTGCATGAAAATGCAATCAAACAATACAGTTCTAAAAATGTCATGTTTTGGTTTATATCGGTGGTTGTTAGTCTTATCTAGTTTACCCCTGCCCTTTTTTTCTACCACTACATCCCTGATTACAACCTGTGTTGTGATAATTGCATTGTTTGCTTTATAACCTGTTAGTTCATATTCCTTCCCACCGTGATAATATAGGCCTAAGTCAGAGACTATAAGAGAGAGAATAAATTCAGCCACACCTTTGTTTCATCACAAAACCAGAGGGCAACATCCGGTTTAGTCCACAAAGCAAAGCATATTGCATGTAACAAACAGTTACATGACCTACAGCATGGTCAAGCAAGTTAATGTTTCCAACATGTTCAGACTACTAAACAACTATTGATTTAGAACCATGGAGAGGTACCGCAAGTCACAAAGAAAACAGGAGCTGCCTCCACTATTCCAGCAAAATGCTTTGTGAACATTTCAACATTATCAAATCACTTATGCTTAGTCTATTTTTTATTTATTTAACCTTTATTTAACCAGGAAAGGCTCATTGAGATTTAAAATCTCTTTTTCAAGAGCGTCCTGGCTAAGATAGGCAGCGCCAAGTCGTTACAAAAATTAGACAGACAACATGAAAAACTACAAGTAATCTAGTAAAAACCATAGAATTCACAAGAGTATAACAAAATCAAAAACAGCAAATTAAAAACATTGACAGGTCAGGGAATCAGTCTCAAGATCATTCATCAGTGATTTAAAAATACCAATCGGGACAAGTTCTTCCAGTTTAAAAGTATTTTGTAAGGCATTCCAAGACGATGGCGCAGAGTACATAAAAGCCCTTTTACCAAATTCAGTTCGGAAATTTGGAACAGTTAGCAAGATAAAGTCCCTCGAACGAAGAGAGTACCCACCACATTTCTGAACAATTAAAATGCCCAAATAAAAAGGTAGTAAACCCAAAATGGCTTTGTAAATAAAAGTATACCAGTGACTGAGCCTACGAGTGACTAGAGAAGGCCAGCCAACCCTGGTATATAAAGTGCAGTGGTGCGTAAGGGTTTTGCAATTTAAAATAAATCTCAAAGTGCCATGGTAAAGGGTGATCTCAAACACTGAGCGGAAGCATTCATATATAAAATATCCCCATAGTCTAGTAAAGGCATAAATGTAGCTGATACTAGCCTCCTTCTGGCTTCAAAAGAAAAACAAGCCTTATTCCTAAAATAAAATCCTAATTTCAGCTTCAATTTTTTTGTAAGTTGTTGAATATGCATTTTAAAAGAGAGTCCATCATCAATCAAAATTCCAAGATATTTATATGAGGTTACAACCTCAATCTCCTTGCCCTGACAGGTAGTAATAGGTGAAAGGTTCAGAGGTCTATTTCTTGCTTTAGAAAACACCATTAGTTTAGTTTTGTCAGTATTGAGGATAAGCTTCAATTGAGACAAGGTATGTTGAACAGTATTAAAAGCAGTCTAATACAGTGACAACTAAAACATTCCAAAAACAATTTAGTCCAATCAGCGTAAGATCAAGTGGCTGTCCATGGCACTGATTTCTGTGTGTGCGTAAGTAGAAAAAACAGTTGATTTACCCTACTTGAAGAGAAACGCCAATGCCATCCTCTCATGTTGCCGAAACGGTTTGTGACTCTGTCATACAGTACACACTTAGTTTTTGTTGTCCTAGGCTACCTGGCCAGGCCAGAGGCACAATGTATGAATTTATGGTTGGAGCAGATTTGCCGTTATATTCATTGGCAAGTACTTAAAATTAAGTGAAACCACAAGTCCAAATCCCTATATCCGTCCATAGCTAATTTAGGAAATGTCCAATTTTAGCTAGCTAGCCACCAGAGGGCAACAATTTAAAAAAAATTCTGCCAATGAAGTTTGGGTTGATGTGATTGGTGTGAAGCCAAGTCCAAACTGGTTTCCCTTTACACTTTTTGTTTTGGTGTGCCAGGACCATTCACAGTTGAGCTCACTCAGTTTCTCAATACTGATTGGCTATTATTATATACTTTTTTTCATTAAGGCGAAATTATTTGTAATCTGTAGCACCATGAAATCAGCCAAAACAAGCTCAATAACTCAATGCATGCACACGTTCTTATTGAATAGGCCTAGGCTACATCTTGATTTACCGTTCAAATAAATGACCATTATGTAGTTAAATTGATTGTGTAGTTGATTTATTAATGTATACATGGCTGTCTCTCTAAAACAATTGTCCTAAAAAAACTAATGTAATATTGAACAGAGCAGTAGCTGAGTTTCTCTCTGTGACTTTGGCTAATATGCCTTTTTTTACACTGTGGTTTGTTTTTGTATTGTGATACTAAACCTGGTATCAGTATCTAAGTCAATTCTGGTATCGTGACCACTACCTCCAAAACTTCAGCTATGCGAGTGTCTGCTATCGCCAGTTAACACTTGATCTGATTGAATCTTTGCCTTAGGCTTTTTTTTTTAACTGGCAGCCCAATTCTGAACTTTGTTTTCACTAATTGGTCTTTTGACGAATCAGATCAGCTCGAAAAAAGAAAAAAAAAGAGCTGATGTGATTGGTCAACACCAATTAGTGTAAAGAATATCAAAATTGGGCTGCCGGTTTAACGCAATCATAGTCTGTTCAAAACACCCAAGTGTTTTAGGGGTGATACAGTAACCGGGGTCGTGTTCACTAGACACCAAACCTTAACTTGTCGAATAAGAAACTTATTTTTGTTGTGAAACGTTTTCCCTTGAAAAATGTTTGTTTTAATATGGTGTCTGGGGTGCACTAATGAATATGACCTTGGTAACCTCCCTAATCATAGCCCCTAGTAACCTTTTTCTCTTTGTCCAATCAGGTGGGGTTATCCGTGAGGACAGTGCTTACCAAGTAGCGGCAGTGCCCACCTCCATGGCCCGGTGCCCGAGGTGCCGCCGGTACACCTCAGACTCTCCAGACTGCCCCTGCCCCCGCTGCCAGACCGTCCTTGCTAGGGCGCAGTGACACGTCCACCCGCACCCTTGTCACCATGACAACCTGCAAATTGCCCTCTGACCCGGTCTGTCTGCTGAACTGACTCCAGACAACCAGGGGTCAACAAAGACCCTGCTTAGCAACGCACTGAGAGGGGTAACAGCCAGACTGTCTGGCAGTTACCTAAATGACATTACCTACATTTTTTTTTCAGCTCTTCAACTGACATTGACGCTGGCATGCAGTGAGGATGGATGGTTTACAAGACAGGCTTTGTAAAACAAAGCACACATTTTATTTTGAGAGGGAATTGTCATGCAGTCCTTAAGACACCTCAGTAAGGTTTCAGTGATGTTTCCTAGAAAGGGACATGAATTGATAGTCCTGGACCCCTCCTATGAGGCACAGAGTGCAGTAATATACCTACTAAGAGAATCAAGTCATCGGGTCAGATTATTGTATGTATTAAAAGGATATATAGGGGAAGGTACAACACTGAGCGCTTAGTTTTTTTTATTTGTATTCATGTTTAATGATAATCTGTATAGTACTCCTGTCCACTTGTACCAAATATATTAAAGGATTATCATTCAAATACACTCGGAAGCCAAGTAGGTGCAATATTCCTAAAAAGCCTCTTAAACCAGTGATTCCTATCACCCTTTGGAAATCACGGCGTCATTCAGTAGGGTACAAATGTATGAGTCTACCTGAATGGTCTAGAGAGAATCCCATGGCGGTTTGTACTGAACACCACGTTTCCCCAAAACGTTCTTGAACAGTCATTGAAGTACTTTTGGTGTGTGGCTTGAAGCAAAGAGTGACGTATTAAGGGCAGTGATGCATTGAACCCACAACCCAACCTCTCCCCAGTTTTTTTCCCCCCGTACTCAACGCAGCCATGTACTGCTACCATTTGGAAATGACCAGTGTTAACTGTTCTTACCCCAGGCCCAGAGAGAAACCATGCTGAGCATTCAACTTTTTTATTCTGCTGTCTGCCCCCAGTCAGTGTCTAGATTACAACTACAGAACAGTACAGTGGGTACAGGCACAGCTAGTAGTACTGCAGCATGTATAAATAACAGGTCTGTTTATCATACATCACTAATCTGAGGAAGGGATGCTTACTGAACAATATGGCACACCCCCTTTGAGTGGGTCGTTAAGTATGTTAAAAGGAAGAGCACAGGGGCTGCTAGGTATAGCTGGGAGACAAAGTAAAAATAATTGCCAAGTAGAAAGTGACAGGACATATCCAACTCCATCTAGCCCACCATATTCCATTCTGAAATACAGACTTGGACATTGGATCAACCTAATACAATGCTACTTATTTGAATCGGAATAAGATGAGTGAGCACTGGATTAAATTAAAAACACATCCTACCCCCTCTATCATTTACACTTAATTAGATCCAACTGAACACAAGCCTCCCTCCCATAAAAACAGGGTACCTCTACTTCCTGTACATGATGGGTAAATATACCAGTTCACTACTCCTATATTGGATGCTAGCAAGGAAAGCAAGAACGAAAATGCACAGAAGCCATCTAGTTCCCTCTGTCCTCTCTTCCTCCTCCCCCTCTTTCAGTCCTCTCCCTGCAGGGCCTCCACAGCCTCCAGTAGGTGTAGTGCCAGGCTGTACTGGCCGTGGTTCTCAGGTAGGATCTCTATGAGGCGGCTCACCAGCCTGCTGGTCTGACTCAGGGGCACCGACGGGCACCCCAGCTCACTGGGGTCCTGGGGACAACACACACACATGAATAGCATCAGTAGCCCACACAACTAGGGGGTTGAATTAGTTCCACAATATGATGTTCAGTGGTTATAGGTTGATGCAGAAAACTAGCTGGTCTCACCATGGCCTTAAGACAGGTGTTATGAAGGTGCCATAACATGTATTCAGGAGGCTGGTAAGTCTCACTATAGGCTTGAGACAGATGCCTTTAAGCACCTTGAGCCAGGTGTTCTACAGTGGTTATAACGTAACACAGAGGTTGATCTCACCATAGCCTTGAGCCAGGTGCAGAGTGTGGGGGGGAGGCGTGCCAGTAGCTCCATGGCGGGCCGGGTCTGGGTCTGGGTGTGGAGCAGGGAGTAGCTCAGCCTCTGGCCTGTTAGAACCAACAGCTGGGAACCCAACACGTCCTTATCCTCCACCTCGAACATCACCTGACAACACACACACCGCAGGCATCAATGTCATATATTGTGTGAGTGATCATACTCATTGTGTGTATAAAAGTTATTAAATATGACATGTGTATGAATATGTACACTCATAGGATAGTTTTAGGTACACCACCCGCTCACGAAAATGGATCTCTCCTACAGACAGTGGCTGTGGCTTGTTATAAAAAGCAGACAGGCATCGATGCATTCAGCTGCTGTTCTATTGAACGTTAGAATGTGTAAAACCAGTGACCTAAGCGACTTTGAGCGTGGTATGATCGTCGGTGTCAGGTGTGATCCAGTATCTCAGAAACAGCCACACAGGTTTACCCAGAATGGTGCGACTGACAAAAAACATCCAGTCAGCAGCAGTCCTTTGGGCGAAAACAGCTTGTTGATGAGAGAGGTCGAAGGAGAACGGCAAGAACCGTGCAAGCTAACAGGCGGGCCACAAACAGGCAAATAACGGAACAGTACAACAGTGGTGTGCAGAATGGCATCTCGGAACGCACAACTCGATCCTTGTCACCGATGGGCTATTGTAGCAGACAACCACACTGGGTTCCACTCCTACCAGATAAAAACAAGAGGGCTCCAGTGAGCACACGGTCACCAACACTGGACAATTGAGGAGTGGAAGAACATTCCGTTTATTTGAGTGGCCTGGTCAGTCCCCAGACCTCAACCCAATAGAACATCTTTGTGATGAGATAGAATGGGCTGTTCACAACATGAATGTACCAACGTCCAATCTGCAGCAACTGCGTGATGCCATCGCGTCAGCATGGACCAACATCCATGTGGAATATTTCCAACACCTTGTAGAATGCCATGAAGATTTCAGGCTGTTCTGGAGGCATAAGGGACTCCGACCCGGTACTCGATGGGTGTACCTAATACACATATAACATAAACCCCCCAGTGAGTGTATCAGTTTCTATCCAGTTACCAGCAGATGTGTATTGAGGGACCTGTTGGTGTTTATGACTACCCACCTGCTCTGCCCGGGGGTCCAGGCCCTGGTTGTACAGCTCACACACCAGATGTCTGCGCAGGAGGTCCGGGTTGACCTGCAGCAGGAGTCCCAGGTCCAGACACAGAGAGGGCCACGTCTTGTCCCCTGACCCAGGGCCCTCCACCGCCTCCCTCTGGGTCGTCACCCAGCCTGTCAACACCCTGAGCAGGAACTCCTGTCTGAGGGAGACCAGGCCAGGATCCATGTCTCCACTGGGCATCAGCTGGATGGACGACAGCTCTCTAAAGAAGGCATTCTTACCCTGGAAGAAGGAAAGACTTGCAGTGTATAGTGTAGGTCAGTGTTTCCCAACCTTCTCCTCAGGGCCTCCCACACGTTTCAAATGTTTGTTTTAACCCTAAAAACTGGCACACCTGACTCAATTAGTCAACTAATCATCAAGCCTGTGACTAATTGAATCAGGTGTGCCAGTTTAGGGTTAAAACAAACATGTGAAACATCTGGGGGGGGCCTGAGGAGAGGGTTGGGAAACACTGCTGTAGATGTTACGTGTGTACTCTGGTTTACACTACGTGTTTGTCTCACCTTGCTGTCGAACAGGCTGAGTGGTTTGACCCTGAGACTGAAGGTCATAGCAGTGTGGAGTAGAGAGGCCAGGAGATAGTGGTGTTGTACAAGGGGGTAGTGAACTCCCTTCTGCTCCAGGGCTAACTCTGCTATGGAGGCAGGTCCCTCTGCTCCCCCCCACACCTCCTCCACACACAGCTCTGGAGGGGTCACCTCTTCTACCCCTGAGTCTGCCTGGAGGAGAGAGGGGAGATGGGTTCAGAGTAACCAAGGACCAGCCTCACTTGCCAGTATCACTATAAAAACCATCCAGAGCACAGTCTCTGTGCAACTACAGATGCTTTAGTTCAAACATTTTTCTAAATCCTAGTGCTGCAGTAATGGTACACCGTTACTGTGACAAACTCTCTTGCATGGTGACATGCACATATACCCACTTTGCATGCAGCACATGCTTTTTACCTGTGCTGCAGCGCAGGGAAACATTTTAATCTGCCCAACTGTATGCATCCATCCATCTTTTTTGATCCGTACCTCCATCAGAATCTGTAGCAGCTGAACACAGGAGCCCAGGAATGATGTCATGGCGCAGTCTCCCATTCCCACATCCTGAATACACAGACAGACGTTATGTACACGTCTATTCACAACCAAAACGCAACAAGTCCCAATCAGAGAGGCAAACATGTAGCTGTAAGGCTGAATAGGGCAGGGCTGCTCACCCGTCGACACAGGCGGTCCTTAGGGGCCTTCCCCACCTGTGGAGAGGAAACGCAAACAGACGATCAATTGGAGCACTATAAAGAGAATCATGATCAGAATCAGGATACACTGATGTGAATCGGTGAATCGTTACATCCCTACAGAATGTTAAGTATGTGAGAGTTCTGATGAACATATTCTGTAGGGATGTAACGATTCACAGATACGCATCGATCCAAGGTTCAAATGTTTAAGATACGACTGAATCGGTAAGAAACTCGATTCAAATGTTACGTATCGCCGGTTCACTAACATGGCTCATATTACTTTATTTCCTCTGCTTCAGTGTCGAGCATGTAACTGTGTTGACAGTCATTGATCAACAAGTCCAGGCAATATCAGTAGCCTAGTCAAACTGCGCATTGCCTAACGAGAGGTAGGCCACCTGTCACCTTCAGCATTCAAATGTTTGTAAAATGGTTGCGCAATATTTGGCTTTATTAGTTGAGTAACAAGTTCAACCAATGTAATTTCAAGGTTATTGTTTCAAAGGTGCTGTTGAAAACGTCATTTTACCGGAATAGCCTAAGCTACCGCTGGAGACAACTCTCATTTGGCTATAGTGGACTAAACTCCACTCCATGGTGAAGGAAGATTCTGATGACTCCACAAACAGTGGAGCAGAGACCTGGCTTTGTGGAACCTAGCACCAACTACATCGATTCACCCAAGGTCAATACTTCAAATGCATTTAATTATCGAATGCCTACCTTGTACCTATGTTTGTCCTCTGTAGTTGCGTGCCTTTGTTTGCTGAAATCCATACATTTTCAATAAATGTTAATCAAATACAACCACTGACTTTTTCTTTGTTGAGATTCAATTGGCACATGCTTACTAGCTCAAACACTTTGAATCTGCAAAAATGATAAATTAATAAGTGGGTGATGGTGATTTCAGATCAAAAGTGGGGGGTACAAAAAGCAAACCCCCCTTATCTGATAGTGGGGTGGTAGGTGCCCAGTCTCCCTTGTGGCTTAGCCCTACATACACCATACATACTGAACAAAAATATCAACACACCATGTAAAGTGTTGGTCCCATGTTTCATGAGCTGAAATAAAAGATCCTACACATTTTTCATACGCACAAAAAACATTTTTCTCAAATGTTGTGCAAACAATTGTTTACATCCCTGTTAGTGAGCATTTCTTCTTTGCCAAGATAATCCATCCCCCTGACAGGTGTGGCATATCAAGAAGCTGATTAAACAGCATGATCATTACACAGGTGCATCTTGTGCTGGGGACAATAAAAGGCCACTCCTAATTGTGCAGTTGTCACACAACACAATGCAATTGGAAGGCTGACTGCATGAATGTCTGTCCACCAGAAGTTAATGTTAATTTATCTACCATAAGCCGTCTCCAATGTTGTTTTAGACAATTTGGTAGTGCGTCCAACTGGCCTCACAACCACGTGTAACCATGCCAGCCCAGGACCTCTACATCCGGCTTCTTCACCTGCGGGATCGTATGAGACCAGCCACCCGGACAGCTGATGAAACTGTGGGTTTGCACAATCGAAGAATTTCTGCACAAACTGTCAGAAGCCGTCGTCTCAGGGAAGCTCATCTGCGTGCTCGCGTCCTCACCAGGGTCTTGACCTGACTGCAGTTCGGCGTCGTAACCGACTTCAGTGGACAAATGCTCCCCTCCGATGGCCACTGGCACGCTGAAAAGTGTGCTCTTCATGGATTAATCCCGGTTTCAACTGTCCCGGGTAGATTGCAAACCGCATGTATGGTAGCGGTGGAGTTATGATATGGGCAGGCATAAGTTATGGACAACGAACACAATTGCATTTTATCGATGGCAATGTGAATGCACAGAGATACTGTGACGAGATTCTGAGGCCCATTGTCGTGCAATTCGTCCGCCGCCATCACGTGCATGAAAATGCACGGCCCCATGTCGCAAGGCCCTGTACACAATTCCTGGAAGCTGAAAATGTCCCAGTTCTTCCATGGCCTGCATAATCACCAGACATGAGCATGTTTGGGATGCTCTGATTTGACATGTACTACAGCGTGTTCCAGTTCCCACCACATTCAGAAACTTTGCACAGCCATTAAAAGAGGAGTGGGATAACATTCCACAGGCCACAATCAACAGCCTGATCAACTCTATGCAAAGGAGATGTGTTGCGCCACATGAGGCAAATGGTTGTACTGACTGGTTTCTGATCCACGTCCCTACCTTTTTTTAAGGTACACTATATATACAAAAGTATGTGGACACCCCTTCAAAATTATTGGATCGGCTATTTCAGCCACACCCGTTACTGACAGATGTATAAAATCAGCACACCGCCATGCAATCTCCATAGACAAACATTGGCAATAGAAGGGCGTGTAAAGCTTGTGGTGTAAGTGGTGTAAAGCTTGCCGCCATTGGACTCTGGATCAGTGGAAACGAGTTCTCTGGAGTGATGAATCACGATTCATCATCTGGCAGTCCGAAGGAGGTATCTGGGTTTGGCAGCTGCCAGGAAAACACTACCTGCCCCAATGCATAGAGCCAACTGTAAAGTTTGGTGGAGGAGGAATAGTGGTCTGGGACTGTTTTTCATGATTCAGGCTAGGCCCCTGTCATGACGTTGCCCTCTGGGTTTTCTATGCACCATCCCCCGACCTCTATATTCTGACACAAGGCTGTGTGAAGGCGGTCGTAAATTCCAAAGGGAATGTCCTGCCTCACAGGCCACAGTTTTGAGACAGAGTGGGTTTCATATAGAGAACAAAGGATTATTCCACCTCACAGGATTGGAGAACCGAACGACATTTTGGTTCTGGAGAAGGTATAAAAGATTGGTGAAGAATCCAGCTACAAACTGGTCCGTTTGGTACAATTTTGTGAAACTCAGAGACAATATGGCCATATTACCATACTAAGGTTTATATACTAGCCTCAGCGATGAGACTTACATCTAATGGTTGTATAACATTTATGAATAAGGATAAAGCTATTTGGAATATGTTGAGATGCTATGTACTTATGTTAATGTGAGAGAATTGTATGTCTGTTCAAAGCTTAACTAAGTCATCGGCATGCCCCCAGGGACATAGACAGGACAAGGCGTCATGTGACAGCCTTTTCTACGTTCAGTATATAAGCCCCACCCAGGGATTCTTTCGGCAGACCAGCTTACCTCGAGAAGAGAGAGAGCCAAGGTTTGACCATGCATTCCTCTACTGAACTTTAACCATACCACGTGGTTAAACTTTTAGACTATCGATACCAACAGAATAATAACAAGTCTTTGATATTAATTACTAGTCTGCAGCTAGAAATTCGGTATCATTGAACGCGAAGACCGATGAAACATTCATTCTATAACGACATTAATGAATGTCGCTTTGAAAGATCCATTCTAACCAAGAGAGAGAGAGAGGACGAAACTCTCCAACAAAGATCACGACGACACACTGAGCGTAAATATATATATTTATTGCAATTGTTTCCGAATGAGTGAGCGTTCATGTGCAAAGGTTTAGCATATCAATTGTTAATATTTATCAACTCTGTTGTGCCTCCTCAGCTGCCCTTTATCATCTTTTGTTTAACAAGCCACCATGCCGGTTTAGCCCACTAGGGAAAGTTCCTCTACCATTGCTTTGTAACGATACCTACTGTTTTGTATGCTTTCTGTGAATTACTTAGCTTAGTAAATAAATGATTTTAAGACAATTAATGTATGGATGACTTAGTGAAGACTGGGTTCGTGCAGATAACGTTTGGAATATAACACCTCATTAAAACAAGAAGATAATATATCAGATCTTATAATATAATATATACCGTAATTTCCGGACTATTAAGCGCACCTGAATATAAGCCGCACCCACTGAATTAAAAAAATGTTTTTATTTTGAACATAAATAAGCCGCACATGTCTATAAGCCGCAGGTGCCTACCGGTACAGTGAAACAAATTAACTTTACACAGGCTTTAACGAAACACGGCTTGTAACAAAAACAAATAGGCTTTAACGAAACACGGCTTGTAACAAAAATAAATAGGCTTTAACGAAACACGGCTTGTAACAAAAAATAAACAATTTGCAGTAAACAGTAGCCTACCAAGAAAGTCATTGCTCGAGACCAAGCTCCCGTGCAGCAGCTCTATTTCCTTTTGCAACAGCCAGATCAATCGCCTTCAACTTGAAAGCTGCATCATATGCATTTCTCCGTGTCTATGCCATGATGAGGGTGACAAAATGACTACCGTAATCAGAATGATGGGAAGGTTGAGCGCGCTCGATTTAATCTAAACAGTAAACAAAAAAGTTGTTTGACCTTAACCCGTTCGGCAATTTCATTGGTCTAATGAAAGCTTCATGCCGCCAAAAAACTGAGCACGTCACAGAATGTGTTTTTTAAAATTATTTTTATTTGAAAGCGGGAAAAATCCATATATTAGCCGCGTCATTGTTTAAGCCGCGAGGTTCAAAGCGTGGGAAAAACGTAGCGGCTTATAGTCCAGAAATGACGGTAATGTTATAATATCTGACAGTTATATTAGGAAAATTATAACTGTGTAATCTGAATATTTTCCTTGGTGCCCCGACCTCCTAGTTAATTACAGTTACACGATTAAGCAGTTAATCGCGTAATAATAATTAGAGAGTTATTTGATAAACATGTCTTCAAGTTAATGATGCCCAAAGACACGACACCCCTTAGTTCCAGTGGCATTCTAGACGATTCTGTGCTTCCAACTTTGTGGCAACAGTTTGGGGAAGGGCCTTTCCTGTTTCAGCATGACAATGCCCCCGTGCAGAAAGCGAAGTCCATACAGAAATGTTTGTCGAGATCGGTGTGGAAGAACTTGACTGGCCTGCACAGAGCCCTGACCTCAACCCCATCAAACACCTTTGGGATGAATTTGGACACTGACTGCGAGCCAGGCCTAATTGCCCAAGATCTGTGCCCGACCTCACTAATGGAAGCAAGTTCCTGCAGCAATGTTCCAACATCTAGTGGAAAACCTTCCCAGAAGAATGGACCAACTCCATATTAATGCCTGTGGTTTTGGAATGAGATGTTCGACAAACGTGTACTTTTGGTCATATAGTGTATCTGTGACAAACAGATGCAGAACTGTATTCCCAGTCATGTGAAATCCATAGATTAGAGCCTAATGAATTTTTCAATTTTCCTTTATATGAACTGTAACTCACTAAAATCTTTGTTGCATTTATAGTTTTGTTCAGTGTACATGTACATACTTTCCACACACACACACAAAGAGAGCGATAAGTCAGCTCAGACAGATACAGCACACACACACACACACACACACACACACACACACACACACACACACACACACACACACACACACACACACACAGAAAAGTCAGCTCAGACAGATACAGCTCAGATCCATCAGCAGCAGATTTAAATTTAGAATGGAAAATGTATGTGTTTATGCAACAAATGTTAGTGTGTTGAAATCCCTAATATTCTGCTCACCTTCTCTATAAGGAAAGCAGCAGCTGAGAAACATTTAACGATGAACGTGTTCCACATCATTGAAGAGATGCCTGCAGGAGAAAGAGAGAACCATCTTATAGCACAAACGAAGGGACACACTGAGTGAATATTGCATAACGTGAAGTATAGTCTCACCCAGCTGGATGTGAGGACTTGAGACTAGCTTCAGGTGTTCCACCGCCCAACAAAGATATCTCCCCTCCTATAGAGAGAGGGGGACAACAAAACATTTGATTGTACACCTCAAACTGTCAGTATATACAGTACCAATCAAAAGTTTGGACATCAGCTTCATGAGGTAGTCACCTGTAATGCATTTCAATTAACAGGTGTGCCTTGTTAAAAGTACATTTGTGGAATTTCTTCCCTTAATGTGTTTGAGCTAAAATCAGTTGTGTTGTGACAAGGTAGGGGTGGTATACAGAAGATAGCCATATTTGGTAAAAGACCAAGTCCATATTATGGCAAGAACAGCTCAACGACAGCCCATCATTACTTTAAGACATGAAGGTCAGTCAATGTGGAAAATTTCAAGAACTCAAGTGCAGTAGCAAAAACCACCAAGCGCTATGATGAAACTGGCTCTCATGAAGACCACCACAGGAAAGGAAGACCCAGAGTTACCTCTGCTGCAGAGGATAAGTTCATTAAAATTATCCACCTCAGGTTGCAGCCAAAATAAAAGCAACAGACACATCAACTGTTCAGAGGCGACTGCGTGAATCAGGACTTCATGGTCGAATTGCTGCAAAGAAACCATTACTAAAGGACACCAATAAGAAGAAGACTTGCTTGGGGCAAGAAATACGATCAATGGACATTAGACCGGTGGAAGTCTGCCCTTTGGTCTGATGAGTCCAAATTTGAGATTTTTGTCTTTGTGAGATGCAGAGTAGGTGAACGGATGATCTCCACATGTGTGGTTCCCACCATGAAGCATGGAGGAGGTGGTGTGTTGCTGTGGGGGTGCTTTGCTGGTAACACTGTCTGATCTATTTAGAGTTCAAGGTACACTTAACCAGCATGGCTACCACAGCATTCTGCAGCAATACGCCATCCCATCTGGTTTGCGCTTAGTGGGACTATCATTACCCAAAACACACATCCAGGCTGTGTAAGGGCTATTTGACCAAGAAGGAGAGTGATGGAGTGCTGCGTCTGATGACCTGGCCTCCACAATCACACAACCTCAACCCAATTGAGATGGTTTGGGATGAGTTGGACCGCAGAGTGAAGGAAAAACAGCCAAAAAGTGCTCAGCATATGTGGGAACTCCTTCAAGACTGTTGGAAAAGCATTCCAGGTGAAGCTGGTAGAGAGAATGCCAAGAGTGTGCATAGCTGTCATCAAGGCAAAGGGTGGCTACTTTGAATAATCTAAAATATACTTTGATTTGTTAAAACACTTTTTGGGTTACTACATGATTCCATGTGATTCCACATAACACCATGTGTTATTTTATAGTTTTGACATCTTCACTATTATTCTACAATGTAGAAAAGAGTAAAAATAAAGAAGAAACATTGTTTAAGAAGTGTCCAAACTTTTGACTGGTACTGTAGATGTGCATGTATGTGCATGTCGGGGAAATAGATATGTATGGATGTCTGTGTGTATAGATGTGAGTGTGTGTATGGATGTGAAGGTCTGTGTGCCGGTACTGTATGGAGCCCCACCTCTGGGTCTTTGTTCCACTGCACCACGTACTCCCAGCAGCAGTGGGCAAACAGCAGGTCAGGAGAGAGGGAGTCTGGGAAACGCTGACACACAGACACCAGCAGCTCTGGAGGAACACAGGAACACACACTTTAATATAACAACAACAAATACACTTCCCTTTGGAGGAATCAGGTTAGTGACCACAGGAGTACACACTCACCTGCTGCCCTGTTGAAGTCTGCATCCTCCCGACTCTTTTCTCCCTCCCCCTGCTCTGGCTGAGAGGGCTGTCCCGTGCTCTCGGCCTCCCCCCTCCTCTGCAGCATGTCCTTCAGCCGCTCAGGGGCCAAGTCCTGCCTGAACACCCACTTAGCCACGCTGTCTGCTATACCACCTGACGAAGGGGAGAGAGCATAGGTAATCACTGATCTACTGTATATGTGATTGTATTGTATCACTCTCACCAATCCCAACCCTCTCAGATCTGAGATTCCTTCAGGGATTATGGACTTTTTATTTCTTATAGTACCTCGGCCCCCCTCCAGCAGGGCTTTGACTGAGCAGTGTGGTGTGGCGCTCCCTGGTGTTCCCTGAGGAGGAGGCACACACAGCAGTGTCTGCAGGGACAACACGTCCTCCAGCTGTCTCACACACACCGCCCACTGCTCCAGCTCCAATGACACCGCCTCCCACTCCGACTGGAACTGATACACACACACAAAGAGTCAGTGACGAAGCACACATATCAGTGTGTGTGTGCTAGGGTGTGTGTGTTCACCCTCTTCTTTGCCATATCCAGGTGATGTATATGTATATGTGTGTGTATGGTGTGTGACCTTGGTTTCAGCCAGAATGGTGATGTTAGCCTTAGCAGCGCGGTGAGCCACTATTGCAGCCAACAGGGCGGCAGCAGAACTGTGGGACTGGACACACGCAGACCGCACCTGCTGCCACCAGGGGGAGACACACTGCATGTCCCACGACTCCTCCACCGCACCTAGGGAGAGGAGGAACACAGCCGTCTACAGAAGTCAATGGGAGTCTAACCACAAGCTAACTCAATGTCATCGCAGCACAGACCACATTGGAAATAAGATGTGCTCACACACCTTTCATGGAGCTGAGGGCAGTGAGCAGTGTGTGTAGGTGTCTGACGGCCTCTGTTTTTTTCAATACTTCCTTCTCTCTGTGCAGCCATACACTCAGCAGCAGAGACTGAAGAAAAACACACACGGAGAGACAACATGGATGAGTTACATTTCATTCTATTTCAAACAGTCTATTCTTCCTCCCATACCCAAATCATCCCTTCCTAGAATCGGCTTCCTCTTGTTCCTCCACCACCTCTTCACCCTCCTCACCAGTAGTTGCTGTGGGCTAATGCCGGTCTTCTGCAGGGTGTTACAGACTTTCTGTAGAGGGCTCTCTCCTGTCAGACAGCCCCAGAACAGAAAGCTCCCTACAGGGGAAAAACACACACACCCAAACTAACCTCTAATACACTTATAGGTAATAGTGTGTGTGTGTCTGTGCGTGTCTTTGTGTTGTGTGTGTGTGTGCGCGTTTTCATTCTACCCAGCTGTGTCCAGTCTGCGTTGGGCCCTGGCACCACTCTGATCTCCTCTCCCTCACACTCCATCTGGGACAGGAAGCTCTGCACAGGAAGTGATGCGTCGGGGGAGTCCTGAGCGAATGAGACGGAGGGGCGGGAGCCGGACGTGAGCTCTGCATAGCGCTGCAGGGTAGGGGAGACACGGGCCAGCTCCTCCTCTATACCTGCAACCTCCGTCTGAAAAGGAAGAGGAGGATGTGGAACAAGAGAAGAGAGAGAAAATAGAAGAGTGGTTCTAGATTCTAAATTGGTGAGTGTTGCTGACAACTCAGCATTGGCCTGCCGTTTACTGCTCTGAATGTAGCTAGTTAAGTGTCAGTGTCAGACTGCTTTACAACCAGTGGTGTTTGTTGTACTCACAGGTTCAGTGTGTGAGTCTGTGGTGGCCTCCCTAGTACAGTGCAGCTGTTGGATGTCTGTGTAGAGCTGCAGCAGTTTCAGCTGGGAGGAACACATCTGGAACAACACTTCATCTACCGCCTCAGGGTCTGCAGGGACAACCCACACAGGCATTAAGACACATTTGTACACGGTTTAATAATATTCAACCTCAATAAGTATCCAGAAATACACGGTACCTTGCCCTTTGAGACTGGCCAGTAAGACTCGGGTTATGTTGGTCAGACAGGAGACTGGAGCATTCTTATTGGCTAGCAAAGACTCCAGGGCCTAAAGGACAGGACAGAGAGCGGTAAGTAGTAGTACACCACATTCCCTGGGTGTGCTGACCCCACTATGTATGTGTGTGTGTGTGTGTGTGTGTGTGTGTGTGTGTGTGTGTGTGTGTGTGTGTGTGTGTGTGTGTGTGTGTGTGTCTGCGCGCGTGTATCTATGTGTGAGCGTGTCTGCGCGTGTGTATCTATGTGTGAGCATATGTATGGTGTGTGTTGACCTGTTTCTTAACGGCAGGGTGTTTGATGTCCAGCAGTGCACTCTGGGCCTCGCTCTCCAGGATATCTGTGGAGAGGAGGTCAAAAGGTAAGAAAGAGCTCTTCTGGTTTGCCCTGTTCAAATACTTCTGTAAAGGGTATCCTCCCATCTGTTCATTTTCCCCTCCATCTCTGTCGTACCTGGTTCCACCTCTCTGCTCTTCAGTAGTGTGGTTAGTCTCTTCAGCAGGTGCATGTCCTTCGCCCTCTCACTCTTCTTATCACTGACATAGGGAACATAATCATTACGTCCCTTTGGTAAAACTACACAGGCTGTGTGTATGGTGCACTCGGAAAGTATTCAGACCCCTTCACTTTTTCCACATTTTGTTACGTTACAGCCTTATTCTAAAATTGATTAAATAAATAAAAATCCTCATCAATATACACATGACGAAGCGAAAACAGTTTTTAGAAATGTTTGCAAATGTATAAAAAAATAAACTGAAATAACTTATTTACATAAGTATTCAGACCCTTTGCTATGAGACTCGAAATTGAGCTCTATGCATCCTGTTTCCATTGATAATCCTTGAGATGTTTCTACAACGTGATTGGAGTCCACCTGTGGTAAATTCAATTTATTGGACATGATTTGAAAATGCACACACCTGTCTATATAAAGGTCCCACAGTTGACAGTGCATGTCAGAGCATAAACCAAGCCATGAGGTCAAAGGAACTGTACGTAGAGCTCCGAGACAGGATTGTGTCGAGGCACAGATTTGGGGAAGGGTACCAAAAAATGTCTGCAGCATTGAAGGTCCCCAAGAACAAAGTGGTCTCCATCATTCTTAAATGGAAGAGGTTTGGAAACACCTAGACTCTTCCTAGAGCTGGCTGCCAGGGCAAACTGAGCAATCGGGGGAGAAGGGCCTTGGTCTGGGAGGTGACCAAGAAAGGTCACTCTGACAGAGCTCCAGAGTTCCTCTGTGAAGATGGGAGAACCTTCCAGAAGGAGAACCATCTCTGCAGCACTCCACTAATCAGGCCTTTATGGTAGAGTGGCCAGACGGAAACCACTCCTCAGTAAAAGGCACATGACAGCCCGCTTGGAGTTGACAAAAGGCACCTAAAGGACTCTCAAACCATGAGAAACAACATTCTCTAGTCTGATGAAACCAAGATTGAACTCTTTGGCCTGAATGCCAAGCGTCACACCTGGAGAAAACCTGGCACCATCTCTACGGTGAAGCATGTTGGTGGCAGCATTGTGCTGTGGGGAGGTTTTTCAGTGGCAGGGACTGGGAGACTAGTCAGGATTGAGGCAAAGATGAACGGAGCAAAGTACAGAGAGATCCTTGATGAAAACCTGCTCCAGAGTGCTGAGGACCTCATACTGGGGCAAAGGTTCACCTTCCAACAGGACAACGACCCTAAGCACACAGCCAAGACAACGCAGGAGAGGCTTCGTGACAAGTCTCTGAATGTCCTTGAGTGGCCCAGCCAGAGCCCGGACAAGAACCTGATCGAACATCTCTGGAGAGACCTGAAAATAGCTGTGCAGCGACACTCCCCTTCCAACCTGACAGAGCTTGAGAGGATCTGCAGAGAAGGAAGATAGAAACTCCCCAAATACAGGTGTGCCAAGCTTGTACCGTCATACCCCCCAAAAAATTGAGGCTGTAATTGCTGCCAAAGGTGCTTCAACAAAGTACTGAGTAAAGGGTCTGAATACTTATGTAAATGTGATATTTCAGCTTTTTATTTGTAATAAATTTGCTAAAATTTAAATAAAATGGTTTTATTCATTTTAGAACAGGGCTGTTAACGTAACAAAATGTGGTAAAAGTCAAGGGGTCTGAATACTTTCCGAATGCACTGTATGTGTAGAATCTTTCACAATACAATAATTGTACTCCTGATCTTCCCAAGATGTCCCAACCGTACTACGAAGTGTGTGTGTTAGTGTGAAAAGTCACCTGAGGGCCAGATGGAAGGGGACAGTGACAGTGCGTAGTGCTCCAGTAGCAGGGTCAAACAGACACACCTGCTGTGTGTGGAGCAGCCAGCCCTGACTAGTCACACTGTTCACCCCCATCAGCCGGTAGCCTGCATACAGCAACCTGACACATACACACATAGGAGAGAAGGAAATGGTTACTGGTTAAAGTAGTTCAAGTGGTTTAGAAACACACGATTAGAACTGAGTGTGTGTGTGTGTGTGTGTGTGTGTGTGTGTGTGTGTGTGTGTGTGTGTGTGTGTGTGTGTGTGTGTACCTGCAGTGTTTCCCTACAGTGAAGGCTCCTACTCTGGGCCCCTGCTGTGTGCCCCACACCTCCAGGATGCCTCTCCTGGGTGCATAGATGACCAGGAACTGGGCGTGGCGCCGAGGGAGGGGCGCAGAGGGTGAGGACTCGCGCTCGCCCCGCCCCTCAGACACCTGTACCCAACCCAGCTGGGCATCCCGGTAGCCTGGGAACACACAGAAATAGGTTAATATAACTAGATATATAAGTAGGGCCTTTATCCAAGTCAAAAACTAGACCCTACTCAACATTAGGTGTCTTTATACTAAACAGGATAATTCATTTACTGATGAGTTGGGCTGTGATGATACCAGTATCGCAATATTTTTTCTATGGCAAAAATGAAAACACGAAGCAGACTAAACTCTTTGGTCCTTTAAAAACCTGCTGAATGTAACATATTGTGTGCTTGGAAATAAAAACATGTGACTCTGGATGACATCATAATGATGTTTGTTTCCAACATTAGGCCTGTGTTCATGTTTTGTTTTCTTGCCACGATACTAACGATACTGATATCGTTCCGGCCCTACTGTTGAGTGCTGAAGGGAGAATTCTCTTTCACCCTTCCACATGCGGATAGCTATGCCTCTCCCCACGTCAAGCAGCGTGACCCTGCCGAAGTCGTCCGTGACCCCAGCCAGAGTGTTACAGGGGGACAGACAGATGAACTCCCCGTGACGCCGCGAGTCTGGGAGACCAAACCTGAGGGTGGGATACGAGAGGGAGGAAAGGGTGAGTTTGGGCTAGGCAATCAGTTAAGTGAGAAATGTAAAAAAACAAAAAACAAAGGCTAATTGATTATTGTTAAAGTGATAAGTTAACTTGGCAATTTCACTGCGTAGATTGCATGTGCAGAGCAAACAGTTCCCTAGTTCTTCTGACAAAAGGGATGGTGTTGGTCACCTGACTGCCAGGGGCGTGGCCGGCTCCACCTTGGGCTTCTGTTTCTGAGTTGGCTCCTCCTCACTCTGTTTCTTCCAGCCCAGCCACCCACTGACGCGAGAGCGAAAGAGAGCAGTGTGAAAGAAAGGAAAGGAGAGAGGGGAGAGAAAGGGTACAGAAAGAAAGAAGCAATGCAAAAGAAAGACAGAGGGAGATGAGGGAATACAGAGTTATAATGAATTAGTTGTGAGGAAAGAGAGGCTATATGTCAGTGTATTGATTTTGCTGCTTTGTGTCCTATGTGGCTGTATCAGTGGTAGCATGGCTCAGTGAAGGCCACAGCAGTATCAACACACCCTCACACAGCACCTCAGGGAATACTCACCATGATTAAAGGGAGTACAGGCCAAGATACTGACAACCGGGAAAAGACTCATACATACAATCACCAAGAAAATCACACGCACCTGGCGGCACTGAACAAGGCCGATGTGAGTTTGCTCGCCACAGCCAGAGCCACGTGGGAGAGGAGAGGCTGGGAGCTACCCTGGAGAGAGACAAAAACAATATTTTCTGACTGGACATTTTTGTGCTGCTTTGGTGGAAATCTCTGCTCTGTTTACAGCAGGGGTGGGCAAAATAAGCCAATCCAGTCTGAGGGAGATTTGAGTAAAAAACATTTTTTTGGCGGTGGGGGGTAAATTATTTTGGGTTAAAATACACTACAGGCTATGTAGAAATTATAATGGACCTTTATAATGTTCAAATAACTGCCCTTTTTCAAAATAACGTCCCTCCTCTGAATTTAGAAATCCTGATGTGGCCCACGAGCCAAAATTATTGCCCATCCCTGCTCTAGAGGGAATAGAAAAGTCAAAAATCACTGCTACTGGTCTGAACTAATGCCGACTGTGTTCACTTATTAAAGAGTAACTACCATTCTCTCAAGGAGATAGACAGGCATGAGGTGAGAAAAAGATGGACAAACCGACACAAACACACACACCTCTATGGCGTAGTAGAAGCCTGTGTAGGGTCCTCCCCCCACAGTTATGTACTGACTCATGGCTGGGGGGCTGCCCTTCACAGAGGCATGGAAACCCCCCAGGATAGACGCATTCTTCATCTGGTCAAACACACACAGCGTCATTATACCTGACAAGGGAGGGACGGACGGAGAGAGAGCACCGTTACAATGGAGAACATAGCTACACTTCCACTGTCTTAAAACCAGTATCCATGATCTTCTCCACCTTCTGCTCACCATGCTCCTGCCCCACTCCCTGTCCTCCTGCTCAACTCCCTGTCCAACTCCCTGTGCTCCTGCCCCACTCCCTGTCCTCCTGCTCAACTCCCTGTCCTCCTGCCCCCCCCCCCCACAGACACTCCGTGTGCCCCTCCACGACTCTCTCACCCACGCTGCTGTGGTCTACGATGGTGTCCATATCCTGTAGACCCCACTTCTTATAGGCCAGAGGAGGAGGATGGACCACCTCACTGCCTGCTGCCGCCGCTGAGGAGGGGAGTAGGGAGAGAGAGGTAAGACACAGAAAGTTAGGGATAATGAGTAAGAGAAGTGGTTTGGAGGAAGAGATTAAGGAAGAGAGGGTTGACAGAGAAAGAAGAGATGAGGGAAAGAGTTGAGTAAATGGTGTAGATTGACAGTATATCACCTCAAGCCACAATACACACAATATACCCCAAAAAATACTACATGTACTACACTAAGTGTCAAATACTAGCTTTTGTGCGTGTGTCAGTACCTGCATCCTTTCTGGCGAACTCTGTCAACCCAGCCAGCAAATAGAGAACATGATTCTATTAAACATCATGCAACCTTTATAGTACAATTACTATGGTACTACAACTAGTTTTACAACTACTAACACTAACCTACAGTGCTTTGAAAAAGTATTTCCCCCTTTCTCATTTTTTATGCTGAATGTTATCAGATCTTTAACCAAAATCTAATATTAGATGAAGGGAACCCGAGTGTACAAATAACACAACAATGACATACATATTTTATAAACAAAGTTATGCAACAAGCAATGCCCCTGTGTGTAATTGCCTTACACTCAGTAACTGGTTGTGACACCTTTAGCTGCAATGACTCCAACCAAATGCTTCCTGTAGTTGTTGATCAGTCTTTCACGTCACTGTGGAGGACTTTTGGCCCACTCTTCCATGCAGAACTGCTTTAACTCAGCGACATTTGTGGGTTTTCAATAATAAACTGCTCGTTTCAAGTCCTACCACAACATCTCAAAAGGGATTAGATCTAGACTTTGACTAGGCCATTCCAAATGTGTTGCTTTTTAACCATGTTCATGTAGACTTGATTGTGTGTTTTGGATCATTGTCTTGCTGCATGACCCAGCTGCGCTTCAACTTACAGACGGATGGCCTGACATTCTCCTGTAGAATTCTCTGATACAGAGCAGAATTCATGGTTGCTTCTATTCAGGCAAGTCATCCAGGTCCTGAGGCAGCAAAGCATCCTCAAACCATCACACAGCCACCACAATGCTTGGCCGTTGGTATGGCAACACAGTGCCATCACTAACACAGAGAGGCTGCTGCCTACATACAGACTTGAAATTATTGGCCACTTTAATAAATGGAGCACTAGTCACTTTAAAAATGTTTACATATCACATTGATTGTATGTTGTTTTACTCCATGTGTAACTCTGTGTTTTTTTATGTTGTCGAACTGCTTTGCTTTATCTTGGCCAGGTCGCAATTGTAAATGAGAACTTGTTCTCAACTTGCCTACCTGGTTAAATAAAGGTGAAATAAATAAATACATAAAAATCTTGCATTACTCATCTCATATGTATATACTGTATTTTATACCATCTTAGCCTATGCCACCCTGTCATTGCTCATCCATATATTTATATTTATTCCATTCCTTTACTTAGATTTGTGTGTATTAGGTAGTTGTTGTGGAATTGTTAGATTACTTGTTAGATATTGCAGCACTGTCGTAACTAGAAGCACAAGCATTTCACTACACTCGCAGTGACATCTGCTAACCATGTGTATGTGACCAATACAATTTGATTTCTGTGGAATGCAGTTTTTTGTTTTCGCCAGACATAATGGGACCCATCTCATCCAGACAGTTGACTCAAGTTTGCCAAAAAGCACCTGGAAGCACCTGGATGATCATCAAGACACTTGGAAGAATGTTCAATGGACAGATGAGTCAAAAGCATAACTTTTTGGATGACATGGGTCCCATTATGCCTGGCGAAAACCAAACACTGCATTCCACAGTAAAAACCTTATACCAACGGTCAAGAATACATTTTGCTCTGTATCAGAGAATTCTACAGGAGAGTGTCAGGCTATCTGTCTGTGAGCTGAAGATGAAGGGCAGCTGGGTCATGCAGCAAGACAATGATCCAAAACACAATCAAGTCTACATGAAAATTGTTAAAAAGTAACACATTTGAAGTTTTGGAATGGCCTAGTCAAAGTCCAGAACTAATCCCAATTGAGATGTTGTGGCAGGACTTTAAACGAGCAGAACATTAATCCACAGTGATGTGAGAGACTGATCAACAACTACAGGAAGTATTTGGTTGCATTCATTGCAGCTCAAGGTAGCACAACCAATTATTGAGTGTAAGGGGGCAATGACTTCTTCACACAGGGGAATTGGGTGTTTCATAACTTTGTTAATTAAATAAATAAAATAAGTATACTTTTTGGTTATTATTTGTAAACTCAGGTTCCCTTTATCTAATATTAGGTTATGGTTGAAGATCTGATAACATTCAGTATCAAAAAATATAAAAAAACTTGACAGCACTGTACCTCGACAGACACAAAACACACACACACAGAGCAGTACCTCGACAGACACAAAACACACACACACACAGAGCAGTACCTCGACAGACACAAAACACACACACACACAGAGCAGTACCTCGACAGACACAAAACACACACACACACAGAGCAGTACCTCGACAGACACAAAACACACACACACAGAGCAGGTACCTCGACAGACACAAAACACACACACACAGAGCAGTACCTCGACAGACACAAAACACACACACACAGAGCAGGTACCTCGACAGACACAAAACACACACACACAGAGCAGGTACCTCGACAGACACAAAACACACACACACAGAGCAGGTACCTCGACAGACACAAAACACACATACACAGAGCAGTACCTCGACAGACACAAAACACACACACACAGAGCAGTACCTCGACAGACACAAAACACACACACACAGAGCAGTACCTCGACAGACACAAAACACACACACACAGAGCAGTACCTCGACAGACACAAAACACACACACACAGAGCAGGTACCTCGACAGACACAAAACACACACACACAGAGCAGTACCTCGACAGACACAAAACACACACACACAGAGCAGTACCTCGACAGACACAAAACACACACACACAGAGCAGGTACCTCGACAGACACAAAACACACACACACAGAGCAGGTACCTCGACAGACACAAAACACACATACACAGAGCAGTACCTCGACAGACACAAAACACACACACACAGAGCAGTACCTCGACAGACACAAAACACACACACACAGAGCAGTACCTCGACAGACACAAAACACACACACACAGAGCAGTACCTCGACAGACACAAAACACACACACACAGAGCAGGTACCTCGACAGACACAAAACACACACACACAGAGCAGTACCTCAACAGACACAAAACACACACACACAGAGCAGTACCTCGACAGACACAAAACACACACACACAGAGCAGTACCTCGACAGACACAAAACACACACACAGAGCAGGTACCTCGACAGACACAAAACACACACACAGAGCAGTACCTCGACAGACACAAAACACACACACACAGAGCAGTACCTCGACAGACACAAAACACACACACACAGAGCAGTACCTCGACAGACACAAAACACACACACACAGAGCAGTACCTCGACAGACACAAAACACACACACACAGAGCAGTACCTCGACAGACACAAAACACACACACAGAGCAGTACCTCGAGCCACCTGGTTTCTGCAGGCGCGTAGAGACTGAAAGAGACTGAATCCATCAATAGTGACCAGGGCTGCTGGGTAAAGAATGCTCAGCTCCTCATGCTAAGCGAGAGAGAGAGAGAGAGAGAGAGAGAGAGAGAGAGAGAGAGAGAGAGAGAGAAATTCATAAATACAAAGTGTCATCAAAAGAACCTTGATACCCAGGCCCAGACAGCTGTCAGTGTTTTGGTGTGTGCTACAGCCGTACTTGCTCGGTGACACCAGGGTGGCGGGGGATCTCATAGGTGCGACACTTGAGCCTCAGGACTGGATCCTCATTCAACAGCTGGGCTAGGAGTAGGACCCCACTCTGACCAACACACACAACACCACTGTTAGAATAACATTACCACACCAGCCAGACTTCCAGGTAACAAGTCAATACTGCTGTACTGCACCTCTGTGTAGAAGCGGACATAACCAGATGAGAAGCCCACTACAATACAAGTCCAGTCTGGCCGACCTGTGGAACTCCTGAACACACACAGACAGACAGACAGACAGAGTTAATACTTGTCATTAGAACACAAACCTACATACACGTTGATATGTACACACAAGTGAACACACATGGAGGACGGACACACACACGGACAGTGTCGGACACACTAGGTGGCTTACCTTTTCTGGCTGGCGAGAGGTATACAGATGACACTGCTCACACTCTCCCTGTAAAGAGGCAGGCATGCACACACACAGTGAATCTGGAATCTAATCTTGACTTCTTTCTGTGTCCTTTCCTCTCCTCACATTCTCTCAGTCTAACCCCTTCCTCTCTCATTCATCCACCCTTATGTTTCTTTCCCTCCTGACTCCCCCCCTCCTCCTCCATTCTCCCCCCTCCTCCCTCTGTTCTCTCCCCCCCTCCGTTCTCTCCTCCTCCTCCTCCCGTTCTCTTCCCCCCTCCTCCTCCTCCTCCCGTTCTCTTCCCCCCTCCTCCTCCTCCTCTCGTTCTCTTCCCCCCTCCTCCTCCCGTTCTCTTCCCCCCTCCTCCTCCCGTTCTCTTCCCCCCTCCTCCTCCCGTTCTCTCCCCCCGTTCTCTCCCCCTGTTCTCTCCCCCACCTCCTCCTCTGTTCTCTCCCCCTCCTCCTCCCGTTCTCTTCCCCCCTCCTCCTCCCGTTCTCTCCCCCTCCTCCTCCTCTGTTCTCTCCCCTTCCTCCTCCCGTTCTCTCCCCCTCCTCCTCCCGTTCTCTCCCCCTCCTCCTCCCGTTCTCTCCCCCCTCCTCCTCCTGTTCTCTCCCCCACCTCCTCCTCTGTTCTCTCCCCCTCCTCCTCCCGTTCTCTCCCCCCTCCTCCTCCCGTTCTCTCCCCCCACCTCCTCCTGTTCTCTCCCCCACCTCCTCCTCTGTTCTTCCCCCCTCCTCCTCCCGTTCTCTCCCCCCTCCTCCTCCCGTTCTCTCCCCCCGTTCTCTCCCCCCTCCTCCTCCCGTTCTCTCCCCCCCTCCTCCTCCCGTCCTCCTCCCGTCCTCCTCTCCCCCCTCCTCTCCCCCCGTTCTCTCCCCCTGTTCTCTCCCCCACCTCCTCCTCTGTTCTCTCCCCCTCCTCCTCCCGTTCTCTTCCCCCCTCCTCCTCCCGTTCTCTCCCCCTCCTCCTCCTCTGTTCTCTCCCCTTCCTCCTCCCGTTCTCTCCCCCTCCTCCTCCCGTTCTCTCCCCCTCCTCCTCCCGTTCTCTCCCCCCTCCTCCTCCTGTTCTCTCCCCCACCTCCTCCTCTGTTCTCTCCCCCTCCTCCTCCCGTTCTCTCCCCCCTCCTCCTCCCGTTCTCTCCCCCCACCTCCTCCTGTTCTCTCCCCCACCTCCTCCTCTGTTCTTCCCCCCTCCTCCTCCCGTTCTCTCCCCCCTCCTCCTCCCGTTCTCTCCCCCCGTTCTCTCCCCCCTCCTCCTCCCGTTCTCTCCCCCCCTCCTCCTCCCGTCCTCCTCCCGTCCTCCTCTCCCCCCTCCTCCTCCTGTTCTCCCCCTCCTCCCCCCCTCCTCCTCGTCTGTTCTCTCCCCCCTCCTCCTCGTCTGTTCTCTCCCCCCCCCCTCCTCCCGTTCTCTCCCCCCCCTCCTCCTCCCGTTCTCTCCCCCCCCTCCTCCTCCCGTTCTCTCCCCCCTCCTCCTCCTCCCGTTCTCTCCCCCCTCCTCCTCGTCTGTTCTCTCCCCCTCCTCCTCCCTCTGTACTCTCCCCCTCCTCCTCCCTCTGTACTCTCCCCCTCCTCCTCCCTCTGTACTCCCCCTCCTCCTCCCTCTGTACTCCCCCTCCTCCTCCCTCTGTTCTCCCCCGCCTCCTCCCTCTGTTCTTTCTCTTCCGCCTCCTCCCTCTGTTCTCTCTCCTACCTCCTCCTTCTGTTCTCTCTCCTACCTCCTCCTTCTGTTCTCTCTCCTACCTCCTCCTTCTGTTCTCTCCAACCCCTCCTCCCCCGTTTTCTCATCCCCTCCTCCCCCCGTTCTCTCACCCCTCCTCAGTGCTGAGAGTTCCACTCCAGGACACAGCCAGGGTCATCTCCTCTCGGCCGCCATCATCTGTCCGCCACTTCGCTGCAAGAAAGAGGAGACAATGTCAGCACACACCCCGCCAACAGCAGTGTATGTGTCATTGGGGAGATGTTTATGTATTTGAGGTCATTGACTTTGTTTCATGTAGCTTTAATAAGGGTAGAGAGCGTGTCTGTGTTTTGGGACACCTGAGAGAAACACAGCCTTGTGGTCTTTGGCAACGACCATCAAGTCTGAGCAGGGAGACAGAGAAACCACACAGTCCTGCAGCCAGGGGGCGCTCACTGCAGCACTGTCCTCCTCCACCCCCTAAGGAACACAACACAACAGGACAAAACCTTATAGATCACAGAGGGCTATGGAAGGGTGCTGTCTGATTTAAGCTAGTCTTTAGTTAAAGAAGAGAAATGGTGTAAGAGACAGACAAACTGACCGTGGTGGTGCCACTGCTATCTTCTTTGGCCTCAGGGTTATCCCATGACCCCCAGTCTGAGTCGTCCCAGGCCAGCTCATTCTCTGAGCGAGAGAGAGCAATCACAATTATTAGGTGGTGCAATCCAGAGTCAATTGTCAGTTAAAATGTTAGTGGTTCTTTGTAACTCAGCTGGTAGAGCATGGTGCTTTTAATACCAGGGCAGTGGGTTTGATTCCTGGGACCACCCATAAGTAAAATGTATGCACACATAACTAAGTCGCTTTGGATAAAAGTGTCTGCTAAATGGCATATATTATTATTATAGTTAGGCTATAAAGCAGAACATTTATTAAAATCAGGTGATGCATGATACACACACACTTGTACACACATCTTTGGACTGGCAGGGGCAAACTAACAAAGAAGGCGGAGAGAAAGATGAGCATCAAGGACAAGAGACCTCCCCCGACCCAAAGAGAAAAGGGATGAAGTTGGAGATGCTATAAATATCAGTAAGTGGGAGGAGGAAAGAGATTGACAGAACTCACATTGACGGTGGGACTCCTGTTGACATAGTCTGACTGCAACATGCATGTACAATGGCTCAGGGCTTTGAGTATGTGTATGTAAGTATGTATGCTTATGTGTCTCTTCCTTTGTCCAGTATCATGCGGTAATCTGTTCAAGTGCCCTCCTGTAGGATGACTCATATGACAAAGGGCAAATCACCCCTCCCTCTTTCCATCCTCATCTGCCTCCCGCTGGTACTGCAGCTCTCCAGGTCTCACCTTCACTACACCTTGCGCTCATCAACTGCTATAATCTCTAATTCTATTATTCATGATGTGACAGGTCAAAGATTTAAAGAGACATAGGAATACGTGCATTCTTTACACTCCCTGGTATTTGTAGGTATTTGTAGCACTTAGATCACTTCGAGAGTTGTCAGATTCTGCAGGCATGAGATGACAAGTGACGTAGCCCATATTACAAATTACAGTCTAATTTCAACTAGATTGTTAACAACACTATCTACAAGTTGTGCAATTTCTGAACCATTATTTGGTCTCTATTTTTTTACGCACACACACACACACACACACACACACACACTTTATACAAGTCTATAGCAAATTATCATAGCTACTCTAACATTGCTGTTTGTATCCTCGTCTCTTTTTTCAAAGCAATCAAACAAGTTGGTCATAACCAGCAATTTAGCTCGCCCAGAGCTGAGCGTTAGCTAGTTAATTTACCTGTTTTCTTGTCCTCCAAAGAAGGGTTGTTTTGCTGGTTCTGGAACAAGAACTCCCGGACTGCTTTGAGTTCTTGGACCCGGCAGAACTCGAGCAGGCAGCAGGACATGTCGACCCCGTCCCGACCAGGCAGAGGGGATACAGGGAATTAGCCAGCTAAGCTAACGTTAGCTAGCAGCTGCAGTCCAAACGGGAAACAACAACGTTGCAGTATGATGAAGTTAGCGCTAATCAAGAAGACAAGACTCCTCAGGGATCCTTTGCGTTGAAATATGTATAGTTTGCAAGAATGTCAGTAAAAAAATTACATGTACAGGATGTTGCTGTCAGTGGTTTCCGTTAATATTTGCACCGTTTCAACCCTTTACTTTAAGTGTTTTGTTGATGACCGATGACTGACTGTATTGTGACGACACATCGCTAACCATAAAATACAATCTCGAGGCACGTTTACAGAGACGATTTCGTGTACGTCGCCCTCTATCGCTCAGGAAGGCATAAAAATAATACAATTGAGCTATGTTCAAGGTCAGCAAAGGTTGACAATCCAATACAGAAAAAACGCCTACCCTTCAAGCTTGAATCGATCATTACATTGGTGCCAGTAAAATAATAATATGTGATATCTATTGGTTCTGCCTTTTCACACGGGGTTTAAACTTGGGATGCATCTTGAGAGGACCGCACCGGCTTTTGCATAATATGAACCGTGTACTGTTCTTGAATGCACCCCAAGGCTGCGAACATTTCATTGCGCAAACCATGGAACAAACGGCATTTGTTTTGACTCTGACATGTTCAAACTCGTTCTAATTTGCTGTTCATGCCATTTGATTTTTCCACGTTGGATGTAACAAAACTTCATACATAATGATGATAAACAGCTTGTCCAAGTTTATCGCTTTTGATACAATGTAACTCTTCGTCCTGAGTGTTCGAAACAGCGGCTCGCCGGAGTGGACAGCTTCATACTTCCTGATGTATGTTTCAACAGCGAATGGAAATTATTATGGAGGGGTTGTGCAACCCAGTTTGTGGCATGAAATATCTAGGGCTTCAACATGACAGTAAATCCTGTGTCTAAATGACTGACTGGTCAGTTTAACGGCAGACAGTATGCTAATACAGTCTGTTGTTGTATTCTAGCTTGCTCTGCGGAATCCTTACAGCCTTCAAGATGCTTGAGACACCTCCTGGCTATCCCTTCGAAGAGATAGAATATGAGGACATAGAAGTTGAAGAGGTAAGTGTCGTATGATAGCCTTTTGTGAGGGGAAATTACAGTAACCTTGTTGAATAGAAGTTTAGTGTTGTGATCATCCATGTCACTTCTGTGCCAGTTTCAACTATGGAGCCAAGATAGGCTACCTCTTTCAAAACACCAGCATTATCAAATGATTTTTATAAACTGGGTGGTTCAAGCCCTGAATGCTGATTGGCTGTCAGCCATGGTATTTCAGACCTTATACCATGGGTATGACAAAACATGTATTTTTACTGCTCTAATTACGTTGGTAACCAGTTTATAATAGCAATACGGCACCTCGTGGGTTTGTGATATATGGCCAATACACCACGGCTAAGGGCTGTGTCCAGGCACTCCACGTTGCGTCGAGTTTAAGAACAGCCCTTAGCCGTGGTATATTAGCCATATACCATAATTCCTCTGGCCTTATTGCTTAAGTAGATTATACAGAAAATTATGAGACCGACCACCACTCAGCAACATGTCAGATTATAACCTAGGAGGGGACCTGTTGTCCAGGACTCACAGAAGGGACAGAAATGAAAACACAATTATTTATATATACACTATTTATATATTCCACCGCGCCTCCATCTTGGCACTACCCCACCATTGTAAAAAATATTTTGGAAGTTATAGAAATGCATTTATTAATGTCTTCATTTGTTTTTTCCATATTTATTCTATAACAGACACCTTAATGCATAGTTTCAAATTATATTATCTAAGCTAAACATTAAACAAAATATAAAAACATTTTCTTTAAAGTATAAAAAAATACAGTACCAGTCAAGTTTGGACAGCTACTCATTCCAGGGTTTTTCTTTATTTTTATAATTTTATACATTTTATACATCTTCAGTATTATTCTACAATGTAGGAAATAGTAAAAAATAAAATAAGAAAAACCCTTGAATGAGTAGGTGTGTCCAAACTTTTGACTGGTACTGTATATTTTTTACCTTAAACATTTAATTGATTAATTAATTAAACATTAACATTTAATACTGTAGAATTCCATTAATTCCTATGGATGACTGCTTCTTCTGGCAGCATCAAAGCCTATCATTGGCCAATACATAGCATCAGCAATCCAGGGTTTATATACATGATTGTGAAAACACAACATTTTCCTTGAAAGCATGTTACTAGACTAGAGCTGTTGTGTTTTATATGTGTGACATTTGTTTTTTGTGTTTCTCCAGGTTGTTGGCAGAGGGACATTTGGAGTTGTCTTCAAGGCCAAATGGAAAGGCAAAGATGTGGCCATCAAGACCATAGAGAGTGAATCTGAAAGGAAAGCTTTTGTAGTAGAGGTACAGGAACATCCTCTCCTTACCTGCTGTAAAGCATAGTTTTTCGTCTAACCCTGTTTTTTGGGTCTAGTCTATTGTTGAAATAAGTTTTGTTATCCCAATATAAAAATTCCCACTAACATTTATGGACTCTTTTGATATTAGGTAGCAGCAGTCAAATGATATCCAATTACAATGTAAATGAAGCAATACATGAATGTTAAGATGGTGAGTTCACTTATCCATGTCTCTTTTTCACCCAGCTCCGCCAGCTTTCTAGAGTAAATCACCCAAATATTGTCAAGCTCTATGGCTCATGTGATAATCCAGTAAGTACATTCAGGAGAGTTGTCGTCTTAGTATGATTTGCCTGGTGTTCAATTATATACTTTAGGCCCATGTGTAATTATTCATTTATTAGTTATTTATTATTCATTACTAGGCCTACAGATTTTCCTCTATATTGACACCACATTTGCAATCTCATACACTAAGTGTTTTTCCCTTTTTATCAAAATGATTGTAACATTCTCACACAGGTGTGTCTTGTTATGGAATATGCTGAGGGTGGCTCCTTATACAATGGTAAGAAATCAATTCAGTTTCATTTCAACAGTATTTTCTTTCATGTAATTTCTTACCTATTTCAATAAGTGTATTGTTCATACGTCTATTTGCCAACCATAGCTTGAATCCCTCATCTTAGTCGAAATGCAATTAACAGTGTATCAATCTCCCACTATATTTCTGTGTAGTTCCGTGTGGTGTCTTGTGCAAGTGATTCTTACTGTATGTTGTTGTTCAATCATGATCTTTGAGGGTCTGTGCCAGTTACCATGTTAATATTGTCTGTTCTGTGCGCCCCACCCGACTTTCTGTCTCTCTCTCTCTCTCTCTCTCTCTCTCTCTCTCTCTCTCTCTGTCTGTCTGTCTGTCTGTCTGTCTGTCTGTCTGTCTGTCTGTCTGTCTGTCTGTCTGTCTGTCTGTCTGTCTGTCTGTCTGTCTGTCTGTCTGTCTGTCTGTCTGTCTGTCTGTCTGTCTGTCTGTCTGTCTGTCTGTCTGTCTGTCTGTCTGTCTGTCTGTCTGTCTGTCTGTCTGTCTGTCTGTCTGTCTGTCTGTCTGTCTGTCTCCCTCTGTCTGTTGTCTGTCCCATTCCCAGTGCTGCATGGAGCTGAGCCTCTGCCCCAGTACAGTGCATCCCACGCTATGAGCTGGTGTCTGCAGTGTGCTCAGGGTGTATCCTATCTCCACGCCATGAAACCCAAGGCCCTCATTCACAGAGACCTCAAACCACCCAAGTATGGCCCTTTTGTTTGTGCTGTTGCTTAACTGCCTGTTTCAGGGTTGCAAAATTCCGGGAACTTTCCCAAATTTCCTCAGTTTTCCAGAAATCCTGGTGGGAAGATTCCTGGAATTACGAGGGAATAAGCAGAAAATTCAGGAGTCCTCCAAGCAGGATTTCTGGAAAACCAGGGAATTGTGGCAAAGTTACCATAATTTTGCAATCTGTTTACAGTACTTATAAAATGTGTGTGTGTGTGTATATATATATATATAACCTCAGTACCAGTCAAAAGCTTGGACACACCTACTCATTCAAGGGTTTTTCTATATTTTTATTAATTTCTACATTGTAGAATAATAGTGAAGACATCAAAATTATGAAATGACACATGGAATCTTGTAGTAACTAAAAAAGTGTTAAACAAATCAAAATATATTTTCTATTTGAGATTCTTCAAAGTAGCCACCCTTTGCCTTGATGACAGCTTTGCACACTTGGCATTCTCTAAACCAGCTTCATGAGGTAGTCACCTGGAATGCATTTCAATTAACAGGTGTGCCTGTTAAAAGTTAATTTGTGGAATTTATTTCCTTGATGTGTTTGAGACAATCAGTTGTGTTGTGACAAGGTAGGTTTGGTATACAAAAAATAGCCCTATTTGGTGAAATACTAAGTCCATTATGTCAAGAACAGCTCAAATAAACAAAGTCCATCATTACTTTAAGACATGAAGGTCAGTGAATTCAGAAAATTAAGAACTTTTAAAGTTTCTTCAAGTGCAGTTCCAAAAACCAACCATCAAACGCTATCATGAAACTGTCTCTCATGAAGACCGCCACAGGAAAAGAAGACCCAGAGCTACCTCTGCTGCAGAGGATAAGTTCATTAGAGTTAACTGAACCTCAGATTGCAGCCCAAATAAATGCTTCACAGAGTTCCAGTAACAGACACATCTCAACATCAACTGTTCAGAGGAGACTGTGTGAATCAGTCCTTCATGGTCAAATTGCTGCAAAGAAACCACAACTAAAGGACACTCATGACTTTCCTGTGCGGATCCGAAGGATCAGGTTACAGTGGGGCAGGTCTACAGAGCCCTCTTCTCTCCCACAGAGGGGGAGAGGGATGGAGTTGGGCAGTTTTATGACGGTCGTAAATAAACTCAGCAAAAAAAGAAATGTCATCTCACTGTCAACTGCGTTTATTTTCAGCAAACGTGTAAATATTTGTATGACCATAACAAGATTCAACAACTGAGACATGAACTGAACAAGTTCCACAGACATGTGACTAACAAAAATGGAATAATGTGTCCCTGAACAAAGGGGGAGTTAAAATAAAAAGTAACAGTCAGTATCTGGTGTGGCCACCAGTAATGCAGTGCATCTCCTCCTCATGGACTGCACCAGATTTGCCAGTTCTTGCTGTGAGATGTTACCCCACTCTTCCACCAAGGCACCTGCAAGTTCCCGGACATTTCTGGGGGATTGGCCCTAGCTCTCACGCTCCAATCCAGCAGGTCCCAGACATGCTCAATGGGATTGAGATCCGGGCTCTTCGCTGGCCATGGCAGAACACTGACATTCCTGTCTTGCAGGAAATCACGCACAGAACAAGCAGTATGGCTGGTGGCATTGACATGCTGGAGGGTCTTGTCAGGATGAGCCTGCAGGAAGGGTACCACATGAGGGAGGAGGATGTCTTCCCTGTAACGCATGCGTTGAGATTGCCTGCAATGACAACAAGCTCAGTCCGATGATGTTGTGACACACCGCCCCAGACCGTGACGGACCCTCCACCTCCAAATCGATCCCGTGCCAGAGTACAGGCCTCGGTGTAACGCTCATTCCTTCGACGATAAACACGAATCTGATCATCACCCCTGTTGAGACAAAAGCTTGACTCGTCAGTGAAGAGCACTTTTTGCCAGTCCTGTCTGGTCCAGCGACGGTAGTTTTGTGCCCATAGGTGACGTCTGGTGAGGACCTGCCTTACGACAGGCCTACAAGCCCTCTGTCCAGCCTCTCTCAGCCTATTGCGCACAGTCTGAGCACTGATGGAGGGATTGTGCATTCCTGGTGTAACTCGGGCAGTTGTTGTTGCCATCCTGTACCTGTCCCGCAGTTGTGATGTTCGGATGTACCGATACTGTGCAGGTGTTGTTACACGTGGTCGTCCACTGCGAGGACGATCAGCTGTCCGTCCTGTCTCCCTGTAGCGCTGTTTTAGGCATCTCACAGTACGGACATTGCAATTTATTGCCCTGGCCACATCTGCAGTCGTCATGCCTCCTTGCAGCATGCTTAAGACACGTTCACGCAGATGAGCAGGGACCCTGGGCATCTTTCTTTTGGTGTTTTTCAGAGTCAGTAGAAAGGCCTCTTTAGTGTCCTAACTTTTCATAACGGTGACCTTAATTGCCTACCGTCTGTAAGCTGTTAGTGTCTTAATGATCTTTCCACAGGTGCATGTTCATTAATTGTTTATGGTTCATTGAACAAGCATGGGAAACAGTGTTTAAACCCTTTACAGTGAAGTTATTTGTATTTTTACGAATTATCTTTGAAAGACAGGGTCCTGAAAAAGGGACATTTATTTTTTTGCTGAGGTTACCTTGCAGAATCTCTGCCTTTGGGCTCTGCAGGATTGAGGGGAAAGAACCCTTTTGTTACAAGGAGATTTCTCCCGCCAAACTACAACATCCGAATGTGGATAATGACACAATATTCCTAACAAAAATTATGTGGGAAACAGTTGGTGGGGCTCGAAACAATAATCATGTCAAATAAGTTGTTGTTTGTGATATCTTTAAGGATGGTATAACCAAATAACGGTAACTCTATAAATGTATATGTCCCAGTTATCAGATTTACATCTAAATGTTGTAGAACATATATGATTAAATATGAAACTATTTGTGAGAAGATGAAATGTGATTTTAGCCTTCTAAATGAGAGTTGTTGTTCATGTAAGGTTTTACCCAGTTAGTAACCACGCCCACGTGAGCACAGACCTTGTAGCACCGTTATGGAACCGCCCTCCACGGTAAAGGCATAAAAGAACCGCTAACAACATTTACATTCGACCGGAGAACGTGAGTACCATCCACATGTTGAAATGGTTGGAATCTCAACAGACCAGTATACGGACGGTAAGCCGGACGTGTAAAATGGTTAGACTACATTAGACCAGCGTGACCGACAGCGTAAGCTGAAAGGTACGAAATGGTTAGAAACTCGGAAACTTTCAATGGAGAACAAGAACATCTCTACCAGACCAGACAGCGTGAAGAGGTGACTACACTGCTGAAAAATGGTTTAAAACTAAAGACCAGCCAAAGTACAGCGCAAGCTGGATATGGCAAAATGGTTTGAAACTACAATACCAGAAAATGGTAAGACCCTCTGAAACTCAAAGAAGACTACACAGGAGCATTCAGTCTGCAGCTGTTTATGCAATGTTAGCCTAGGAAACTGGACTGAAGACGAGAGACAAAGAACAAATTTCTCTCACCACTATAGGTATCTCTAGGGCAGTCGTTGCCAAACTTTTTATGCGTACCCCCTCTAGCACCAGGGTCAGCGCACTCTCAAATGTTGTTTTTTGCCATCATCGTAAGCCTGTCACACACACGCACTATACGACACTATACACACACTATATGATTTATTAAACATAGGAATGAGTGTGAGTTTTTGTCTCAACCCGGCTCGTGGGAAGTGACAAAGAGCTCTTATAGGACCAGGGCACAAATAATAATATAATAATAATCAATAATTCTGCTCTTTATTTAGCCATCTTGCATATAAAACCTTATTTGTTCATCAAAAATTGTGAATAACTCACCACAGGTTAATGAGAAGGTTGTGCTTGAAAGGATGCACATAACTCTACAATGTTGGGTTGTATTGGAGAGAGTCTCAGTCTTAAATCATTTTCCACACACAGTTTGTGCCTGTATTTAGTTTTCATGCTAGTGAGGGCCGAGAATCCACTCTCACATAGGTACGTGGTTGTAAATGGCATCAGTGTCTTAACAGCGCAATTTGCCAAGGTAAGAAACTCTGAGCGCAGCCCTATCCAGATATCTGGCAGTGGATTCTGATTTAAATTCAATTTTCACAGAACCGCTTGTTGAAATTTCAATAAGGCTCTCTTGTTCAGATATCGGTAAGTGGACTGGAGGCAGGGCATGAAAGGGATAACGAATCCAGTTGTTTGTGTCATCCTTTTCGGGAAAGTACTTGCGTAATTGCGCACCCAGCTGACTCAGGTGCTTCACAATATCACATTTGACATTGTCCGTAAGCTTGAGTTCATTTGCAAGCAAAAAAGCATACAATGATGGAAAGACCTGTGTGTTGTCCTTGTTAATGCAGACAGAAAAGAGCTCCAACTTCTTAATCATAGCCTCAATTTTGTCCCGCACATTGAATATAGTTGTGGAGAGTCCCTGTAATCCTAAACTCAGCAAAAAAAGAATTGATAACCAGCACATTTCACATTTCTGCCCCTTGATAACCAGCACATTTCTGTATGTTGTAAAAGCATTTCATGGTTGCTGCCCATATCATTGCATAAATGCAGAAAATACATGAGAGTTCAGGGGCCTTGCTTTAACAAAGTTAACCATTTTCACTGTAGTGTCCAAAACGTCTTTCAAGCTGTCAGGCATTCCCTTGGCAGCAAGAGCCTCTCGGTGGATGCTGCAGTGTACCCAAGTGGCGTCGGGAGCAACTGCTTGCATGCGCGTTACCACTACACTATGTCTCCCTGTCATGGCTTTTGTACCATCAGTACAGATACCAACACATCTTGACCACCAAAGTCCATTTGATATCACAAAGATGCCCAGTACTTTAAAAATATCCTCTCATGTTGTTCTGGTTTTCAGTGGTTTGCAGAAGAGGGTGTCTTCCTTAATTGACCCCCCATAAACATAACGGACATTTACCAGGAGCTGTGCCAGGTCCGCCACTTCTGTTGACTCATCCAGCTGTAATGCGTATAATTCACTGGCTTGAATGCGAAGCAGTAATTGTTTCAAAACATCTCCTGCAATGTCACTGATGCGTTGTGAAACAGTGTTGTTTGATGAAGATATTGTCTGTATAGTTTTTTTGGCCTTTTCCCCCAGCATTGACCCAGCCATATCCGTGGAAGCAGGAAGAATTAAGTCCTCTACAATAGTATGGGGCTTGCCTGTCCTAGCCACTCGGTTAATGGGGTGGCAGGTAGCCTAGTGGTTAGAGCATTGGGCCAGTAACCTAAATGTTGCTAGATCGAATCCCCGAGCTGACAAGGTAAAAATCTGTTGTTCTGCCCCAGAACAAGGCAGTTATCCCACTGTTAACTGACTTGCCTAGTTAAATTTCAAAAATCTATACAAAAATGGTATCTGTTGCTTTGCGACTACTCGAAAGTCGTCTTTATTCTCACTCAAACTCCCGTGGCTTATTTTTTAAAATTGTCATGTTTCGTTTCTAAATGTCTGTGCAAGAGTGAAGATTTCCCACGAGAGAGTAACGGTTAATGTGATTGGATGTTAATTATTTGAATAGGCTACCTATATTTGACATTGTGTTGTTATTTCGCTGAACACTATATAGTTTAATTTGATTTTTGCCAGTGAAACGAGGCTACTCAGGAGAGAGAAAAAACTCACCCAAATGTATAGCCCCATTGGAAAATATAAATATACTGTTTGAAAATGTGAAGGAAAAAAAAGAAATAATAATACAAAAACAAATGTGAATCACATTTTAATTTGGCCAACGCCCGACGGCATTGCACGTACCCCAGTTTGGGAATACCTGCTCTAGGGTATCTATTCTAAACAAACAGAGTGTTGAATAAGGCCCGCTGAACACCCCGTGGTACACATCTGAAAGATGCGTTCCATCAGACACTCAGAGACCAACCTACTACAACTACAAAGGACATGGTGACCTCTGGTGGACAACCAGAGACTTACACAACCAGAGACTATCTGATGAATTACTCTCCACAGACTGATCGAGTGATTTCACCAGAGTGAGACGACAAAGACATACAAGCGTAAATATGTACTTTGTATTTCTAAATCCGAATGAGCGGTTGTTAGGGTGTTAAATATCCATGTTTACAATGACCATATTATTCAACTGTATGTACGATAGTTGAATTCCTTTGTCTCTCCTCCTCCCGCTCTTTCATTCCCCGTCCCCTTTCATTGGGGTGGCAGGTAGCCTAGTGGTTAGAGCGTTGGGCCAGTAGCCGAAAGGTTGTTGGATCAAATCCCCGAGCTAACAAGGTAAAAATCTGTCGTTCTGCTCCTGAACAAGGTAGTTAACCCACTGTTCCCCTGTTGGCTGTCATTTTAAATAAGAATTTGTTTTTAACTGACTTGCCTAGTTTAAAAAAGGTTAAATAAAAAATGATAAATTGTGTAACCAGCCATCATATCGGGTTAGTCCATCGGGACATTTCATTGCATCATGTTAGTAACCAATGTATAATCTATCCTGTGTGTGTGTTTATGTAATCCTGTGTTATTTATTTAGTTAGTAAATAAATAATTAAGCCAATTTGTGTATCGCTGACTGATTCATCCTGGAGACTAGCGTTGGTGCAGATTTGAAGTCAACGACGTTCAGAATGAGACTGGTAATAATGATAATTAAATTACATCTGTAGAGTTAATTTTGGAAACGGTAATTCATTAAACAAACTTTTTCCGTGGTTACCCAAGATTGCTAATGAGTTAATTGTTGCATGATTAGTTTAATCACCATAATAATTAAACATAGTTAAATAATTTGATAAAATAATCGTCATCGCATTGATGGTACCAACATCATGACAACACCAATAAGAAGAAGAGACATGCTTTGGCCAAGAAATATTTGACTGGTGGAAATCTGTCCTTTGGTCTAAATGTGAGATTTTTGGTTCCAACCGCCATGTCTTTGTGAGACACAGAGTAGGTGAACGGATGATCTTTGCATGTGTGGTTCCCACTGTGAAGCATGGTGGAGGAGCTGTGACGGTGTGGGGGTGCTTTGCTGGTGATACTGTCAGTGATATATTTAGAATTCAAGGCACACTTAACCAGCATGGCTACCACAGCATTCTGCAGCGATACGCCATCCCATCTGGTTTGCACTTAGTGGGGCTGTCATTTGTTTTTCAACAGGACAATGACCCAACACACTTCCAGGCTGTGTAAGGGCTATTTGACCAAGAAGGGGAGTGATGAGGGTTGCATCAGCTGACCTGGCCTCCACAATCACCCAACCTCAACCCAATTGAGATGGTTTGGGATGAGTTGGACCGCAGAGTGAAGGAACAGCAGCCAACAAGTGCTCACCATATGTGGGAACTCCTTCAAGACTGTTGGAAAAGCATTCCAGGTGAAGCTGGTTGAGAGAATGCCAAGAGTGTGCATAGCTGTTATCAAGGCAAAGGGTGGCTACTTTGAAGAATCTAAAATATAAAATATATTTTGATTTGTTTAACACATTTTTTGGTTACTACATGTTGATGTCTTCACTATTATTCTACAATGTAGAAAATAGTAAAAATAAAGAAAAACCCTTGAATAAGTACCTGTGTCCAAACTTTTGAATGGTACTGTATATTTAATCCTGAAGAGTCTATTAACACATCTAAGTAACATTTAAAAAAATCCCATCAGAATCCTTCAGTTTAAGCTAGAGATATCAGTTTTTTTGCATAGGCTGCGTCTCAATCCACTGCATCCGCCAATGTCAGCCTTCTGCATCTGGGGTGGAAAGTGGCCGAGCTACAGCTGTGTTTTTCAGATCATGAGACATCCCGAAAATCGGTAGTCTCACTAAAATGTCAGTAGCGTCCGAAATGTCTATAGCGTCAAACTATTATGACCACTCTATGGAAAGGGGAGACTCTCATTGCTCTATGACCCCCACAAGTGTCACTGGACTCATCTGAAGTCAGTAACGCTGATGTGCCAACTTCTGTCTGTAGCGTCTGAACCATTTGCGCTACAAACTAATATGACCCCACTATGGAAAGGAGAGACTCACGTTTGCTCTATGACCCCCGCAAGTGTCATGGTACTCGTCTGAAGGTAACCCATACAAACAAATGGAGGTAGTTTTGTGCCAACAAAAATAAGGGGTTAAATATGTGTCGAAAAAAAACTAAAATATTTTCTGAGCTTTCTTATATATCCTAGATATAGGACAGACACTTCAAAACCTTACTGCTTATGATTTATTTGTTTGACAGTCTTTTTTTATTTCTGTGTTATTCAGTGTGTTTCTATGGGCTGTAGTAGTAGTGGTAGTGGTAGTAGTAAAGGCAAAATTCAAAATCAAATAGCTAAATGATCCATGTTAAGACCACCTTCGTAAAACAATTCCCCCCAACAGCTTAGACTTCTAGAGGTTAATGAGGTTGTACTCTCTGAACCTAAACCATAGCAATGTGTTTCAGTCTGCTACTTGTACAGGGTGGCACAGTGTTGAAGATCTGCGACTTTGGGACAGCCTGTGACATCCAGACACACATGACCAACAGCAAAGGAAGTGCAGCCTGGATGGCACCAGAAGTGTTTGAAGGCAAGTAACCTTTAGCAAGGGGTTTTCCTCCTTTCATTCAAAAGCAGAAGACCAAAATGGACCAAGCACTAAGTCTCTCTGTTTCGCCAATAGAACAATCTATGATCTCACTCTAACCTGTATTCCTTCACTCACCTGTATCTCTCTGTGACTCTTGTTGTCCAGGCAGTAACTACAGTGAGAAGTGTGATGTGTTCAGCTGGGGCATCATCCTGTGGGAGGGGATCACTCGTAGAAAGCCCTTTGACGAGATTGGAGGATCGGCCTTCTGCATCATGTGGGCCGTGCACAGAGGTAAGAGGTTACCGAGCCATAGACACTTAGTGTAGTTACATACACACAGAGGAATAAAACCGAAACCGCAAAATGTCTGTGTAGTGAAGTGGAATATAAGTTTGAAAGAAAATCTTACCTAGTTGTTAGATGAAGGAAAGAAGATGAGTAGAGGAAGACACTTTAGGCTATTGATATTCCCCCAGTGACATGCCATTCTCTTGTATGGGTTATCAGGGACCCGGCCCCCCATGATAAAGGACCTCCCGGAACCCATTGAGAATCTGATGACACACTGCTGGGACAAAGACCCTGCCCAGAGGCCCTCCATGGAGGAGGTCAGGAACACCATGGCAAGCCTCATGAAGGTACAGTACTGGAAAACCCCACAGACCCAGGGTCAGAACTTCACATTCACAGCACTAATAATAACCCATAGATGTTAGTAAAAACCTGCAATTTAACAACTTATTTCTTAGTTATTATCAAATGGTGTCTGTTCCACAGTTTATGGGAGTTTGATTTTAGATCTGCGATTCCTGTTAGCATTGTGTACTCTTCCTCCATGTGTATGCAGTACTTCCCAGGGTCTGATGAGCCTCTCCAGTACCCTCACCAGTGTCCAGGCAACAGTAGGAGTGGCTCATCCTCAGCCACAAGCACAGGCCAGTCCCATAGATTTAAAAACAGTTGTTGACAAGTATCACTTTACATTGTACTAACATTGTGCTATGTAGTAATTGCTTTCAAAATGCATATTCATGAAATTCAGAAGATTCTGTTATTGCAGAAGTTTCTGTAAAAACAGATTGAAAACGCCATCGTCTCTTCTGTAGGTTCCTATGCAGACAACACTATCAACAGCTACCGAACTGAAAGCAACATGGAACACAGAACAAACTGTCAAGGGAGAGATGACACCCTGAAAAGCATTGAAGCTAGATTTCCACTTCAGTTCAAACCATCAAAGGTGATGCAGATATAGTTGGAGTATTAAGTTATCTCATCCATACCAATGTTCATGCTGTTCATGTTCCTTCTCAGGGGGGAACATTACGCTCCAGCCTGCCCTCGTCCAGAAGGGCTAGTGTGGAGAGCCTGCCTGATCGTGAGCATACCCAGAGTCCTGCCCCCACTGAGATCAAAGGGCAATGTGCTGGCCAATCGGGGCCAGAGCTGAGGGTGCCTATCAGTCCCACAGGTATGGGCCCTATTTAGTTTTGGTTGTCGTAATAGAGCCAGCTTACAAAAGATGTTATATGAACGGAATCTACTGTATGTCTGACACAATATGTCACTGCAGTGTTCACCAGGGGGCAGTACCGTACAACATACAGTTAACATGTCATACTTACCAGTACGTTTTCTATGTCTTCAGATATGAATGGTTTGGACAGCTCCATCCCCATGGCTTATCTGACACTGGATCACCAGCTGCAGGTACTGCAGGAATGGGGAGTTCTTTCTCCATTCATCTTCAATGCTGACTGATACTAAATCCTATTGATGCTGATAACCAACCAGTCACATTTGACACACTATCTAAAAGCTTACTTACTTCCTTTTTGGGGATTTTATGTGTCCTCTACTTGAAATAGGAAATATGTTAAAGAAGTTAAGAAATGTACAATAAGAACAATGTGATAAATTGTAAGTGCATGACGGTGATGTGTGTTTCTGGGTTGTGTTTAGCCCCTGGCCCCATTCTCTAACTCCAAAGAGTCCATGGCTGTGTTTGAGCAGCACTGCAGAATGGCCCAGGAGTACCTTAAAGTGCAGACTGAAATCGCCCTTCTCACCCAAAGAAAGTATGTCACATATTACCATATATACAGTGCCTTCAGAAAGTATTCATACCGCTTGACTTATTCATTTTGTTGTCGAACAGCCTGAATTCAAAATCGATTAAATAGCTTTTTTTTCTCACCCTCTACACACAATACCCCATAATCACAAAGTAAAAAACATGTTTTTTTCATTTTAGCAAATTTAAAAGAAAGTAAAATACAGAAATATATATTTTTTACATACAGTACCAGTCAAAGGTTTGGACACACCTACTCATTCCAGGGTTTTTCTTTATTTGACTACCTCATGAAGCTGGTTGAGAGAATGCCAAGAGTGTGCAAAGCTCATCAAGGAAAAGTGTGGCTACTATGAAAAATCTCAAATATATTTTGATTTGTTAACACTTTTTGGCTTACTAAATGATTCCATATGTGTTATTTCATAGTTTTGATGTCTTCACTATTATTCTACAATGTAGAAAATAGTAAAAATAAAGAAAAACCCTAGAATAAGTAGGTTTGTCCAAACTTTAGACTGGTACTGTAAATATTCACATCCCTGAGTTAATACTTTTTTTTGTAGAAGCACCTTTGTAGGAAATTTACAGCTTTGAGTCATCTTGGGTATGTCTGTATCAGCTTTGTACATCTGAATTTGGGGACTTTCTCCTATTCTTCCTTGCAGATGTTCTCAAGATCTTTTCAATTATATAGGGAGTGGCAGTGAACAGCAATCTTCAAGCCATTCCACAGATTTTCTATGGGATTCAAGTCTGGGCTTTGGCTAGGCAACTCAAGGACTTTCATATCTTTTGCGGAAGCCATTACAGTGTTGCTTTGGCTGTATGCTTAGGGTCATTGTCCTGTTGGAACGTAAATCGTCGCCCCAGTATAAAGTTGCTTGCACTTTGAAGCAGGTCCTTATCCAAGTATATGCCTGTATTTGGCTCCATTCATTGTTCCCTCTATCCTTACCCGTCTTCCATTTCCTGCCACTGAAAAGCATCCCCATAGCATGATGTTGCCACCGCCATGCTTCCCAGTAGGGAGACTGGTCAAGAGCTGTGGCTGTTTTTCTCCAGACATAGTGCTTTGCATTCAGGCCAAATTGTACAATTCGTGTCTCATCAGACCACATCATCTTTTGCCTGATAATCTCAGAGTCTTTCAAGGGCCTTTTTGCAAACTCCAGGTGTGCTGTCATGTGCCTTTTTCTCAGGAGTGGCTTCCGTCTGGCCACTCTCCCATAAACCCCAGATTGGTGCTGTAGAGACTTTTCTTCTGGCAGGTTCTCCCATCTTAGCCAGTGGTCATTGGGTTCTTGCTCACCTCCCTGACTGAACTCCTTCTGCTAGCTCTAGGCAGAGTCTGGGTAGTTCCATATTTTTTCAAAGAACACCATTGTGTTCTTGGAAACTCTAGAAATCGTTTGCACCTGACCTCAATTTGGAGTGTCATAGAAAAGGGGTGGTAAATACTTATGTATATGAGTTATTTCTGTATTTCATTTTCAATACATTTGCAAACATTTCTAAAAACATGTTTTCACTTTGTCATTATGGGGTATTGTGTATAGATGGGTGAGAAAAAAATCTGTTGAATCCATTTTTGATTGCCCCCCATCTATCTTCAGAGCTCGTGCTGCTAGGTGACCTAAACTGGGACATGCTTAACACCCCAGCCATCCTACAATCTAAGCTTGATGCCCTCAATCTCACACAAATTATCAATGAACCTACCAGGTACAACCCCAAGTCTGTAAACACGGGCACCCTCATAGATATCATCCTAACCAACTTGCCCGCCAAATACACCTCTGCTGTTTTCAACTAAGATCTCTGCGATCACTGCGTCATTGTCTGCATCCGTAATGGGTCTGCGGTCAAACGACCACCCCTCATCACTGTCAAACGCGCCCTAAAACACTTCAGCGAGCAGGCCTTTCTAATCGACCTGGCCGGGGTATCCTGGAATGATATTGACTTCATCCTGTCAGTAGAGGATGTCTGGTTATTCTTTAAAAGTGCCTTCCTCACCATCTTAAATAAGCATGCTCCATTAAAAAAAAATGTAGAACCAGGAACAGATATAGCTCTTGGTTCACTCCAAACCTGACTGCCCTTGACCAGCACAAAACCATCCTGTGGCGAACTGCATTATGCAACTTTTCAGGGAAGTTAGGAACCAATAGGGAAGCTAAGGCTAGCTTTTTCAAACAGAATTTTGCAACCTGTAGCACAAACTCAAAGAAGTTCTGGGACACGGTAAAGTCCATGGAGAATAAGAGCACCTCCTCCCAGCTGCCCACTGCACTGAGCCTAGGAAACACTGTCACTACCCAGCACCCCCCACAGCAACTCGCCCAAGCCTCCACCATTTCTCCTTCAGCCAAATCCAGATAGCTGATGTTCTGAAAGAGCTGCAAAATCTGGACCCCTACAAATCAACCGGGCTAGACAATCTGGACCCTCTCTTTCTAAAATTATCTGCCGAAATTGTTGCAACCCCTATTACTAGCCTGTTCAACCTCTTTCATATCATCTGAGATTCCCAAAGATTGGAAAGCTGCCGCGATCATCCCCCTCTTCCAAGGGGGAGACACTATAGACCCAAACTGCTACAGACCTATATCTATCCTACCCTACCTTTCTAAGGTCTTCGAAAGCCAAGTTAACAAACAGATTACCGACAATTTCGATATCCCACCGTACTTTCTCCGCTATGCAATCTGGTTTCAGAGCTGGTCATGGGTGCACCTCAGCCACGCTCAAGGTCCTAAATGGTATCATAACCGCCATCGATAAGAGACATTACTGTGCAGCCGTATTCATTGACCTGGCCAAGGCTTTCGACTCTGTCAATCACCACATTCTTATCAGCAAACTAAACAGCCTTGGTTTCTCAAATGACTGCCTTGCCTGGTTCACCAACTACTTCTCTGATAGAGTTCATTGTGTCAAATCGGAGGGCCTGTTGTCTGGACCTCTGACAGTCTCTATGGGGGTGCCACAGGGTTCAATTCTCGGCCCGACTCTCTTCTCTGTATACATCAATGATGTCGCTCTTGCTGCTGGTGATTCTCTGATCCACCTCTACGCAGATGACACCATTCTGTATTCTTCTGGCCCTTCTTTGGATACTGTGTTAACTAACCTCCAGACGAGCTTCAATGCCATACAACTCTCCTTCCGTTGCCTTCAACTGCTCTTAAATGCAAGTAAAACTAAATGCATGCTCTTCAACCGATCGCTGCCTGTACCTGCCTGCCCGTCCAGCATCACTACTCTGGACAGTTCAGACTTAGAATATGTGGACAACTACAAATACCTAGGTGTCTGGTTAGAGTGTAAACTAAATCTAGAGTGTAAATTAAATCTAGAATCGGCTTCCTATTTCACAACAAAGCATCGTTCACTCATGCTGCCAAACATACCCTCGTAAAACTGACCATCCTACCTATCCTCGACTTCGGCGATGTCATTTACAAAATAGCCTCCAACACTCTACTCAACAAATTGGATGCAGTCTATCACAGTGCCATCCGTTTTGTCACCAAAGCCCCATATACTACCCACCATTGCTGGTCCTTGCTTCATACTCGTCGCCAAACCCACTGGCTCCAGGTCATCTACAAGTATCTGCTAGGTAAAGCCCCGCCTTATCTCAGCTCACTGGTCACCATAGCAGCACCCACCCGTAGCACTCGCTCCAGCAGATATATCTCACTAGTCACCCCCAAAGCCAATTCCTACTTTGGCCACCTTTCCTTACAGTTCTCTGCTGCCAATGACTGGAACGAACTGCAAAAATCACTGAAGCTGGAGACTCATATCTCCCTCACTAGCTTTAAGCACCAGCTGTCAGAGCAGCTCACAGATCAATGCACCTGTACATAGCCCATCTGTAATATAGCCGATCCAACTACCTCATCCCCATACTGTATTTATTTATTTATCTTGCTCCTTTTCCCCCCAGTATCTCTACTTTATGAAAATGTATATTTGTGTAATTCTCAAAACTTTTGGCCACAACTGTACAGTACATCTTATAGTATCTAGTATCTCTACTTGCACATTCATCTTCTGCACATCTATCACTCCAGTGTTTAATTGGTATATTGTAATTACTTCGCCACCATGGCCTATTTATTGCCTTACCTCCCTTATCTTACCTCATTTGCACACACTGTATATAGACCTTTTCTACTTTTGTTTGTTCCATGTGTAACTCTGTGTTGTTGTATGTGTTGAACTGCTTTGCTTTATCTTGGCCAGGTCGCAGTTGTAAATGAGAACTTGTTCTCAACTAGCCTACCTGGTTAAATAAAGGTGAAATAAATAAATACAAATTTTGAATTCAGGCTGTAACACAACAAAATGTGGAATATGTCAAGGAGTATAAATACTTTCTGAAGGCACGGTATATATTCACAGTCACTTAAGTCACATTATTTATGTATATTAATTATAGGTATTTAGTTCTTAGTAGTTGTAGCAGTAGTTTTTATTAGTTTTAGGCCTATTAGTAGTTAACAACTTTTTATAGTGTAAATGTAAGTTTCTGTTTTTTATTATTATTATTTAATTGTTATTATTATTAAACAGTAATTGCATATTATTCTTGGAACAGTTTTTTTGGGGGGGGGTACTCTTGAAAAAGAGATGGTGCATCTCGAGATTTCATCCTGCACAATTTCAAATAAATAAATATTTATCCAGCATTCCCTATGCTTTGAGAGAAGATGTTCATCCAATTTGCAGACACTGTACCTCAGATGGCACTGTTCTCTTGTGTGACTAATGACTTACTGGTTTACTTGTTGTATCTGTTGTGATACCAGTTACTCTTAATAACATGAGTAAATTCATTAGAATTAGTATTTTACTGTGTAGTCATTTATTGTACAGTTACAGTGAATATAGGCTACCTAAACGCTAAACATGTTCTCTCTCCCTTTGTGGTGGTGATGTGTAGGAAGGAGCTGATCTCTGAGCTGCACCAGGATGAGAGGCAGCAGCAGAACACGTCCCGTCTGATTCAGGAACACACCAAACTGTTGGACGAGAACAAGAGTCTCTCCACCTACTTCCACATTTGTAAGAACAAGCTGGAGCGGATCCAGAGTCAGCAACAGACGAGTTAGAATGCCTCCTGGTGTGTGCCTGTTGCCCTAGAACTGTCCTCAGATCAGCAGCAGCCGAAGACACTGTCTGTCAAGTGGCCATTTTGTGATGTCTCTTCTGTTGACCCTCAGCGGTTTTGGGATCGGCTGCAGCCAAATATGCCTACCATATTTGTAATGAATGCTTTATATTACTCATCAACTGTTTTCGGATGAGCAGCTAAAGAGACTGGCCGTTTGTTAACACTTCCCTGTTGCTCTTAAACTGTTCTTGGATCATTGGCCAAAGAGGAAAGCCATACTATTATGAATGTTTTGTAGATCCTCAACTGATCCACAGTCAGCAGCAGACTGCACACAGCAGGTCTCCCCTCAGGTCCTTGCTCCCCAATGCGCTGTACAGTTAAGATACTCTGCCGCGTTCAGTACAACAATAATATTGTGCAAGATGTCTCATTAACAGCTCAGTTCATTTGCACGCATGTCTCGCAAAGACGTTATTCTATTCTGCTAGACGAACAGTGGACTCGTTGAACAAGGGAAGCCTGGAGGCCCTGTAACATCTTCTACTGTAGCTGTTGACATCCAAAATAAAATGCGGTTTCCTCTAGAGATTGATCTTTGGTCAGTTTTGTATTCCCCTCCCCAATGTTTAAAGTTAGGATTTGAGGAGGACAAGCTGATCCTAGATCTGTGCCTAAGTTTAATTTCTGCTCTTAGTGTGACATCCAGGAAGTATCAGAGTGTTGTTGGTGTTGTTAAGTTGGATGACTTGCAGTAACACCTCAGACGACTTGAGGTGTTTCCTGTCTTGTGGCAGATGTCTGTCCCCTCCCCAGGGCTGTTGTAGAGGTGCTAGTATTGAAAGAAGTGGCTCAGCTTGTTGTTCTTCTCTGGCTCTGACCTCTCTGTGACACTAGCTTTGTATGGAGATGACTAAGATGTACACAAAAGGCTGTCATTTCATATATATTTGCGTCTTTTTACATTTCTATGGCATTCTTATATCTTTTCCCCTTTTCATATGCACTGGCTCATTGAGAAGTAATTATTACTATTTTAAATGAATCTTAATTTTTATGATTTTTATATAGCCTATACTTTTCCATGTTCGGTGAATCAGTAAAGTTTTACATTTGTTTTGAGATCTTTCTCAATCTTTCTGCCTTGGAGGTTTTAGATATTTTTTTTCTCATTCTCTAAATTTAGAATGCCACAACCACTAAATATTAGTTTTTATATTTTGTTAATTTAGTCAATTATTTCACTTTTGTATTCATGTGCTGGTTGTGGACTAAGAGTTTGGTCTTGTTCTAGCACTTCCACCAATGTGTTATACACTTTTGTTCGCTTTATTTGCCCTCTGTGTGCGCATGTTCACAAGTTGCCTTAGGCTATATCTCACGTTCTGTACTGTATTTTTAAAAATAGCATTTTGACTTGCAAAACCAGATGTCGTCAATGCACTTTTGAACGTACAGTGAGCTCAAAAAGTATTGGGACATTGACACATTTGTTGTTGTTTTGGCTCTATACTCCAGCGCTTTGGATTTTAAATGATACAATGACTATGAGATTAAAGTGCAGACTGTCAGCTTTCATTTGAGGGTATTTATTTATTTTCATATCAGGAGAACCGTTTAGAAATTACATCAATTTTTGTACATAGTGCATAGTTATTTTGTGCCCAATAGAACTGTAAATGGGGGGGACTATGTACAAAAAGTGCTGTAATTTCTAAACGGTTCACCGTATATGGATGAAATTACCCTCAAATTAAAGATGTCACTGTCCCAATACATTTGGAGCTCACGGTATATCTAAGGATTTCAAAAGTACTCAAATAAAAGGTAATGCACACAAGAAAAGGCTATTTTTTACATTATTTGTATAAAGGACATCGCTAATATAAAGTTACCCTAGCATATCTTTTTTATTTAATTTGCACTTTGTGTGTCACTCAGTGTATCTGAAATGCCTGTATACCTAAGTGCATAAAACAGTTCCTAATATCTACGATTTCAATGGTTTTGGTATATTCTGTATATTCTGTAGAATAATATCTGCACAAATGTCCTTTATTTCAATTGACTTGTCCCTTTTTTTAAACCACTTGGTGACACCCGTGAGCACTGTTTTAATCTCCTTTATTTCAGTTTTGTGCTCTGTCATGCGCTTGATGCATAACAAAACATTTTGGTAGCCCCTGTTCACATGTGTGCTTATCAAAACTACTGAGTAAAGTTATGAACTCCTTTAAAGCTACACGGAACACAAATATAAACGCAACAATTTCAAAGATTTGACTGAGTTACAGTTCATATAAGGAACTAGTCAATTGAAATAAATTCATTAGGCCCTAATCTATGGATTTCACATGATTGGGAATACAGATATGCATCTGTTGGTCACAGATACCTTAAAAAAAAAGTAGGGGTGTGGATCAGAAAACCAGTCAGTATCTGGTGTGACCACCATTTCCCTCATGCAGTGCGACACATCTCCTTCGCATAGAGTTGATCAGGCTGTTGATTGTGGCCTGTGGACTGTTGTCCCACTCCTCTTCAATGGCTGTGCGAAGTTGCTGGATATTGTCAGGAACTGGAACAAGCTGTCGTACACGTCGATCCAGAGCATCCCAAACATCCTCAATGGGTGACATGTCTGGTCAGTATAGAAGAACTGGGACATTTTCAGCTTGCAGGAATTGTGTACAGATCCTTGCGACATGGGCCGTGCATTATCATGCTGAAACATGAGGTGATACCTGTGGATGAATGGCACGACAATGGGCCTCAGGATCTCGTCACGGTATCTGTGCATTGAAATTCCCATCAATAAAATGCAATTCTGTTTGTTGTCCGTAGCTTATGCCTGCCCATACCATAACCCCACCGCCACCATGAGGCACTCTGTTCACAACGTTAACATCAACAAACCACTTGCACACACGACGCCGAACACGCTGTCTGCCAACTGCCCGGTACAGTTGAAACCGGGATTCATCCGTGAAGAGCACACTTCTCCATCATGCCAGTGGCCATCGAAGGTGAGCATTTGCCCACTGAAGTCGGTTACGACGTCAAACTGCAGTCAGGACAAGACCCTGGTGAGGACGACGGGCATGCAGATGAGCTTCCCTGGTTTCTGCGTATGGAACATTTCTGTGATCTTTTATCTCAGCTCATGAAACATGGGACCAACACTTTACATATTGCGTTGATATTTTTGTTCAGTGTAAATTAAGTATATGAGGAAGGTATGGAACAAAATCTGAAAGCATTTTTATGTTTCTGAAGAATGTTTTTGTGTCTCCCAGTTGAAACAGCACAGTGACAATAGAGGGGGTTTGCTTTGTCTGCAGTGCAGTGAGGATGACGGCTATATCATTTTTTATATATTTTTATTTATTTAATTGAACCTTTACTTAACCAGGTAGGCTAGTTGAGAACAAGTGCTCACTTGCAACTGCGACCTGGCCAAGATAAAGCATAGCAATTCGACACATACAACAACACAGAGTTACACATGGAATAAACAAAACATACAGTCAATAATACAGTAGAACAAAATAAAACAAAAAGTATATATACAGTGAGTGCAAATGAGGTAAGTTAAGGCAATAAATAGGCCAGGGTGGCGAAGTAATTACAATATAGCAATTAAACACTGGAATGGTAGATGTGCAGAAGATGAATGTGCAAGTAGAGATACTGGGGTGCAAAGGAGCAAGATAAATAAATAAATACAGTATGGGGATGAGGTAGGTAGATAAATGGGTTGTTTACAGATGGGCTATGTACAGGTGCAGTGATCTGTGAGCTGCTCTGACAGCTGGTGCTTAAAGCTAGTGAGGGAGATATGAGTCTCTAGCTTCAGAGATTTTTGCAGTTGGTTGCAGTCATTGGCAGCAGAGAACCGGAAGGAAAGACGACCAAAGGAGGAATTGGCTTTGGGGGTGACCAGTGAGATATACCTGCTGGAGCGTGTGCTACGGGTGGGTGCTGCTATGGGGACCAGTGAGCTGAGATAAGGCGGGGCTTTACCTAGCAGAGACTTGTAGATAACCTGTAGCCAGTGGGTTTGGCGACAAGTATGAAGCGAGGGCCAACCAACGACAGCGTACAGGTTGCAATGGTGGGTAGTGTATGGGGCTTTGGTGACAAAACGGATGGCACTGAGATAGACTGCATCCAGTTTGTTGAGTAGAGTGTTGGAGGCTATTTTATAGATGACATCACCAAAGTCGAGGATCGGTAGGATGGTCAGTTTTACGAGGGTATGTTTGGCAGCATGAGTGAAGGATGCTTTGTTGCAATATAGGAAGCCGATTCTAGATTTAATTTTGGATTGGAGATGCTTAATGTGAGTCTGGAAGGAGAGTTTACAGTCTAACCAGACACCCAGGTATTTGTAGTTGTCCACGTATTCTAAGTCAGAGCCGTCCAGAGTAGTGATGCTGGACGGGCGAGCAGGTGCGGGCAGTGATCGATTGAATAGCATGCATTTCGTTTTACTTGCGTTTAAGAGCAGTTGGAAGCAACGGAAGGAGAGTTGTATGGCATTGAAGCTCGTCTGGAGGTTAGTTAACACAGTGTCTAACGAGGGGCCAGAAGTATACAGAATGGTGTCGTCTGCGTAGAGGTGGATCAGAGAATCACCAGCAGCAAGAGCAACACCATTGATGTATACAGAGAAGAGAGTCGGCCCGAGAATTGAACCCTGTGGCACCCACATAGAGACTGCCAGAGGTCCGGACAACAGGCCCTCCGATTCGACACAATGAACTCTATCAGAGAAGTAGTTGGTGAACCAGGCGAGGCAATCATTTGAGAAACCAAGGCTGTCGAGTCTGTCAATCACCACATTCTTTTTGGCAGAGTCAAAAGCCTTGGCCAGGTCGATGAATACGGCTGCACAGTAATGTCTCTTATCGATGGCGGTTATGATGTCGTTAAGGACCTTGAGCGTGGCTGAGGTGCACCCATGACCAGCTCTGAAACCAGATTGCATAGCGGAGAAGGTACGGTGGGATTCGAAATGGTCGGTAATCTGTTTGTTAACTTGGCTTTCGAAGACCTTAGAAAGACAGCGTAGATAGATAGTCTGTAGCAGTTTGGGTCTAGAGTGTCACCCCCTTTGAAGAGGGGGATTACCGCGGCAGCTTTCCAATCTTTGGGAATCTCAGATGATACAGGCTAGTAATAGGGGTTGCAACAATTTCGGCAGATAATTTTAGAAAGAGAGGGTCCAGATTGTCTAGCCCGGCTGATTTGTATGGGTCCAGATTTTGCAGCTCTTTCAGAATATCAGCTATCTGGATTTGGGTGAAGGAGAAATGGTGGGGGCATTGACGGGTTGCTGTGGAGGGTGCCGGGCAGTTGACCGGGGTAGGGGTAGCCAGGTGGAAAGCATGGCCAGCCGTAGAGAAATGCTTATTGAAATTCTCAATTATAGTGGATTTATCGGTGGTAACGGTGTTTCCTAGCCTCAGAGCAGTGGGCAGCTGGGAGGAGGTGCTCTTATTCTCCATGGACTTTACAGTGTCCCAGAACTTTTTTGAGTTAGTACTTCAGGATGCAAATTTCTGTTTGAAAAAGCTAGCCTTAGCTTTTCTAACTGCCTGTGTATATTTGTTCCTAACTTCCCTGAAAGGTTGCATATCACGGGGGCTATTCGATGCTAATGCAGAACGCCACAGAATGTTTTTGTGCTGGTCAAGGGCAGACAGGTCTGGAGTGAACCAAGGACTATATCTATTCCTAGTTCTACATTTTTTGAGTGGGGCATGCTTATTTAAGATGGTGAGGAAGGCACTTTTAAAGAATAGCCAGGCATCATCTACTGACGGGATGAGGTCATTGTCATTCCAGGTCGATTAGAAAGGCCTGCTCGCAGAAGTGTTTTAGGGAGCATTTGACAGTGATGAGGGGTGGTCGTTTGGTCGCAGACCCATTACGGATGCAGGCAATGAGGCAGTGATCACTGAGATCTTGAATGAAAACAGCAGAGGTGTATTTGGAGGGCGAGTTAGTTAGGATGACATCTATGAGGGTGCCTGTGTTTACAGATTTGGGGTTGTACCTGGTAAGTTCCATGATAATTTGTGTGAGATTGAGGGCATCAAGCTTAGATTGTAGGATGGCTGGGGTGTTAAGCATGTCCCAGTTTAGGTCACCTAGTAGCACGAGCTCAGAAGATAGATGGGGGGCAATCAATTCACATATGGTATCGAGGGCACAGCTGGGGGCCGAGGGAGGTCTATAGCAAGCGACAACACTTGTTTCTGGAAAGGTGACTAGTGACTAACATGACTGGCTTGTGTTGGCTAAGAAGACTGATGATCTCACTCTCCGTCATTCCTGGCATTCCTGTTACAAGCTAACTACTGTGAAAATATAGTTAAAGTATGAAACCTACTACAGTATCTTCATCACATGGAGCATTCACTTGTTTCTTTCCTGTAAATGTTATATTTTTCTCTGGAAGGTAAATGTGGCTACAGTATGATGAGCTGCCTGACATTAACCTGAGGGATATACCCTGCATGGTGAATATGCTTTGTCTTTAACCCTTACATTGACTTGTTTCCGAGTATGATGTTATATCCAAAAATGACAACATTATTTTGTGAAGTATGTATGATAGATATTGTGTTCATACTTTTTGCAAAACCAATTTACTTGAAAGTGTGTCATGTCCTGACCATAGTAAGATGTGATTTTCTATGGTAGAGTAGGTCAGGGTGTGACAGGGGGTGTTATGTGTTTTAGTTCTAGTTTTTCTATTTCTATGTTTTTTTTGGGGGGGGTTGATCTCCAATTGGAGGCAGCTCGTCCTCGTTACCTCTGAACGGAGATCATATTTAAGTAAGGGTTTTTCTTCTTGGGTTTTGTGGGTGATTATCTTTTGAGTAGTGTTTGTTTCTCTCTGCATCATGGTTTGTTGTTTTGTAAATCCAGTTATTTATGTTTTGCAAAGTTTCACGGAATTAATAAAATGTGGCACTACAACCACGCTGCACTTTGGTCCGATCCTTTCGACAGCCGTGACAGAATCACCCGCCACCAAGGGACCAAGCAGCGCGATATGGACCTCTGGACATTTGAGGAGATAAGGAGGAGAATATCCAGGGCTTTGGAGGATTTAAGGGCAGGAGAAGAGTGCCTCCCAGGGGACCAGGTATTGGACAGATATCGAAGCCTGCCGGGGAAGAACGAGAGAGGCAGCCCGCAAATAATTTTTTGGGGGGGCACACGGGTAGTTTGGCGGGGTCAGGGGTGAGACCTGAGCCAACTCCCCGTGCTTACCGTGGGGAGCGTGTGACGGGGCAAGCACCGTGTTATGCGGTGATGCGCACTGTGTCGCCAGTGCACACTCACAGGCCGGTGCGATCTGTGCCCGCACCTTGCACTTGTCGAGTTGGGTTGAGCATCCAGCAAAGATGGTTGTGTCAGCAATAAGCTCCAGACCTCCAGTGCGCCTCCACGGCCCAGTATACCCTGTGCCTGCCCCACGTACCCGGCCTTCAGTGAGTCTATCCAGCCTGGTTTGTCCTGTGCCTGCTCCTCGCACTCGCCCTGAGGTGCGTGTTACCAGTCTGGCGCCACCTATGCCAGTCCCACGCATCAGGCCTCCAGTGCGCCTCCACAGCCCAGTACGTCCTGTGCCTGCTTCTCACACTCTCCCTCCAGTGCGCCTCCATAGCCCAGTACGTCCTGTGCATGTTCCTCGCACTCTCCCTCCAGTGTGCCTCCATAGACCAGTACTGCCGGTGCCTGCTCTGAGCACCCGGTCCTCAATGCGACTCTCCAGTCCGGTGAGACCTGTTCCAGCTCCACGAGAAAAGCCTCCAGTGATAATCTATGGTCCGAAGCCTGTAGAGATGATCCATGGCACGAAGCCTCCAGTGATGATCCATGGCCCGAAGCCTGTAGGGATGTTCCATGGCACGAAGCCTCCAGAGGTAATCCATGGCCCAGAGCCTGTAGGGATAATCCATGGCAAGAAGCCTGTAGGGATTATCCATGGTCCGGAGCCTTTAGGGATAATCCATGGCAAGAAGCCTGTAGGGATGATCCATGGCCCGGAGCCTGTAGAGATTATCCATGGCACGAAGCCTCCAGTGATGATCCATGGCGCGGAACCTGTATTGATGATCCATGGCACAAAGCCTCCAGTGATGATCCATGGCGCGGAACCTGTAGTGATGATCCATGGTACGGAGCCTGCAGCGACACTCCCCAGTCCAGAACCTCCTGAGACGCTCCCCAGTCCAGAGCCTCCTGAGACGCTCCCCAGTCCGGAGCCTCCAGCGACGCTCCCCAGTCCGGAGCCTCCAGCGACGCTCCCCAGTCCGCTCCCCAGTCCGGAGCCTCCAGCGACGCTCCCCAGTCCGGAGCCTCCAGCGACGGCCTGCAGCCCAGAGCCTCAAGCGGCGGCCTGCAGCCCAGAGCCTCCAGCGGCGGCCTGCAGCCCAGAACCTCCAGCAATGATCTACAGTCCGGTTCTTTCGACGAAGATACACGGTCAGGTGGTAATAAAGCAGTAGGATCAGCGGGTGGAGCGGGGAGTACGCACCGGAGCCGCCTCCTCTGCGGAGGTTAAGGTTATGTGGACTGCATTTGAGCCGCCATAGACAATTGCCACCCTCCCTTTGTTTTGTTGTTTCTTTTGTTTTAGGTGCATTCGGAGTCTGCACCTTTGGGGGGGGGGGGGGGGGTACTGTCACGTCCTGACCATAGTAAGATGTGATTTTCTATGGTAGAGTAGGTCAGGGCGTGACAGGGGGTGTTTTGTGTTTTTCTATGTTTTCTATTTCTATGTTTTAGTTCTAGTTTTTCTATTTCTATGTTGGGTTTTTTGTGGTTGATCTCCAATTGGAGGCAGCTGGTCCTCGTTACCTCTGATTGGAGATCATATTTAAGTAGGGGTTTTTCTTCCTGGGTTTTGTGGGTGATTATCTTTTGAGTAGTGTTTGTTTCTCTCTGCGTCACGGTTTGTTGTTTTGTAAATTCAGTTATTTATGTTTTGCAAAGTTTCACGGATTTAATAAAATGTGGAACTACAACCATGCTGCACTTTGGTCCGATCCTTTCGACAGCCGTGACAGTGTTTCAATAGTTAACATCATATTTCAGTAGCTTGATTAGGTCAAAATTGGAGTATGATAATCTTGGATGCAATAATTTGATATGGTTGTTCAATTTCAAGTTCTTTGTATGAATGCTTCCATACAATCATTCACACTTCAACAAAACATTTGGACAGAGTTTGAACCCAAGGCCCCACCCACCAACCTGCCCACGCAGGAATGTAGCCTACATGTTTCCATCAAGAAAAATAACAAGCTTGTCTGTCACTGCTGTGTCATCTGTAATCTCTCCTTTAAAAAGAAAGGAGTAGAGGAAACGAGGGAATTGACAGTATGGTTTGGTGACAGACTAATTCCTCAAAGCCCCCCAGTGTGGCTAAGCCTAGTCCTCCACTTCCTTTTATCGAGAGCTCTCCTATTTTCTTTCACTTGCAGAAATGTCTTGTTCAATATCAGGTCATGTTCAAACGTAGGCAATGGTCTCCTGTTGTTTAGTTTTCTGAGAGCCTTGTCAGTTTGACTGTGTGTAGTTGTGACTCCCTGTCTATTTTGTCTGCAGTATCTGTTGTAGAAATGCATTGTTGGCAGTAGCGTATATGGGACATGACTAGCAAAGCAAAATCTGTGTTTCTTCCTTGTCAATTTTACACTGCATTTAAAGCATAGGTAAATTGTGTGATTATCCCCATCACTGGCTCCTTGCATTACCACTTTGTACATCATTTCCTGCTGTTGAGCAGATAGAATCAGCTTTGGTTATTTATACCACTTGACATTGAGAATGTGGGCTGATCTGAATACCACCCAGGGAAAATAAATGGGCTCCAGGAGCAGCAAGTCTGTGGCAACCTGATAAAACGTAATAGCTTGCCAGCTCCTTGGGGATCTGCTGTCTCTATATTATAAATCACGCTCTCTCTGCCTGACTAATGCAGCCTCCCTACTGGACCAATAGTCCTATGTTTCTGCATAATGCAGAGGAGAGGACACTCTCTCAACCTCTGAATCATATGTCTAATTATGTAACATATGGCCATAAATGATGAATGAAATTATGATTGTCTATAATTGATCATTCATATGAAATGTACCTCTGTTGTTTGTCCAGGTGAGATTCTTGTTCTGGTGGAGACTCACACATTCTGTCTAATAGCCTGGAACAATTATCTTGAAATATGTTGTCTGGATGTTTCACTGTGGGTGACTAAAGCCTTGTTCACAGGCCTTAATGATCAAAGGCTTAATGCTCAAATGCTCAGTTTTGTTGTTGAAATCCGTTTTGGAATACTGACTGCCCAAACTGCAAGTGACTAAATCTGGTTGGTGTGTGTTCAGCCAGCAGTCATTTGTTTACATGGCTACGCTAATTGTCATGGCGGGTGTGTGCGCAGTGGTCTAGGATGATTGGTTGTGGTGCTCATGCTTCCCATCGCTCAGAAGTGAGGTAGCTAGCAAGCTAATACGTTGACAACATTGCCATGGATGTTTCCCAGTTGCTTTAGGTGTTCAAAATCACAGTGTAAGAACACTTTTAAAGCCTCAAAGGATACGTTGATCCAATTTTCAAAACAAGCCACAGCAGTCAACTAGCTAGCTAAGCAGCTGTTTAGCTCTCTAGCATTCACTAATTTGTCTGTAAATAATTAACAAGTTAGTTAGCTAGCTACCACATGTTCTTGTCAAACTGTGAACAGAGTAGCTAGCAAGCAACAAGATATGCCAAATAGCAGTCTAAAAACCACTTGAGAGCAAATAAATCAGTTGCATGGCCAGGAATCTGATTTATAATCTGATTTCAAACCACTTAAGAAGGAGGTTTGAAATGTGGTTTGAAATATCGGATTCCTTGTGCTTTTTGGCTGTTCAGACTGCAGGAAGCAGAACAGATTTGAATTGGATATGAAAAACAATTTAAGTCACTTCAAACTGCCAATGACACTATGATTTTGAACATTCAAAGCAACTGGGTAACGTCCATGGCAGGCCTTTTTGTCACCTTAGCTTGCTACATAACTTCTGAGTGTTGATAGGGAACAGGAGCACCACCACCAATCTGCCTAGACCACCGCGCCAAGGGGCCAGGGTTCCAGTCTAGAAGCACGGTTTCGACTGCTCCTACAGTTTTGCTTCCGAACTGCAGAAGACAATTTCCATAGACGACCAAAGAGAAGTCAGATTTGAAAATTGCTAATAAGACATTATAGTCATCACCTTTGTGCACATAACATCCAAATAATTGTCTCTGAGGATTATTTTTTTGGACAGAACTACCGAGTTCCTTGGCTAAGATGGAAGAACCTGCCAGAAGGACAACAGTCTCCACAGAACTTCACCTATCTGGGCTTTGTGGGAGAGTGGCCAGACGGAAGCCACTCCTAATAAAAAGGCACATGACAGCACACCTGGAGTTTGCAAAAAGGCACCTGAAAGACTCTGAGATCATAAGGCAAAAGATTCTGTGGTCTGAGACCAAACATTTACTATTTGGCCTCAATGAAAAGCGCAATGTCTGGAGAAAACCAGGCACAGCTCATCACTCGTCTAACACCATCCCTACTGTGAAGCATGGTCGTGGGAGTATCATGCTATGGGGATACTGGGAGACTGGCAATGTTTGAGGGAACAATGAATGGATTTAAATACAGGGAAATCCTTGATGAGAAGCTGCTTCAGAGTGCAAACGACGTTAGACTGGGGGCAAAGATTTATGTCCCAACAGGACAATGACCCCAAGCATAGAGCCAAAGAAATGCTGGAATGGCTTCAGAACAAGAATGTGAAAGTCCTTGAGTGGCCAAGCCAAAGCCCTGAATTTAATCCCATAGGAAATCTGTGGAAAGACATGAACATTGCTGTTCACTGATGCTTCCCATCTAATTTAACAGAGCTTGAGAAAATCTGCAAGGAAGAATAGAAGAAAATTCCTAAAACAACCAGATGTGCAAAGCTGATACAGACATACCCAAGACGATTCAAAGCTGTAATCGCCTCCAAAGGTGTAATCGCCGCTTCTACAATGTATTGACTCAGGGGTGTGAATACTTATATAAATTCGATATTTCTGTATTTCATTTTTAATACATTTGCAAACATTTCTAAAAACATATTTTCACTTTGTCATTATGGAGTATTGTGTGTAGATGGGTGAGAAAAAACAGATATTTAATCAATTTGAATTCTGGCTATAACACAACAAAATGTGGAATAAATCAAGCGGTATGAAAACTTTCTGAAGACACTGTAAATGTCTTACCTGTGATGAAACGTTTTCATACATAGCTAAGTGTGGCCTACCGGATCCCCACATTTCCAACTCTCCCACACCGAATAGCCTGAAGCTACAGGGCTCATATTGCAGGCTCTGTTTCTCTACTGGGGAGCATTGCAAACCATAGGTTTGGATATTTTACCAGGTTACATGTACATTGAATAACACAGCAGCTTTTCTGAATGTTTGATAAGTTCTGTATAACATAAAATCGAAGACAAAGTCAGCTATTTTACAATGGGGCTCAATGGGAAAGAATGTCTGTTTTCCCCAATTTGTGGGTGTGGTCGAAGGGAATTCATTTTTATGATGTGAATATTGACTCAGAGTAGGGTTTGGCCGGGGTAGGCCGTCATTGTAAATAAGAAATTGTTCTTAACTGACTTGCCTAGTTAAATAAATTTTTTTTTTTTTAAATGCAATAAAAGGCTGGAGACTGTTCAGTCAGTCAAGGATGAGATTATGCTTTCAGCGTCCTAGGTGTAGGCTAACAGGGATGTGAATGAGTCTGAAGAGCATCTACTCAAGGGGAAGCTGATGATGTGTACTATGGGATTGTTTTTCTCTGAGTGAAGATAATCAGTTAATGGGGGGTTAGTAATAAATGTCATAAGTGAGATGGAATATTCTTAAATTATGCTGTCAAAATATAGTGTTTCTTTTTTTATGTCTTCGGGTTGGCATGATGATATGCATCCAGAGGGTGTTATTTTAGCCTATTGATGGTGGTTCAAAGGATCATCATTTGTAGGCTCTTCATTATCCTCTAGCCATTCTCCCGTTCCTCGCTCCGCGGTGAATCACACACATCTATAATAATAACGGAATTTACGGTGACATGGTTGCAAAGGCAATTCACCAATCCAAAATGCGCCCACCATTTGGAGTAAAATTTCAAATGTACGGAGGCTGTGGTGTAATTTCTGCACAGCGCAATGTTGTGAATGAGGGACAGGGTGACGTCAGCGCTCGAATGTCAACAATGTAGAGCTGGGCGGAAGCATTTCATACGAGGGATACTAACAGCAGAGGAAGCTGCACGCTGTTTTTCAAAGAGACAAAAACGATAACATTCACTTAAGAGCAGTCGTAACACATATTAGGCATAACCACGCGTTATACGTTATAATACGAAATATTGATGACTATTGCTAAACACGCGCTTTCAGCACTTTGGAGTGGGTGCTGCTGAAGTCACCATGTGGAATCAATCTAATTTGTAAGACCGACGGAGCGCTGACGTGCAAGAAAACAGGAAAGTTAAGGTGAGCTTATTACTGTTTTGTTACCTAGGCCTATATCTAATTACATTATGGCTTTGGTTTAGAGTGCGCCCTTTCCCCTTTATTGCATTTTCCCATTTGCAGTGATTTTTAGATGCTGATGTATTACATTTCTTATACATTTGTTGATATAAAATCGTAAATATGCATGCATAACATAATTATGCATGGGGACGCTTGTGTTTTGTTGTTTAATTATCATCTTAGCGCACCAATAGCCTTTGTTTCGCTATAAATACATTGAGGTGGTCTTCCCATTGCGCAGAACGGTGACAGTGCGCTTTGTTGTGCAGGGAATGTTTTCGAACGAGGCTGAGTGGTCGCTGCATGGTCAATATGACATGTTAAGGGCACTGTCATTTTGCGGAAAGCGGGAGTAGAGCGGGACAAAGGATCTCATCGAGTAGCTCGTATTCCCGCCATTGGCCGCTATAGAAAGACATTTCTAGTGACTTGGAATAATGCAGTGTTGATTTTAACGCACAAAACGGTAAATAGATTGCACATGGACATGTTTTGTGCTTGCTAGATGTCAGTAAACCGCTGTGATATGCTCAGCTATTGAAATAGGCTACTATAAGAATTTCCATAGAGAACTGTGTCACGGCTAGATGTCGCTCTGCTCCCCACGTGTTAGGCTACAAACACCAATTACAGCTGACAATAAGTCTTTAACAAATGCAGATGAATGCCTGATTTCTATTTATACTTTTTTGAATTACTGATTGAATGACCTAATGTTTCTATGGATTGATTGAAATTGTATTGAATATAATGGATTTAGTTTCAGTGCCATGCATGAACCTCAATGTTCCTCTTGGTCTACCCCTTCTGGCCATCTAATAATATTGTAATCTTTCAATCTGAAATGTGGTGTCACTCCCTGCCCTGTTTTTTGCATCTGATCTTAATAAGGTCATTTGCTTTACCTTATCTTTCCTTGTTTAAGGTCTCACATGATGGGGAAAGGGTGACTGGGTGCACCAGTAACTCAAATACTTGAGTTACTGGATTCCCGGGAAGCAGACTTACATCATTGTTTTGAAGGGAATTTGCCTCAAATGAACCTACCTGTTTCATATTACCTCACTATTCTAAACAATATTCTCAGCAACTTAACTAATAAACCACAAATTCTACTGTAAAATGTAATGTTGTAAATACAGCAGGCATAAAAAACAGAGAAAAGAGAGAAAGAGCGACAGAGAAAAGAGAAAGAGAGAAAGTGACAGAACATAATGAGAGAGAGAGAGCGAGAGAAAGCGAGAGAGAACATATTGAGAGAGAGAGAGAGAGAGAATACAACCCATATTTATGTTTATTTATTTTCCCTTTTGTACTTTAACTATTTGCACATAGCTACTAAACTGTAAATAGACATAATATGACATTTGAAATGTCTTTATTATTTTGGAACTTCCGTGAGTGTAATGTTTACTGTTAATTTGTATTGTTTATTTCACTTTTGTTTATTATCTACTTCACTTGCTTTGGCAATGTTAACATATGTTTCCCATGCCAATAAAGCCAATGAATTGAATTGAGCGAGAGAGAGAACGCATCAAGGTGCATAAAGGAGGGAAAGCTGAAGATAGCGAGAGTCCAGAAAGAGAGAGAAAATGAAAGCAATAGATGGAGAGAGAGGGACATTCATCCTTCTCTCCACAGTTTGGTCCGGCGCTAAGGCGCCCCCAGAGACAGTCTGTCCTTATCACCTTGGACGGGTTGATGGGAGTAGTAAAGGGGAGAGGAGGCAAGGCGTAGCTCCAATCGCTTTTCCTGCACCTCAGCAAACCTCTCAGACGAACGGGAATCCTGATACACCCTCAGTCACACCCTACGCTTGACTTTCACTACACTGTACACTGTAAATTATACATGCCCTCACAGTATTGTCTGTACTCTACATACTAAGGGGATGTGCTTCAAAACTGCCTGCCAGACAGTGTGTGGAAGAATAACATGTGAGGTGATGTCTCATATTGATAGATTCTGTACTAAATGGGTAGATTCTGTAGTAAAATGCCAGATGTCTTTCTCTGGTTGGGTTGAATCCAATGCATTGGTTTCACTGTCTGCATCACAAAGACCTTATCCCTCTCTGTGTGACAGCACTGAGAAACACCTCACAGTCCTTCACCATACATAATGTAAGAAATTAGATATGCAGGATGCCCTCCTCAGAAAGATAGCCTTCTGAGGATTTTTTTTCCCCACTATAGATATAGATTTATCAGTATACTGTATCTCTATTTTGGAGGTGACACTAGATGACCCAACAAAGGACCACAACAACCAGTGGATCTTCTTCTGCCAATCCCCATTCCCAGTCAGTTCCCATCACCCCCTCACGTACTGTACTGCCTACCCCCATTCAATTCCCCTTTGGTTGTACCTTTCCCTTGTGATGTACAGTGTCTCTGTACTCTTTATCTCTGTACTTGAACTTGGATGACTCGGGGACAGTGTATTTGGAGGGAGGCTAACTTTAAGGCCGTCCCAGTGGGGATAGGGTGTTTATGTGGTGAGGAGAGGGGATCTGTAGCTTCAACCTCATTCTGAATGGACCTGGCCTGGGTCAAGAAATGTATGCTTTAGTTGGTTGTTGAACCAGGACTGTTCTCTCATTAACAGACAATACTTGAGCTACCCAAGAAGTGTTGTGTGAAAACAAACAGAAAATTTGTTGATTTGTACAGAAGTTGTGTATAATTTTCTCTGTCGGTATAGAAAATCCCTGTCTGATTGCTTGTGTGTGTGTGGTTGTGGCTCCCATCTTGGCTCTAATACACTGGGGTGCAACCAGTGGTGGCAGGCACACTGACAAGGTGATGAGGTATTCTGAGCCACCAGTGGAATCTGGTCACATACAAACACACACACACTTGCACACACAGACGGACATAGACACACAGGCGGACGAACACACACAAAACACCCTCTGGCAATCTCCTCACATGACGGAGCTAAAATGAAAATAGACCAGCATTCAGTTCAGCCAGTCCTAGTTATTCAGTTTACCATCAGTGACTCAATATGCTGCCACAAAATATACAGACGCAATCCACAGCCTACACTCTGTATACCAAGGGTCTCCAACCCTGTTCCTGGAGAGCTACCCTCGTGTAGGTTTTCGCTCCAACCCCAGTTGTAACTAACCTGGTTCAGCTTATCAACCAGCTAATTATTACAATCAGGTGGATTAGGGTTGGAGTGAAAACCTACAGGACCGTAGCTCTCCAGGAACAGGGTTGGAGAGCCCTGCTATACAGTATGTGACTGTCAAAATGCTTCTGTGAGATTTATTTGCTTTTCTGTAAGCTGTCCACAAATCTACAGTGTGTTGCTGATGTGACAAAAAACTAAACCTTGCACATGACTTTTCCTACAAGCACTGACTTTCCTCATTATTGAGGAAAAATGTGCTTACGACGACTGTGCTATGTGGTTGTATCACCTAGCTATCTTAAGATGCATGCACTAACTGTAAGTTGCTCTTGATAACAGCGTCTGCTTAATGTCTGAAATGTAAATGACAAGGCAGTGAGAAGTTACAAGTGAATCCTGTTATTGTACTGAGACAGTGACAATATGCCTCCGTACATACACAGCGCAGGAAGTGTGTTTCACACCTTCCTTCTCCTCCCAACCACCTGTATGCCGGTCACAGGATGCAAACCGCCAACCAGAACCTGAACACCTCACACTCACTCACTCAAAGTCACTGAAGTAGAACACAAGCCACACATGATACAATTATATCCTCCTTAAGGCGTATTGTCAAAGCTCAATCTTGCTCCACAAATCTATGGTGTGTTGCTGATATGATAAAAAAGCAAAACATTGCACTTGACTTTTCCAACAAGCACCAACTAGGGCTGTGGCGGTCATGAAATTCTGTCAGCTGGTTATTGTCATGCAAAAGACTTCCGGTCTCAAGGTAATTGACCGTTAATTAACATAAACATGTTTAGCATCTCTAGGCTCCACTCATACAAGCAGCAAACAATCCTCTGATGCACGCCATTGTAACATCTACATTTTAAAAAGTCTAATAAGTCAATTGAATATACACCATCACAATAAATTCATTATTTATTTTAGGCAGGTCTAAAGAAACATTATGATATGAAGAAAATGTATTTCAGAAGAACAGAATATGAGTTGGCCTACTGTATGTTATCTGGTTATGTACCATGCCATAGGCTGTAGGCTTGTTCATTTAGCAGGCAAGATATGCTTATAAGTCCCATGCCATTATTTTATATTATATAATTTTATAGTAAGAAGAATATATTTGGACAGCTGAATAAAATAGAATGGATATATTTCCCATTCCGGAGTGAGAGTGTGCGCATATGAAGTGGCTATGTTGAGCGTAAAAGGGATCATTTGAAACAGGTCCTATATGCTAGATTTAGAGTTATTTGGCATCTTTAGTTGTGAATGATACAAACCTTAGAATGCATTAGAAATCAAAATATATACTGTATGGGCTGCATGATGTGACTACAGGCTATTGATGATTTCAGAAAATCGCAAAAAAAAGCTTGCTCTCTGTTCCTTACCTCAGGCTGCACACACTGTTCTCTCATCAAGAGATCATATTTTCACCTATCAGACTATTCTCAATTTAATCTTGTCTTTACTAATATGTAAAATTAGTTTAGATTTATACTGAAGAAAAATATAAACAGAACATGTAAAGTGTTGTTCCCATGTTTCATGAGCTGAAATAAAAGATCCCAGAAATGTTCCATAATCACAAAAAGCTTATTTCTCTCAAATGTTGTGCACAAATTTGTTTACATCCCTGTTAGTGTGCATTTCTCCTTTGCCAAGATAATCCATCCACCTGACAGGTGTGGCATATCATGAAGCTGGTTAAAAAGAATGATCATTACACAGGTGCACGTTGTGCTGGGGACAATAAAAGGCCACTCCAAAATGTGCCGTTGTCACACAACACAATGCCACAGATGTGTCAAGTTTTGAGGGAGCGTGCAATTTGCATGCTGACTGCAGAAATGTTCACCAGAGCTGTTGCCAGAGAATTGAATGTTCATTTCTCTACCATAAACTGCCTCCAACATCGTTTTAGAGAATTTGGCAGTATGTCCAACCGGCCTCACAACCGCAGACCACGTGTAACCACGCCAGCCAAGGACCTCCACATCTGGCGTCTTCACCTGCGGGATCGTCTGAGACCAGCCTCCCGGACAGCTGATGAAACTGAGGAGTATTTCTGTCTAATAAAGCCCTTTTGTGGGGAAAAACTCAATCTGATTGGCTGGGCCTGACTCCCCACCGACGGCTGCGTCATGTGAAATCCGTAGATTAATGCCTAATTAATTTATTTCAGTTAACTGATTTACTTATATGAACTGTAACTCAGTAAAATCGTTGAAGTTGTTACATGTTGCATTTATATTTTTGATCGGTATAGAATGGTCCATTATCAAATGGGCAAGAACAGGGGCAATTTGAAAAATACATGTTATACATATGCACTGGAATAGCGAATGGAGGCCACTTTCTTGCCGGTAAGTTTTTCACTCATGTTGGGTGGGCTACTCCGGTAATTTCGCTGTGCCACAGGTGATATTCCACCCAAACTCTATTCTCCCAATGGGCTCTGTTCTTGCAACTACCCCGTGCTTAATTTGTGAAACCAAGTGAAATATGTTCGGGAACATCGGTAGTAACATGTTTTCACAACGAAGCATATTTAATTTAACTGTTGACAGCCCCTCTGCGTGCTGGAGAAAGGAATGAAGGAGAGAGGTGAAGAGATGGAAACTCATGGTGGTGAGATATTCTGTAGCTAAAGGTAATGTGCCAGTCTATTAATTATGACATTTTATAAAAATGCCATATTACTAGGCAATTCAAAATCTAAAACAAATTCACTATAATTGTAGGCTTTATTTGCATTAGATGAATTTAGGCCAGACCAATTATGTACCAAAGATATCTTAAATCAGTAATATGTTTTTCTGACATGTGTAATATGCTGTTGGCTATGTATTGTATAAAGGCACAATCATTATTTTAATTCAGGGTTTTTTTCGGACTTGGGCTCATATATGGTATGGGCCTATGCTTATGCATAAGCTCTAATTTGCATATAGGTGTTTTGAATGAATCATTACCTTAGAAAGCACTGTCCATTTAGTTGTTAGGCTTTGAAACAACCTCCACAAGAACCATATTTTCTACTCAGTTTCAACCGGTTAAACTTCTTTCTTCAAATTGATAGATCACAGGAAGGTGAGTTTTAAAAGCACATACTGTTTTGATGACCAGTGTTTGATGTGATTTTCATTTGCATTGACAATAGAGCCCTGAGTACCAGGCCATTAGAACCTGATGGAGGGACAATAGAGCCCTCAGTACCAGACCATTAGGACCTGATGGAGGGACAATAGAGCCCTCAGTACCAGACCATTAGGACCTGATGGAGGGACAATAGAGCCCTGAGTACCAGGCCATTAGGACCTGATGGAGGGACAATAGAGCCCTCAGTACCAGACCATTAGGACCTGATGGAGGGACAATATAGCCCTGAGTACCAGGCCATTAGGACCTGATAGAGGGACAATAGAGCCCTGAGTACCAGGCCATTAGGACCTGATGGAGGGACAATATAGCCCTGAGTACCAGGCCATTAAGACCTGATGGAGGGACAATAGATCCCTGAGTACCAGACCATTAGGACCTGATGATTGCTAGCAAGTTGGGTAGGCTACTACTAAGGCATGTCCAGAGTGCATTAGCGGAGATTACCGTGATTCAACGGTCATGTAGAATTTTACTGTGGTCATGTCTCTTGACTGCCGGTGTGGCGGTAATACGATCATCGTAACAGCCCTAGCACTGACTTTGCTGATAAGTTCTTTATTGAGGAAAAATGTGCTTACCACTACTGTGATATGTGATTGCATCACCTAGCTATCTTAGGATGCATGCACTAACTGTAAGTTGCTCTTGATAAGAGCGTCTGCTAAATGACTAAAATGTACATGTGTGGCTTGTGTTCTACTTCAGTGACTTTGAGTGAGTGAGTGTGAGGTGTTCAGGTTCTGGTTGGCGGTTTGCATCCTGTGACCGGCATACAGGTGGTTGGGAGGAGAAGGAAGGTGTGAAACACACTTCCTGCGCTGTGTATGTACGGAGGCATATTGTCACTGTCTCTCAGTAAAATAACAGGATTCACTTGTAACTTCTCACTGCCTTGTCATTTACATTTCAGACATTAAGCAGATGCTGTTATCAAGAGCAACTTACAGTTAGTGCATGCATCTTAAGATAGCTAGGTGATACAACCACATAGCACAGTCGTCGTAAGCACATTTTTCCTCAATAATGAGGAAAGTCAGTGCTAGTAGGAAAAGTCATGTGCAAGGTTTAGTTTTTTGTCACATCAGCAACACACTGTAGATTTGTGGACAGCTTACAGAAAAGCAAATAAATCTCACAGAAGCATTTTGACAGTCACATACTGTATAGCAGGGCTCTCCAACCCTGTTGCTGGAGAGCTACGGTCCTGTAGGTTTTCACTCCAACCCTAATCCACCTGATTGTAATAATTAGCTGGTTGATAAGCTGAACCAGGTTAGTTACAACTGGGGTTGGAGCGAAAACCTACACGAGGGTAGCTCTCCAGGAACAGGGTTGGAGACCCTTGGTATACAGAGTGTAGGCTGTGGATTGCGTCTGTATATTTTGTGGCAGCATATTGAGTCACTGATGGTAAACTGAATAACTAGGACTGGCTGAACTGAATGCAGGTCTATTTTCATCTTAGCTCCATCATGTGAGAACATCGCCAGAGGGTGTTTTGTGTGTGTGTGTGTGTGTGTGTGTGTGTGTGTGTGTGTGTGTGTGTGTGTGTGTGTGTGTGTGTGTGTGTGTGTGTGTGTGTGTGTGTGTGTGTGTGTGTGTGTGTGTGTGTGTGTGTGTGTTTGTTTGTGTGTGGAGACTGTCTTTGTGTTTGTGTCCGTATTTGTGTATGTGGGTGTGTGTGGCTCAGAATACCTTATCACCTTGTCAGTGTGCCTGCCACCAATGGTTACTATCCAGTGTGTAAGAGCCTAGATGAGAGCCAGATGCCTGTCTGGAACCACCACACAAACACACACACATATGCAGTCAGACATGGGAAAATGGCTAGTTATGGCTGAAAGAAAAGCTCAGTGCCAGGACACGGCTCATTATAGACCGGGCAGGAGCTACTGGTCCTGTGCCAGCAGGGATTTTCTATACCGCACAGAGAAAACTATACACAACTTCAGTACAAATCTTTTTCTTTTTTTAGTCTGTTTGTTTTCACACAGTCCTGGTTAAACAAACAAATAAGTCACCGTGTCTGCCTTGTGCATACATTTCTTGACCCAGGCCAGGTCCGTTCAGAATGAGGTTGAAGCTACAGATCCCTTCTCCTCACCACATAAACACCCTATCCCCACTGGGACGGCCAGAAGCTTCTAAAGCCATGACATAATTTTCATGACTGGAATTTTCCAGGCTGTTTAAAGGCACAGTCAACTTAGTGTATGTAAACTTCTGACCCACTGGAATTGTGATACAGTGAATTATAAGTGAAATAATCTGTCTGTAAACAATTGTTGGAAAAATGACTTGTGTCATGCAGAAAGTAGATGTCCAAACTGACTTGCCAAAACTATAGTTTGTTATCAATAAATTTGTGGAGTGGTTGAAAAACGAGTTTTAATGACTCCAACCTAAGTGTATGTAAACTTCCGACTTCAACTGTATTTGCACTGGTGACAGACAATACTGCGAACATGAAGGCTGCTTGGGCTAAAGTGGAGGAGTCCTACCCTCACATCACACTAATTGGCCGTGCTGCTCATGCATTGTATCTGCTCCTCGAGGACATAATGGCACTGAAAACAATGGATAGACTCTACAAGAGAGCCAAGGAAATGGTTAGGTATGTGAAGAGTCATCAAGTTATAGCAGCAATCTACCTCACCAAGCAAAGTGGGAAAAATAAGAGCACCACATTGAAGCTGCCCAGCAACACCCGTTGGGGTGATGTTGTCATCATGTTTGACAGTCTCCAGGAGGGGAAGGAGTCTCTCCAAGAAATGGCCATATCACAGTCTGCCGATATGGACAGCCCCATCAAGAGAATCCTCCTGGATGTTGTATTTTGGGAGAGAGTGGTAAGCAGCCTGAAACTCCTGAAACTTATAGCAGTAGCCATGGCATGGATTGAGAGAGACAATGTCATCCTGTCTGATGTTTAGACTCTGCTTGCAGATGTAAGAGAAGAAATCCATACTGCCCTGCCCACTTCACTGTTGTTCCAAGCAGAGAAAACTGCAGTTCTGAAATACATCAACAAGCGTGAAGACTTCTGCCTGAAGCTCATACATGCCGCAGCGTACACGTTGGACCCCAAGTATGCTGGCAAGAGCATCCTGTCTGGTGCAGAGATCAACAAGGCCTATGGTGTCATCACTACCGTGTCTCGACACCTTGGCCTGGATGAGGACAAGGTTCTTGGCAGTCTGGCGAAGTACACTTCCAAGCAAGGGCTTTGGGATGGAGATGCGATATGGCAGTCGTGCCAACATATCTCATCAGCCACCTGGTGGAATGGACTTTGTGGATCTGAGGCTCTTTCCCCTGTTGCCTCCATCATCCTCCAAATCCCACCAACATCAGCCACCTCAGAGCGCAACTGGTCCTTGTTTTGGAACATACAAAGCACACAACAGGCTGACCAATTCAAGGGTTGAAAAATTGGTGGCCATCCGGGCAAATTTGAGGCTTTTGGAGCCTGACAACGAGCCATCCTCAACAAGGTTGGAAAGTGACAGTGAAGATGAGGCCTCAGAGTCTGATGTTCAAGAGTTGGACATTGTGGAGATCCAGGGAGAAGACATGGAAGCCTGAGAGGAAGACAACCAAAGCTTTAGTTTCTAGGCTATCATTTTACAGATGTATGTTGAAAACGTTTTTGGGAGATGAGATGGATCATTGGGGATCATTCATTATTCCCTTTCTTTTGTTGTTCAGTGAAATCATCCCATGTGAAGAGTCAACTCATTTAATTAAAGTTTCTATTGGAAGGATTTAATAATTTGCAATTATGTCTACTTATGATAAGGTAAAAGGTTTATGTTTCTGTCTCCGTATGATATGGTGAATATATCCAATGCAAAAACATCTACATTAATTTGCATATATTTCCGTTAATTCCCACAGAAAGTTTCCACCTCTGAATATTCCCCAAAATGTGCAACCCTAGTTTGTACCATGTTTTGTACTGCTACCATGTGCTGCTGCCATGTTGCCTCTACCATGTTGTTGTCATGTTGTGTTGCTACCATGCTGTGTTGTCATGTGTTGCTGCCATTCTATGTTGTTGTCTTAGGTCTCTCTTTATGTAGTGTTGTGTTGTCTCTCTTGTCGTGGTGTGTTTTGTCCAATATTTTTATTCAATGTATTTGTATTTTTAATCCTATTCCCGGTCCCCGCTGGAGGCCTTTTGCCTTTTGGTAGGCCGTCATTGTAAATAAGAATTTGTTCTTTAACAGACTTGCCTAGTTAAATAAAGGAAAAACTTTTTAAATTTTTTTTACAATTTGAATATGTTTTTGCGCGATATTCTAAATGCCTGTATCGCAGAATCAAGTTTTTTGGTGTATTTCTTTGTTTTTATGAGCGTTTATGTCCGCTTGTTCTCATGTTGTATTTTTGGTCACGTCTCGTTCGCCCATTCTGTGCTGTGCACCTTCCAATTTACACCAGAGATTTGTATGTAATGACGAGATGCTCATGTCTCCGCCCTAACAATGGGAGTCGTCCCAAAGGCGGGAAGGCAGACGACAAGCTTTGGTTCAAAATAAGCACATAGAAACGCATTGGGCTTTATTTGAACGGATTCTGGCTATTTTCGCATTGTTACAACACTATATAGACATAACATGACATTTGAAATGTCTTTATTCTTTTGGAACTTCTGTGAGTGTAATGTTTACTGTTAATTTTAATTGTTTATTTCACTTTTGTTTATTATCTACTTCACTTGCTTTGGCAGTGTTAACATATGTTTCCCATGCCAATAAAGCCCTTAAATTGAATTGAAATTGAATTGAGTGAAGCATCTCACTCCGCTTCTTTCTCCCAAGCCCCTCCCCCTACCACTCACAACAACAAAGATGAGAGAGCACTTCTTCATCTCTGACAAACTGTTTCAACATGCTACTTGCATTAGACGTTTGGTCCAACAGAATCGGTCATATGGACATCAAAACACATGGAGACATTATTTTACTGTAATAGAGGAGAAGTTAACCTTTCAAACCATACCCTGTTTGTTTCAACTCCTCAAATTCCGAGCAGAGCATACACTACTCAAACGAATGTGTCAATGATCATTCATTCTGGAAAATGTATGGGCAGTTTGGTCGCGCGTGCTTTATGGTACCACGTAAAGCTATCAGCATTTTAGTCAAATAAAGATTGTTATACTAGCTGTTTGGATGACTGTGTTTTATAAGTGTAAAACAATTATATAAGGAATTGGCAACTAGTTCTCATTCTGAGAAATAAGGTAGGCGGCAAGCATGCTGTTCAGACGGTTGGAGACAGGTCTTAACAATCAACTATTTTGCCTTGTTAGCTGAATTCAGAGCTTGTGAAATTACACCTATATCCACATTTTCCAAACTTGAAATATAAAAAATAGCTGGCTACTCACTAGCACGTGGGCTTGTGCTTGATAGAATGTTTATGAGACTGATGCTAATTTTCTATAATGCCTGCTACATTATTAGTGAATTTGCATTATGCATGGTTCTGGTTACATTTGTAACAAAAAGGGCATTTTTATGGACAGACCTGAAAGCCAGATACAACTATTTTGATAAAATAATTGAATTATTAGTGGATCTTATGGTTGTGGAAGGCATATATTCAGCCTAGGTATAAGCTCTGAATTCATAAAATTATTGCTGACTGTTTGAAATGCATTGTATTTTACCTGTAATTGTACAGCAAAGCTTATTTAGAGAAAACTTTTAAAAAAATGGAGAAATACAGTACCAGTGAAAAGTTTGGACACACCTGTTCATTCAAGGGTTTTTCTTTTCTTTTTACTATATTCTACATTGTAGAATAATAGTGAAGACATCAAAACTATGAATAACACATATGGAATCATGTAGTAACCAAAAAAGTGTTAAACAAATCAAAATATATTGTACGTTTTAGATTCTTTATAGTAGCCACCCTTTGCCTTGACGACAGCTTTGCACTCTATTGGCATTCTCTTAACCAGCTTCACCTGGAATGATTTTTCCAACAGTCTTGAAGGAGTTCCCATATATGCTGAGTACTTGTTGGCTGCTTTTCCTTCACTCTGCGGTCCAACTCATCCCAAACCATCTCAATTGGGTTGAGGTTGGGTGATTGTGGAGGCCAGGTCATCTTATGCAGCACTCCATCACTCTCCTTCTTGGTCAAATAGCCCTTACACAGCCTGGAGGTGTGCTGGGTCATTGTCCTGTTGAAAAACAAATGATAGTCCCACTAAGCGCAAACCAAATGGGATGGCTTATCGCTGCAGAATGCTGTGGTAGCCATGCGGGTTCAGTGTGCCTTGAATTCTAAATAAATCACAGACACTGTCACCAGCAAAGCACTCCCACACCATCACACCTCCTCCTCCTCCATGCTTCACGGTGGGAACCACACATGCGGAGATCATCCGTTCACCTACTCTGCATCTCACAAAGACACAGCATTTGGAACCAAAAATCTCAAAGTTGGACTTTCCACCGGTCTAATGTCCATTGCTTGTGTTTCTTGGCTCAAGCAAGTCTCTTCTTCTTATTGGTGTCCTTTAGTAGGGGTTTCCTTGCAGCAAATTGACCACGAAGGCCTGATTCACGCAGTCTCCTCTGAACAGTTGATGTTGAGATATCTGTTACTTGAAATCTGTGAAGCATTTATTTGGGCTACAATCTGAGGTGCAGTTAACTCTAATTACTTATCCTCTGCAGCAGTCGTAACTCTGGGTCTTCCTTTCCTGTGGTGGTCTTCATGAGAGCCAGTTTCATCATAGCGCTTGATAGTTTTTGCGACTGCACTTGAAACTTTTCTGTATTGACTGACCTTCATGTCTTAAAGTAATGATGGACTTCTCTTTGCTTATTTGAGCTGCTTTTTCCATAATATGGACTTGGTCTTTTACCTAATAGGGCTATCTTCTGTATACCACCCCTACCTTGTCACAACACAACTGATTGGCTGAAGACTAAAATATATTCCACATACTAACTTTTAACAAGGCACACCTGATAATTTAAATGCATTCCAGGTGACTACCTCATTAAGCTGGTTGAGCGAATGCCAAGAGTGTGCAAGCTGTCATCAAGGCAAAGGGTGGCTACTTTGAAGAATCTCAAATCTCAAATATATTGTGATAAAAAAAAAAAAAAAAAGGTTATCACTTGATTCTTTATGTGTTATTTCATAGTGTTGATGTCTTCACTATTATTCTACCATGTATAAAATAGTAAAAATAAAGAAAATTAGTAGGTGTATCCAAACATTTGACTGGTAATGTATATCGTGAATTGCCAATAAATGTGAAAATATTGAGATATAAGTTTTAGGCCATATCGCCCTAGTTTCAACTCCAAAATAGAGATACAGCGTACAGATACATCTACAGTGCATTTGGAAAGTATTCAGACCCCTTGACTTTTTCCACATTTTGTTTTACGTTACAGCCTTGTTCTAAAATGTATTACATAGTTTTTTCCCCTCATCAATCAACACACAATACCCCATAATGATGAAGCAAAAACAGGTTTGTGGACATTTTTTGTAATTTATATATAAAATTATATATATTTATCACATTTACATAAGTATTCAGACCCTTTACTCAGTACTTTGCACACACAGTACTTGCACACACTGTACATAGATCTTTCTATTTTTATTTTATTTTGTGTTATTGACTGTATGTTTGTTTATGTGTAACTCTGTGTTATTGTTTGTGTCGCACTGCTATGCTTTATCTTGGCCAGGTCGCAGTTGTAAATGAGAACTTGTTCTCAACTGGCCTACCTGGTTAAATAAAGGTGAAATAAATAAAAAATATATATACTTTGTTGAAGCACCTTTGTTGAAGCACAACTGGCCTCAAATCTTCTTGGGTATGACGCTACAAGCTGGCACACCTGTATTTTGGGAGTTTCTCCCATTCTTCTCTGCAGATCCTCTCAAGCTCTGTCAGGTTGGATGTGGAGCGTTGCTGCACAGCTATTTTGTATTTGTATTTATTGTTGATCCCCGTTAGCTACTCTTCCCGGGGTCCGGCAAAATTAAGGCAGTTATACAATTTTAAAAACATTACAATACATTCATAACAAATTTCACAACACAGTAAGTGTGTTCCCTCAGGTCTAATACTCCACTACCACATATCTACAACACAAAATACATGTGTACGTGTGTGTATGCATGTGTCTGTGCTTATGTTTGTGTTGCTTCACAGTCCCCGCTGTTCCATATTTTTATCTGTTTTTTAAATCTGATTCTACTGCCTGCATCAGTTACCTGATGTGAAAAAGAGGTCCATGTAGTCATGGCTCTATGTAGTACTGTGCACCTCACATAGTCTTTTCTGGACTTGGGGACTGTGAAGAGACCTCTGGTGGTATGTCTTGTGGGGTATGCATAGGTGTCTGAGCTGTGTGCTAGTCGTTTAAACAGACATCTGGGTGCTTTCAACATGTCAATACCTCTCACAAATACAAGTAGTGATGAATCTGTCCTCCACTTTGAGCCAGGAGAGATTGACATGCATATTATTAATGTTTTCTCTCACTTGTTCATCCAAGGGCCAGCTGTGCTGCCCTATTCTGAGCCAATTGCAATTTTCCTAAGTCCGTCTTTGTGGCACCGGACTACATGACTGAACAGTATTCCAGGTGTGACAAAACTAGAGCCTGTATGATCTAACTTGTTGATAGTGCTATTAAGAAGGTAGAGCAGCACTTTATTATGGACAGACTTCTCCTCATCTTAGCTACTGTTGTATCAAAATGTTTTGACCATGACAGTTTACAATCCAGGGTTACTCCAAGCAGTTTAGTCACCTCAACTTTCTCAATTTCCACATGATTTATTACACGTTTTAGTTGAGGTTTAGGGTTTAGTGAATGATTTGTCCCAAATACAATGCTTTTATTTGGGACAAAGCATGAAACTAACTTCAGCTCTTTGTTAAGTGTTGCAGTCATTTCAGTCACTGTAGCAGCTGATGTGTATAGTGTTGAGTCATCCGCATACATAGACAAACTGCCTTTACTCAAAACCATTGGCATGTCGTTAGTAAAGATTGAAAAAATTAAGGAGCCTAGACAGATGCCCGGGAGAATTCCTGATTTTACCTTGATTATATTATAGAGGCTTCCATTAAAGGACACCCTCTATGTTCTGTTAGACAGGTAACTCTGTTATCCACAATATAGCAGGGGGTGTAAAGCCATAACACATGCGTTTTTCCAGCAACAGACTATGATCGATAATGTCAAAAGCCGCACTGAAGTCTAACAAAACAGCCCCCGCAATCTTTTTATCATCAATTTCTCTCAGCCAATCATCAGTCAAATGCTGTGCTTGTTGAATGTCTTTCCCTATAAGCATGCGGAAAGTCTGTCAATTTGTTTACTGTAAAATAGCATTGTATCTGGTCAATACAATTTTTCCCAAAACTTTACTCAGGGTTGGTAACGGGCTGATTGGTCGACTATTTGAGCCAGTAAAGGGGGCTTTATTATTCTTATGTGGCTGAATGGCTTTTGCTTCCCTCCAGGCCTGAGCGCACACACTTTCTAGTAGGCTTAAATTGAATATATGGCCAATAGGAGTGGCAATATCGTCCGTTATTATCCTCAGTAATTTTCCATCCAAGTTGTCAGACCCAAGTGGCTTGTCATTGTTGATAGACAACAATTATTTTTTCAGCTCTTCCACACTACCTTTACCGAATTTAAAATTACAATTATTGTTTAATCTTGCCAATGAAAAAATCATTAAAGTAGTTGGCAACATCAGTCGGTTTTGTGATGAATGAGGTCTCTCCAGAGATGTTAGATTGGGTTCAAGTCCGGGCTCTGGCTGAGCCACTCAAAGACACTCAGAGATTTGACCCCAAGCCACTCCTGCATTGTCTTGGCTGTGTGCTTAGAGTCGTTGTCCTGTTGGAAGGTGAACCTTTGCCCCAGTCTGAGGTCCTGAGTGCTCTGGAGCACGTTTTCATCAAGGAGCTCTCTGTACTTTGCTCCGTTCATCTTTCCCTCCATCCTGACTAGTCTTCCAGTCCCTGCCGCTGAAAAACATCCCCACAGCTTGATGCTGCCACCACCATGCTTCACCGTAGGGATGATGCCAGGTTTACTTCAGATGTGACGCTTGGCATTCAGGCTAAAGAGTTCAATCTTGGTTTCATCAGACCAGAACATCTTGTTTGTCATGGTCTGAGAGTCCTTTAGGTGTCTTTTGGCAAACTCCAAGCATGCTGTCATGTGCGTTTTACTGAGGAGTGGCTTCTGTCTGACCACTTTACCATAAAGGCTTGATTGGTGGAGTGCGGCAGAGATGGTTGTCGTTCTGGAAGGTTCTCCCATCTTCACAGAGGAACTCTGGAGCTCTGTCAGAGTGACCATCTGGTTCTTGGTCCCCTCCCTGACCAAGGCCCTTCTCCCCTGATTGCTCAGTTTGGCTGGGTGGCGAGCTCTAGGAAGAGTCTTGGTGGTTCCAAACTTCTTTCATTTAAGAATGATGGAGGCCAATGTGTTCTTGGGGACCTTCAATGCTGCAGACAGATCTGTGCCTTGACACAAACCTGTCTCGGTGCTCTACGGACAGTTCCTTCGACCTCATGGCTTGGTTTATGCTCAGACATGCACTGTCAACTGTGGGACCTTATGTAGACAGGTGTGTGCCTTTCCAAATAATGTCCAATCATTTGAATTTACTACAGGTGGACTCCAATCAAGTTGTAGAAACATTTCAAGGATGATCTATGGAAACAGAATGCACCTGAGCTCAATGTCGAGTTTCATAGAAAAAGGTCTGAATGCTTATGTAAGTAAGGTATTTCTGTTTTTATAAAAAAAACTATTTTCGCTTCGTCATTATGGGGTATTGTGTGTAGATTGATAAGGATTTGTTTTATTTCATACATAACAACATGTGGAAAAGGGAAGGGGTCTGAACACATTCCGAATGCACTGTATATCTATAGCCGTCCTCAGAAGGCTATCTTTTTGAGGAGGGCTTTCTGCATATCTAATTTCTGCATTACGTTATGTATGATGAAGCCCTGTGAGGTGTTTCTCAGTGCTGTCACACAGAGAGGGATAAGGTCTTTGTGATGCAGACAGTGAAACCAATGCATTGGATTCAACCCAACCAGAGAAAGACATCTGGCATTTTACTACAGAATATACCCATTTAGTACAGAATCTATCAATATGAGACATCACCTCACATGTTATTTTTCCACACACTGTCTGGCAGGCAGTTTTGAAGCACAGCTGCTTAGTATGTACAGAGTACAGACAATACTGTGAGGTGCATGTATAATTTACAGTGTAGTGAAAGTCAAGCGTAGGGTGTATCAGGATTCCCTTTTGTCTGAAAGGTTTGCTGAGGTGCAGGAAAAGCGATTGGAGCGATGCCTCGCCTCCTCTCCTCTCCCCTTTACTACTCCCATCAACCCGTCCAAGGTGATAAGGACAGACACTCTCTCTCTCTCTCTATTTCTCTATCTTTCTCTCTCTCTCTTTTTCTCTTACTCTTTCTCTTGCTCTCTCGCTCTCCCGCTCGTTCTCCCGCTCGCTCACTCTCTTTCTCTCTCTATCTCTCTCTCGCTCTCTTTCTCGCACTCTCTCTTTCTCTCTCCTCCATAAACAATCTTTCTGTGGTGCTCTAGCAGTGGTCTGTCATGTGATTCTGTCTATTTCACACCTATATCCTTTGATTTTTCATCATGACTGTCCGCAAACCTACATCTAAACCTATATTCCTTCAAATTCCTATATGACATAAACATTTATGCATTTTAATCCAAGATTGATAAAAGTGCACACATTGATAAAACGTGTTGGCCTTTTCTACTATTGCTCATTCAATATTTGATGAATCCATCTGTTTGCACCTTGCAACAAGGAAAATGTGTCACTTGCACAGAAGAAATGTGTTGAAAGTATGTGTTCCTGACATTAAAGCACCTCCAAAGTCCTGATGCATGCTGTTCCATGCATTCGTATCTGTATCTGTGCTGCAAGTACATCATATTCAATAGGCATTGTTTTTGGTTGAGTCATCAACTGTTGACAATTCATGTTCACAGCATGACATTTGTTTTGACATTGTGGTTGAATATTTGTGCTTCTTAACACATCAGAACCCTCCCCCCACATGCCCGTAGAATGGGTGCTGCGTCAAGTCTAATGTTCGTCAGTGTTTTTTGACCAATCAAGTTGATAAAGGCATTACAACTCTGTTTCAATGCTCTTGAATTATACACTACCGTTCAAAAGTTTGGGGTCACTTAGAAATGTCCTTGTTTTTGAAAGAAAAGCACGTTTCTTTGTCCATTAAAATAACATGAAATTGATCAGAAATACAGTGTAGACATTAATCTTAATGTTGTAAATGACTATTGTAGCTGGAAACTAGAGGTCGACCGATTAATCGGAATGGCCTATTAATTAGGGCCGATTTCAAGTTTTCATAACAATCGGTAATCGGCATTTTTGGACACCGATCATGGCCGATTACATTGCACTCCACGAGGACACTGCGTGGCAGGCTGACTACCTGTTATGCGAGTGCAGCAAGGAGCCAAGGTAAGGTGCAAGCTAGCATTAAACGTATCTTATAAAAAACAGTCAATCTTAACATAATCACAAATTAACTGCACATGGTTGATGATATTACTAGTTTATCTAGCTTGTCCTGCATTGCATATAATCGATGCGGGGCCTGTTAATTTATAATTGAATCATAACCTACTTCGCCAAACGGGTGATTTAACAAGCTCATTCGCGAAAAAAGCACCGTCATTGCACCAATGTGTACAGTGAGGGAAAAAAGTATTTGATCCCCTGCTGATTTTGTACGTTTGCCCACTGACAAAGAAATTATCAGTCTATAATTATAATGGTAGGTTTATTTGAACAGTGAGAGACAGAATAACAACAAAAGAATCCAGAAAAACGCATGTCAAAAATGTTATAAAATGATTTGCATCTGTCTCTCACTGTTCAAATAAACCTACCATTAAAATTATAGACTGATCATTTCTTTGTCAGTGGGCAAACGTACAAAATCAGTAGGGGATCAAATACTTTTTCCCTCACTGTACCTAACCATAAACATCAAGACCTTTCTTAAAATCAATACACAAGTATATATTTTTAAACCTGCATATTTTGTTAATATTGCCTGCTAACATGAATTTCTTTTAACTAGGGAAATTGTGTCACTTCTCTTGCGTTCTGTGCAACAGAGTCAGGGTATATGCAGCAGTTTGGGCCGCCTGGCTCGTTGCGAACTGTGTGAAGACTATTTCTTCCTAACAAAGACAGCCAACTTCGCCAAACGGGGGATGATTTAACAAAAGCGCATTTGCGAAAAAAGCACAATCTTTGCACGAATGTACCTAACCATAAACATCAATGCCTTTCTTAAAATCAATACACAGAAGTATATTTTTTTAAACCTGCATATTTAGTTAAAAGAAATTCAGGTTAGCAGGCAATATTAAACTAGGGAAATTGTGTCACTTCTCTTGCGTTCATTGCACGCAGAGTCAGGGTATATGCAACAGTTTGTGCCGCCTGGCTCTTTGCAAACTAATTTGCCAGAATTTTACGTAATTATGACATAACATTGAAGGTTGTGCAATGTAACAGCAATATTTAGACTTATGGATGCCAACCGTTAGATAAAATACGGAACCGTATTTTATAAACGTTCTGTTTTCGAAATGCTAGTTTCTGGATTTGACCATATTAATGACCTAAGGCTCGTATTTCTGTGTGTTATTATATTATAATTAAGTCTATGATTTGATAGAGCAGTCTGACTGAGCGGTGGTAGGCAGCAGCAGGCTCGTAAGCATTCATTCAAACAGCACTTTACTGCATTTGCCAGCAGCTCTTCGCAATGCTTCAAGCATTGCGCTGTTTATGACTTCAAGCCTATCAACTCCCGAGATTAGGCTGGCAATACTAAAGTACCTATTAGAACATCAATAGTCAAAGGTATATGAAATACAAATGGTATAGAGATAAATAGTCCTATAATAACTACAACCTAAAACTTCTTACCTGGGAATATTGAAGACTCATGTTAAAAGGATCCACCAGCTTTCATATGTTCTCATGTTCTGAGCAAGGAACTTAAACGTTAGCTTTTTTACATGGCACATATTGCACTTTTACTTTTTTCTCCAACACTTTGTTTTTGCATTATTTAAACCAAATTGAACATGTTTCATTATTTATTTGAGACTAAATTGATTTTATTGATGTATTATATTAAGTTAAAATAAAAGTGTTCATTGTTCATTCAGTATTGTTGTAATTGTAATTATTACAAATATATATCAAATTGGCCGATTCAATCGGTATCGTTTTTTTTGGTCCTCCAATAATCAGCAGCGGTATCGCCGCCGGGGGGGGGGGGGGGAAATCGTAATCGGTATCGGCGTTGAAAAATCATAATCGGTCGACCTCTACTGGAAACGGCAGATTTTTTAATGGAATATCTACATAGGCGTACAGAGGCCCATTATCAGCAACCATCCTCTGTCAAGTGTCTGTGTTCTTTTGCCCATCTTAATCTTTTCTTTTTATTGGCCAGTCTGAGATATGGATTTTTCTTTGCAACTCTGCCTAGAAGGCCAGCATCCCAGAGTTGCCTCTTCACTGTTGACGTTGAGACTGGTGTTTTGTGCGTACTATTTAATGAAGCTGCCAGTTGAGGACTTGTGAGGCGTCTGTTTCTCAAACTAGACACTCTAATGTATTTGTCCTCTTGCTCAGTTGTGCACCGGGGCCTCCCACTCCTCTTTCTATTCTGGTTAGAGCCAGTTTGCACTGTTCTGTGAAGGGAGTAGTACACAGCGCTGTACGGAATCTTCAGTTTCTTGGCAATTTCTCACATGGAATAGCTTTCATTTCTCAGAACAAGTATAGACTGATGAGTTTCAGAAGAAAGGCTTTTGTTTCTGGCCATTTTGAGCCAGTAATCGAACCCACAAATGCTGATGCTCCATATACTCAACTAGTCTAAAGTAGAACAGTTTTCAGCTGTACTAACATAATTGCAAAAGGGTTTTCTAATGATCAATTAGCCTTTTAAAATGATAAACTTGGATTAGCTAACACAACGTGCCATTGGAACACAGGAGTGATGGTTTCTGATAATCGGTGTCTCTACGCCTATGTAGATATTCCATAAAAAAATCATCAGTTTCCAGCTACAATAGTCATTTACAACATTAACAATGTCTACACTGTATTTCTGATCAATTTGATGTTATTTTAATGGACAAAAAATGTGCTTTTCTTTCAAAAACAAGGACATTTCTAAGTGACCCAAAACTTTTGAATGGTAGTGTATATAGACATTATGGCATGTCTACCTACAGGCTATGGTAAACGTTTACTGTATCAAGTGTGGCCGACAGTCTGTGATTTATGGAAATCGAGAATCTGCGATTTCCCTGCCATCACGCACTATTGGAGCTCCGCCCAAGCAAAGCATTTGATTGGTTTGATATGTTTATAATTTTTCAGTTAAGAACAAATTCTTATTTACAATGATGGCCTACCCTGGCCAAACCCAGACAACGCTGGGCCAATTGTGCGCCGCGTCACTGATTTACACCAGGCTTCCACCCCATTGTAGCTACTTTCTGCCATTGACTGCACCAAGCTTACCGATTATGTCCCAAGTCTGGGCATTCTGGCCCAGTATTGGCACAGCTCATTGCTACTGGGTTGGGGTTGGATAACTTTTCCATAGATCTGGCAACCCATCTGGCATGGCAGGGCATGATTAGTATAGCCGGGGATCAGATGGTAAGATGATCATACCCTGGGTCATTGTTGTTTTGGGGGGTGCGTTAATCCATGCATTTCATGGGTGAGCCTCCAGATAAGCCAAATCCCATGTTGTTTATCCCCATCCTCTATCATTCTCTATGGGACCTCCAGTTACAGATGGGCCGTATTTGATATGAGAATGAGTCTCGGCACCACTGGGCAAAACAGTGACAAAGGCCTTGCAGTCGAAGAGCCAGCATGAAGCCAGAGAACATGTCACTAGGAAAGAGGCCTGTAGAACTCATAAAGCTCTTTGTGAGTGTGTGAGCGAAGAGAGTGAGAGATGAAACCTTGAGAAGCTTCATGCAGAGAGAGGAGTTAGGCAGACAGGCATGGAAACCCTACAGAACCACGGGAAGGAACACAGGCAGGGCTTGAGAGAATAAGCTGGGTCCTTGGAATGCACTTTAACTGTGGCTATGTGCTACATGCTGTCAGTTATTAACCAACCTGAGTAGGGCTGTGAGGTTCCTCCTGGGAGCCAGCCGACCAGTCAGGCTCTGTGACGTAGAGTCATGTGCTCTATGAACACCGAGGGGTCGTTGAGGGGCGGCAGGTTAGCCTAGTGGTTAGAGCATTGGACTAGTAACCGAAAGGTTGCAAGATCGAATCCCCGAGCTGACAAGGTAAAAATCTGTCGTTCTGCCCCTGAACAAGGCAGTTAACCCACTGTTCCTAGGCCGTCATTAAAATTAAGAATTTGTTCTTAACTGACTTAAATAAAGCTAAAAAATAAAACATTATTGAGAGGGAAAACCAGTCCAATCAAGTAAACAAACACAGGTCATCTTTGTTATGTTTGATCACTTAGTCAGCGTCTCCACCTCTTTTATTTGAATGTGGAAAGAACATGGTTGTCCAGCTCCACTTCTCTTCACGGATTCTTATTCTAAAAATAATATTGTTACAGGAGTTGTGGTAACTGTTGATAAGTTATCGAGGAATAACCTCATGTTAATACAATGCAATACAATACAAAATTGCATTATCATTTCTTACTGTAACTAATGCCATTAACAGGACCCAGGTTATCACACAACCAACTAGTCTATACCAATAGTGTTGGATCTGTGACATCCACTTGTATAGATCATATCGTCACTAATGCTGCAGAGCTTTGCTCCAAAGCAATATCAGTCCCCATTGGCTTAGGTGACCATAACAAATGTGGCAATAACAAGGAAAGCCAAAGTACCAAGTTTTCATAAGAGATCATTCAAAATGTTTTCTCAGGACTATTTTGTTGAAGATGTAAAACATGTACAGTACCTGTCAAAAGTTTGGACAAGAGTGTGCAAAGCTGTCATCAAGGCAAAGGGTGGCTACTTTGAAGAATCTCCAAAAATATATTTTGATTTGTTTAACACTTTTTTGGTTACTACATGATTCCATGTGTGTTATTTCATAGTTTTGATGTCTTCACTATTATTCTACCATGTAGAAAATGGAAAAATAAAGAAAAACCCTTGAATGAGTAAGTGTGTCCAAACTTTTGACTGGTACTGTATGTTGGTCTGATGTTTATGAGGAGAATCCAGATGCAGCACTTGGAGTATTTGTCAAATTATTCTTGCCAATTATTGACAAACATGCAGAGAACTGTTAAAGCCCCCTGGATCAATGATGAATTGCTAAATTGTATAGTTGAAAGAAATTATAAGTCAAGTCAGGCTGTTCAGCTGATTGGTTGACATACTGTCAATTGAGAAATGTTGTGAATAAACCTTTTTATAATAAGAAATGATATTACATAAATAAGATAAATCATAAAAAACACCTCAAATGATATTATGATCAGAAAACCCAATTCCTCTTCATCGTTCATTGAAGTTGATGGGTCATTTATAACAAAACCTTTTGATATAGCCAATCATTTCAATTACTTTTTCACTGGTAAAGTAGACAAACTGAGAAGTGAAATGACAACATTGAAGAGTGAACCATTGTCACGGTTGTCGTTGGTAGAAATGGAGGACCAAAACGCAGCAGGTACGTGAATGCTCATCTTGATTTTTAATTATCTTCAAAAATGAACATACAAAATAACAAAACCGAAAAAACGAACAACTAACAAACAGTCTGGCAAAGCAAAGCTCAACACAGAACAATCACCCACAAATCACACACACAAACACACCCTAATATATGGGACTCTCAATCAAAGGCAGATAGACAACACCTGCCTTCAACTGAGAGTCCCAACCCCAATTAACCAAACATAGAAACACACACACTAGACTAACCATAGAATACAAACACATAGACCATCAACCAAAAACCCGGAAATACTAAATCAAACACCCTTTACACAAACACACCACCCCGAACCACATAAAACAAATACCCTCTGCCACGTCCTGACCAAACTACAAAAACAATTAACCTTATACTGGCCAGGACGTGACAGTACCCCCCCCCCCCCCCCCCTTAAAGGTGCTACCCCACAAGCACCTTAACAAAAAATAACCCCAAGCAACACCAAAAAAAAATTCCCCTTTTCTAAAGGGAGGGAAGGGAGGGTGGCTGCCGTCAACGACGGCACTGTGCTACACCCCCCCTCCCCAACCCACCTATTTCTGGAGGTGGCTCCGGCTCAGGCCGTTTCGGGACAGTCTGGGCCGTCTGGCAACTCGGGACAGTCTGGGCCGTCTGGCAACTCGGGACAGTCTGGGCAGTCTGGCAACTCGGGACAGTCTGGGCAGTCTGGCAACTCGGGACAGTCTGGGCAGTCTGGCAACTCGGGACAGTCTGGCAACTCGGGACAGTCTGGCAACTCGGGACAGTCTGGGCAGTCTGGCAACTCCGGGACAGTCTGGGCAGTCTGGCCACTCCGGCAGTTCAGCGCAGTCTGGCCACTCCGGCAGTTCAGCGCAGTCTGGCCACTCCGGCAGTTCAGCGCAGTCTGGCCACTCCGGCAGTTCAGCGCAGTCTGGCCACTCCGGCAGTTCAGCGCAGTCTGACCTCTCTGGCGACTGTTGACTGGCGGGCAGCTCTGACGACTGTTGACTGGCGGGCAGCTCTGATGACGACTGTTGACTGGCGGGCAGCTCTGATGACGACTGTTGACTGGCGGGCAGCTCTGATGACGACTGTTGACTGGCGGGCAGCTCTGATGACGACTGTTGACTGGCGGGCAGCTCTGATGACGACTGTTGACTGGCGGGCAGCTCTGATGACGACTGTTGACTGGCGGGCAGCTCTGATGACGACTGTTGACTGGCGGGCAGCTCTGATGACGACTGTTGACTGGCGGGCAGCTCTGATGACGACTGTTGACTGGCGGGCAGCTCTGATGACTGTTGACTGGTGAGGCTGGGTTTACGCACTTGTAGCCTGGTGCGTGGTGCTGGTACTGGGCTTACCAGATTATTAACACGCACCTCCAGGCTAGTGCGGGGAGCGGGAACAGGACGAGTCGGACTGGGTTGACGCACTTCCGGGTTCGCACGAGAGACAGGAGCTGGAAACCCAGGGCTATGGAGGCGCACAGTCGGTCTAGAGCTTACCTCCTGCACAACCCGCCTTGACTGGATGGAACTAGTAGCCCTGTACGAGCGGGGTGCTCGTACAGGGCAGACTGGGCTGTGCAGGGGCCTGATGGTAGCCGTGCGTAGAGCGGGAGTTGGGTAGCCTGGTCCTCGGAGGCGTACCGGCGACCAGATGCGCTGCGCAGGCATCCTCCTACCAGGCTGGATGCCCGCTCTAGCACGGCACCTGCGAGGGGCTGGAATAACGCGCACCGGACTGTGCGTGCATATGGGTGAGATAGTGCGCTCCTCAGCGCAACATAGCGCTCTCCACCCCATACGCTCCTTCATATAACCACGGGTAGCTGGCTTCCGGCTCTTCTTACGCCTAGCCAAACTACCCGTGTGCCCCCCCAAAAATTTTTATTGGGGGTGCCTCTCGTGCTTCTCCCTCAGCGCGTCCATGGCCTCGTACCTCCGCCTCTCTGCCTTGGCTGCCTCAATTTCCCACTGCGGGCGGCGATAATCCTCAGCCTGGTGCCAAGGTCCGGCCCCGTCCAGAACTTCCTCCCAGGTCCACTTCTCCCGCCAGTCCAACTCGAAATCCCTCTGCTCCTTCTTCTGCTGCTTGGTCCATAGTTGGTGGGTGATTCTGTCACGGTTGTCGTTGGTAGAAATGGAGGACCAAAACGCAGCAGGTACGTGAATGCTCATCTTGATTTTTAATTATCTTCAAAAATGAACATACAAAATAACAAAAACGAAAAAACGAACAACTAACAAACAGTCTGGCAAAGCAAAGCTCAACACAGAACAATCACCCACAAATCACACACACAAACACACCCTAATATATGGGACTCTCAATCAAAGGCAGATAGACAACACCTGCCTTCAACTGAGAGTCCCAACCCCAATTAACCAAACATAGAAACACACACACTAGACTAACCATAGAATACAAACACATAGACCATCAACCAAAAACCCGGAAATACTAAATCAAACACCCTTTACACAAACACACCACCCCGAACCACATAAAACAAATACCCTCTGCCACGTCCTGACCAAACTACAAAAACAATTAACCTTATACTGGCCAGGACGTGACAACCATCATATTTGTGTATTGAAGATCTAATAATGAAAGAGAAGGATTGCTGTTTTGAATTTGGTGAAGTTTGTGTGGAAGAGATGGAAAAACTATTTTTATCCATCAGTAATGATAATACACCAGGTATAGTCAACCTATATGGGAAACTATTGAGAATGGTAGAAGACTGTATTGTCACCCCTATTTGCCATGTTTTTAACGAAAGCGAAAAGGAGTGTATGTGTCAGGAGACGTGGAAGGAAGCTAAAGTAATTCCACTACCTAAAAATAGTAAAGCACCCTTTGGTGCCTCTAACAACTGACCAATCAGTTTGCTGCCTGTTTTTAGTAAACTGATGGACAAAATTGTGTTTGAACAAATATAATGCTATTTTTCAAAGAACAAGATAACCACTGATTTTCAGCATGCATATAGGGAAGGGCATTCAAGTTGTACTGCACTGACTCAGATGACTGATGATTGGCAAAAATAAATGCATAATAAGATGATAGTTTAAGATGTATTGTTAGATTTCAGTGCAGCTTTTTATGTTATTGATTAGAATTTGTTATTGTAAAAACTCACTTGTTATGGCTTTATATCACCTGTCATCACATGGTTGGAGAGTAACTTATCGAATAGAACCCAGAGAGTGTTCTTCAATGGAAGCTTCTCTAACATCAGATATGTACAGTGTGGTATCCCTCAGGGCAGTTGTCTTGGGCCGTTACTCTTCTCTATTTTTACAAATTATTTGCCACTTGTCATACAAGAAGCTAAAATGACTATGTATGCTGATAATTGCACACTCTACACATCAGCACCTGAAGCCAGGGAGTTCATTGAGAATCTTACCAAGTAGTTAGTCAGTGTCAGAATGGGTAATTAACAATAAATTGGTCTTAAGTACATCTAAAACCAAAAGCATTGTATTTGGTTCAAAGCATTCTCTTATACCTAAACCTCAACTGGAGTTGTGTATAAAGGGTGTGACCATTGAACAAGTTGGAAGTAGCTGAACTCCTAGGAGTACCATTGGATGGTCAGTTATCATGGTCAAGTCATATTGACAAAGTTGTGAAGATGGGGAGAGGTATGTCTGTCACACCTTGATCTGTTTTACCTGTCCTTGTGATTGTCTCCACCCCCTCCAGGTGTCACTTATTTTCCCTGGTGTATTCATCCTTGTGTTTCCTGTCTCTCTGTGCCAGTTCGCCTTGTATGTCTTTCAAGTCAACCAGTGTTTTCCCGTTCTCCTGCTTCTATTCTCTTTTTGCTAGTCCTCCCGGTTTTGACCCTTGCCTGTTTCTGGACACCATACCCGCCTGCCTGACCATTCTGCCTGCCCTGACCTCGAGCCTGCCTGCCACTCTGTACCTCCTGGACTCTGAACTGGTTTTGACCTTTTGCCTGTCCACGACCATTCTCTTGCCGACCCCTTTTGGATTGATTAATAAATATCAAAGACTCAAACCATCTGCCTCCCATGTCTGCATCTGGGTCTCGCCTTGTGCCCTTATAATGTCTGTTACAAAAAAGATGGTTCTGATCTTGTCCCATCTTTATTACAGTTAATAACTGTTAATAAGATCAGGTGCAACGAAGAAAGACCTAGCAAGTTGCAGCTGGCTCAAAACAAAGCAGCACGTCTTGCCCTTAACTACACACACAGAACTAACATCAACAACATGCATGGTTTAAGGGTTAAAAAGAAATTGACTTCTTCCCTTCTAGTCTTTAAAAAAAACATTTGTGTATTGAAACTGCCTAACCTCTTGTATAATATATTTGCATACACTTCAAACAGACATACATATTCCAGCAGACACGCCACTATGGGTTTCTTCACGGTACCCAAACCAAATACACATTTAATGCGTCGTGCAGTTATGTATAGAGCTATGCCATCATGGAATGCTCTGCCACCAGAGGTTACTCAGGCAAAAAGCAAGTTTAGCTTTAAAAAACATTTAAAAAACACATTTTATCACAGTGCCTAATTTAACTTTAGTATATATAAGAATCTGAATATGCGTATATGAATATTGTGTAAATAGTATTTTAATTGTCTCTTGGTGTCTTTCTAATATATAACTCTTCTTTTATTTTTATTTTTTTGAATGTAATGTAATATCTTATGTTGTTCTTGTCTTTAACGGTTCTGTACTTTGTCATGTATTTGTATGTTTTATGTGGACCCAGGAAGAGTAGATTCTGCATGTGCAGTAACTAATGAGGATCCTAATAAACTAAACTAAACTTGAAACTACTTTGCTAAATTATTTAGATTTTTCAGTCCGCTAGTTTTTCTGAATCCATGATGTGATGTCACCTTTTCACTGTTTCTCCTAGTTACAGTCACAGTGGTGAAATCTCCCCCTGGTTCGTGCCGAGCGGAGGTGGAGTGATGAAAGATCTCTCTCTTTCTCTCCCTCCCTGCCCTCGGTTTGAAATAAGACTACAGATCATAGCAATGTTTGATGTAACCGTGGAGAATAATGTGCCAATACTGAAGGATGTGAGACTGTGCCCTATGTGGTGGTTACACCTGTCTTCTCACATTATTATGCTCTCACATTCATTTTCATGTTTGTGACTGTAACAAGACATGGTTTGGTCTTTGATGTGAGGGGATTAGTGTTTGTGAGCCTCGACAGCCCTGGGACAGATTATATAGTACAGTAGGAGGTAAATTAACAACCACTTGGTCATACTCGCATGCAGTCATACACCACCATGCTTTCACCCTCCAATATGAAAACAAGCTTAGGTTAAAAATGCTATATCCTCCTACAACATGCTATATCCTCCTACAACATCCTCCTACAAGTATTTTTTTTTAACCTTTTACTTGGAATGCTCACGATTTGTTTTTATTGTCTCATACACTGGATAGGTGCAGTGAAATAGGTTATTTTACAGGGTCAGCCATCGTAGTACGGTGCCCCTGGAGCAAATTAGGGTTAAATGCCTTGCTCAAGTGCACATCGACAGACTGTTGTCGGCTCAGGTATTCGAAAAGTGACCTTTTGTTTACTGGCCCAACCTCTAACCGCTAGGCTACCTGCCGCCGAACATTGTCTTATTTCTAGTTTCTTGGTAAGAGCTCTCACAAGCCCCCACAGCACTGTCATACACATCCAATATATGACATATAACCACATTTGAGAGGTCCCTTAGAGATTGACATTATTAATGTTTCTCTATGAAATAGCCTGGAATCTTTTGGCCAGCTGTGAATATATTACAGATAATGATGCAGAAATGGCTGCTGTGTCATGTTAATTGCGATGTGTGCGGTGCATAATCTGCTCATTTTGCGATGACACAAGGCAGTTAGTTGGTCTTTGGAGCTCGTGTTAATGTTCCTCATCATGGCCCATTAACATTGATGGAGCTGTGAAGGCCCTAAAAGGCGCTTCTTTGGGCGTAATCTAATGACTTTGGTAGGGACAGCGATTATAGAGAAAATACCATATTTTGATGCATATGCTAGAGCAGGGGTGTCAAACATCAATACGTTCTGTGGGAGGTTTGAGTAAAAACATGCCATTTTCTCCCGGCGAGGAAATATTCTGCATTTTAAGTATGGCCCTCCAGACCTTGGTGAAGACCGAATGCGGACCGCTGGTCAAAATAAGTTTTGGCACCCCTAGGCTAGAAGGAGAGAGATCGAAAAGATACAGTTAGTCGGGAAGATGTTGAGGATTGTTGGGGAAGTACATTGATACCGTGTGATCCGTAACCTTTCTTTCTTACTTGTTTGAATATCACCCATAACTCATTTTGGTTCCCAGCCGATAACTTTTGTGATGGCACTAGATGCTCTAGAATTCTCCCATCGCGTTACTCCACAGATGTGAGACATCCAATCATATTCGAGGAACACCTGAGTTTACCTGAAACCCTAGTGTGCACGACATGGAGACAGAAGCAAAAGCCCCAGGCCATAAAGGATGTCAGCCGCAGAGCTGAAAGAAGAGGAGAATGGATGACTTCGGTCAGGAAACGCACTGATAGCCATTGAAGAGTAGGTCCCTACAGATGGAAACACCCCTGTTTGGGTTAGGACATGTGTAATGTATACACTCACCTTGTTGGTTTGGGACTTGATCATCATTTACATTTTAGTCATTTAGCAGACACACTTATCCAGAGAGACTTACAGTAGTGAATGCATACATTTCATGCATATTATTTATTTATTTTTTCTCTTGTACTGGACCCCTGTGGGAATCAAACCCACAACCCTGGCATTGCACACACCATGCTGGCATTGCAAACACCATGCTCTACCAACTGAGCCACAGCCTGCAGCTTTTATTAGGGTCAGTAGTTGTCATAATCACTGTCTTCATGTGAGAAGGGAGGATTAGACAGAGAGAGGGAGGGGGGGTGAGGTGTCTCTTCTTAAGAATATCTCTTCTTAGCAATATCCTAGGATCCAGTAACCAGTTCACAGTGACTCAGTCCCTGGATGAAATACACCAATTGACTACGCTCTGATTTCATAAATGAAAAGTCTACATCTTCTCTTTTTAGGGCTGAAACGCACGTGTAACCTAAACGCACGTGTAACCTAAAGGCGCGGACCCGCGCGTGTAACCTAAAGGCGCGTGTAACCTAAACGCGCGTGTAACCTAAAGGCGCGTGTAACCTAAAGGCGCGTGTAACCTAAACGCGCGTGTAACCTAAACACACATGTAACCTAAATGTGCTGTTGACGTCAATGCATGATTTGACACAAATATCTGAGTTAGGATTTGGCCAGGTATATTTCCCTTTATGGAAACACTGTAGGTGTGGAACGACCCACTCGTGTACTTTTGCTTTCAGCTGCAGAGAATGATAGTGTTAACCAGTGAATGAAATATCCTACATGAAAGTGGTTTGGCACAACATTCCTCTCTTTGTGACCATTTGTTAACAGAGAGGTTTTACACCTTCATGGTAATCACTCAAACTATTTTTACATTGACTATTTTTACATTTATTTTGTCCCCATACATCAATATTAGTTCTGATCATTTCCACATGAGCAAAATTATAAAATATCCAGATACATTTAGCCTTTATTTAACTAGGCAAGTCAGTTAAGAACAAATTCTTATTTTCAATGACGGCCTAGGAACAGTGGGTTAACCACCTTGTTCAGGGGCAGAACAACAGATTTTTACCTTGTCAGCTCGGCAGATTCAAGCTTGCAACCTTTCGGTTACTAGTCCAACGCTCTAACCACTAGGCTACCTGCCACCCCAATTAATAGTCCCTATGGATTATGATATTGATTCAAGATGATTATTTGAGTGATGTTCTGTTTTCCATGTATGTTTTAGAGGAAGTGGAAGCGGTGGCTGTTGGCCTGACGCTCAGAGGTGCCAAAGACCCAGTTCCCTGTATTTCTTCTCCCTCTGAAAGTACCCCAAAACCAGAATGTATTCAACAGAAAGTCACCCTGTGGTTTTGTCTCACAGACTTTCTCTCACTTCCTTCACGTTTTTGGCCCTTAATGTCCTCTTGACTTTCCCTGCTGTGATATTTCACCAGGTCCTCCCTCACAGTGACATTAAGGTTGTGCTTTCTGTCACAGCCCAAACCTCCTTTCCTCCCCCAGACTATTTCCACTTGATCTGACAACGGATGCTATACTAATGGAGGCGCGATAAACTGTGAAAGCATGTCGTTGTTGTTCCTGACCTGTACTGTGTTTAACTTGTTAACCACAGGGCATTGCAGATATGAGTGGACCCCTGATGGCATTTCATTTTTTGTTGTTGCAATTTACAGATATTTGATGTTTTCATGTTTTGAAGTCACATTCCACTCACTCTCTTCTTCTCCTCACTCCTCTCTCTTTCAATTCAATTCAGTTCGATTCAAGGGTCTTCATTGGCATGGGAAACATATGTTAACATTGCCAAAGTAAGTGAAGTCTCTCTCTCCCTCTCACTCTCTCTGTCACATACACACACACCAGCTGTTGTGAGGTCGTCACCCAGCTCTGGGGTGAAACATGATCAGCCACAGATCTCCTGGTGTGCTGCCAGCACCAGCCAGGGACCACACACTTCCCAGGGGGCCGAGGGTGAAAACTCTGAGGTTTTATGCACCATTGAATCTGAGATTATTTCTTTTTCCATTCGTTTTCATCCAAATACGTAGGTGTGGACTGTATTTGTGGAATCGTTCTCAATGTATAAATCTTCAATTTATAAGGTTCTTGCATTTTGCGAGGCGAAACTGATGCATTCAGAGAAAATATCTGTTGTTTGTACTGACTTGGCTTTTGTCAGTCATGAAGCAGCCATGCAGACACACACACACACACACACACACACACACACACACACACACACACACACACACACACACACACACACACACACACACACACACACACACACACACACACAAACACACACCCATTCAGTAGCCGGTCCATGTTTGACCATGAATGAATAGTTCTCTACACTCACTGACTGCTGGGGTTATTCCTGGCCAGCGCAGCATTTTGTGTTTCTATCACATGGCCGGTGGGCTAGCTGAGCTCTCTGTTACCGTTTTAAACTGGGCTGTGGTTGTGAATCACCCCGGGTTGGCTGGGCTCTGACCAACATAACACTTAGCTGTGGTAGGTCATGATTCACTCCTCCTGCACCCTCCGTTTAGTTCACTTTAGTTTAGTCACCACCATACGGCAAAAATACTCTACTGCCTACTACACCGTGACCGCACTCCCCACTGACTGGCTGGTTAGCATGGATGCCTTCCTGCTGTTAGCCATGAGAAATACCTGCCCAGGCCCTCTGAGGGAGAGGGTTTACTATGGCATATTTAACTGGAGTCACTGACCTTGCCGTGGACTAGAGAGAGACATCATGATACTTCTCTGTAAAGTTGTCTGAGGTATGCATTGCATGAGTCATGGTTGTGGTGGATGCTGAAGTAGCGAACAAGGTGAAATTGAGTATTGATAGTGAGTGACCAGGGATGGGAGCCACTGTATCATGTCAGCGTCTAGATGGGAGTACATTGTAACTTACACCACTACTACTACTGTGCAATCACTCACTCACTCACACACACACACACACACACTCCCTCTTTTTCCTTGTCTCTCGCTGGCTCTTTCTCTCTACTCTGTAGTTAAATCATGAACTACTCATAAAGTATGATCTCTATTCTTCATGATGTATACATTTCACATGACGTATGCTCTTACTTAGTCCATTTGAAATGAATCAGTCCCTTAAATTGAACAGGCTGGCCGTGCACAGGTCATCTCGCCCTTCAGTTGCCTCTCGAGTAACCCTTAAATATGCCATTATCTTGTCTGCAGGGCCAGTGGAGAGCTCGTTTGCAGTAAATTCAATTTCACTTGACAATGCCAGGGTGACTTATAGCAGTAAAGAAGATTGAGAGTTGCACAAACAGTGTTAGGAATGACCTCAGAAGACATATATCATGGGTTACACTGACCTTCTGAAAGTGAGACATCCTAACCCTGATTCTGGAACAAAGAGGTATTGTTAAACACAGATGATGCGACTGGTGCATTTCCGGCCCAGCAGCTCTGGGCTCTGATCTGGTGGACTAAAAGGGCCCTGGTAATGTACTCTGTTGCCCAGATCCCTTTGCGTTCTTAATGTCACTCTTTGCGTGATGTCTCATGCAACCTAATGGCCCTATTGTTTACTGATTATGTCTTGGAAGAAAATAAGTCAAACATTGTGTTATTGATTTCAGATGTAGCCGTCGAGCTGGGTCTCACATAAAACCCACTCTCAAACCCTCCTTTTCTTATTCTCTCTCACACCCACCCCCAATGAGCGCGCACACACACACACACACACACGCACACACACACACACACACACACACACACACACACACACACACACACACACACACACACACACACACACACACACACACACACACATGCAGACACACACATTTTGGTGAGTTGAAAATAAGACATAATCAGGGCAGGGAGAAGACAGGATGGAGGGAAGTAGGGCATACAGTTGTCAGTGGTGTATAGTGTACCACCACTATCGGCCCTCGAGTGGGGAGCCCTGAATTATTACTGTTTGTTAATTAATATTTCTCTGCCAGCCCAGAGGAAGACTGTGGCCCCGCTCTCTGTGCTCTGTGATAAATAATTTACGTTTGTTTGCTGATAATCTCTATCAGATCTGCCGATGGCCACGAGTGGTGTGTTTTCTCTCTCCCTCTCACTCATGGGGCAGCCTTAGATGTGTGGCTGTTTGATGGATGCAGATAGGTTGAATATAGGTTAGCCTCACTTTTAACTATCATGTTATAATATTGTTATAATATTGCTCCCTAAATTACTCCTACGTTTCCGTGCATTCCCTGTGGAAATTCCAGGTCGAAAAATGTATACTAGAGCATTTATTTTCGGTGACTCACCTGGATAATTATTTTACATTGTGATTATTATTTTTTTGTATCGATTTTTTGGGGAATTGTTACTATGGGAGATGATGTGGGTCTACGTGGCTTTCCTTCAGTGGTGGAAAAAGTACCCAACTGTCATACTTGAGTAAAAGTAAAGATACCTTAATAGAAAATGACTCAAGTAAAAGTAAAAGTATTTTTTATTTGGTTTAAAATATACTTAAGTATCAAAAGTAAAAGTTAAATAATTTCAAATTCCTTATATTAAGCAAACCAAATGGCACCATTTTCTTGTTTTTATTTTATTTACAGAAAGCCAGGAGCACACTCCAACACTCAGACATCCTTTACAAACAACGCATGTGTGTTTAGTTAGTCCACCAGATCAGAGGCCCAGGGGATGACCAGGGATGTTCTCTGTTTAGTTAGTCCACCAGATCAGAGGCAGTAGGGATGACCAGGGATGTTCGCTTGATAAGTGTGTGAATTTGACAATTTTCCTGTCCTGGTAAGCATTCAAAATGTAATGAGCACTTTTGGGTGTCAAGGAAAATGTATGGAGTAAAAAGTACAATATTTTATTCAGGAATGTAGTGAAGTAAAAGTAAAAGTAGTAATCAAAAATATAAATAGTAAAGTACAGATACCCCAAAAAACTACTTAAGTAGTACTTGAAAGTATTTTTACTTAAGTACTTTACACCGCTGCTTTCCTTTGAGTTGAGCTTCTGAGGTTTTATCACAGCTGTGCTATCTAGTGCTGATCTTGTTCATTTGCACCGCAGGCAGAGACAGTGTGGCCCAGAAGAGCTGTTCAATATTTAATTGTTGTCACTAATACAGATTCATAAGTCATCTACAAAGGGGATTTGTGGGGGGGGGGGGGCTTTGTTAATGTGTTTGTTTATTGCCTTTGTAATGTCACCCCCCCACACACACACACAGTTCCTCACTTGGCTGATAGTCGTTGCTCATATAATAGAGTAGCCTATCATCAGTTGATTATCTCTCTCATCATCTGAGAGACTGATTCTCTCGTCCTCTATATCAGCCTGCTGTGCTCTAAAATGACGACTGGTGTATATCACTGAGTTTGTGTCTGCTTTTGCCTATACAACGTCTTGGTACACTGTATCCTATTGCAGTATAGTCGCCTACAGACAAACCAAGGCAAAGTCTTAATAGATTTATACTGTGAATACCCATCCTCAGTTCACACCCTATATGAAGAAGTGGGTGAGGAGGAGGGGGTAAGAAGGAGGGGGTGAGGAGGAGGGGGTTAGAAGGAGGGGGTGAGGAGGAGGGGGTTAGAAGGAGGCGGTGAAGAGGAGGGGTGAGGAGGAGGGGGTAAGAAGGAGGAGGGGGTGAGGAGGAGGGGGTAAGAAGGAGGGGGTCAGAAGGAGGTGGTGAGGAGGAGGGGGTAAGAAGGAGGAGGGGTGAGGAGGAGGGGTGAGGAGGAGGTGGTGAGGAGGAGGGGGTAAGAAGGAGGAGGGTGAGGAGGAGGGGGTGAGGAGGATGGGTGAGGAGGAGGTGGTGAGGAGGAGGGGTGAGGAGGAGGGGGTAAGAAGGAGGGGGTGAGGAGGAGGGGGTAAGAAGGAGGGGGTGAAGAGGAGGGTGAGGAGGAGGGGGTAAGAAGGAGGGGGTGAGGAGGAGGAGTGAGGAGGAGGGGGTAAGAAGGAGGGGGTGAGGAGGAGGAGTGAGGAGGAGGGGGTAAGAAGGAGGGGTGAGGAGGAGGGGGTAAGAAGGAGGGGGTGAGGAGGAGGGGGTAAGAAGGAGGGGGTGAGGAGGAGGGTGAGGAGGAGGGGGTGAGGAGGAGGGGTGAGTAGGAGGATACACTCTACTCCCCTGACTCTCATCAAGTATTAACAGTCGGACTCCCAGAAGCCTGGAGTAATGATTATACAGTTTACAGCTTGTGAGATTATAGCTGCCTGTCTGCCTATAAGCTGTCTGTCTGGCAGACAAACATGATGTTGAAATATATCACCCACACACAGCAGGCAACATGATGAAACAATCTGCAACCGCTTGTTTACAGAAACAGACTATTTAAAAAAATGTATCCGGTGTTGTGGTGAGTTAAGGAATTTGACAGCCAAGAGCAAGTGTCATGAATAACAATGATATCTAGTCTAATTTACAAAGGTATGGCATGGGAGTTTGTTAGTCTAATTTACAAAGGTATGGCATGGGAGTTTGTTAGTCTAATTTACAAAGGTATGGCTTGGGAGTTTGTTAGTCTAATTTACAAAGGTATGGCATGGGAGTTTGTTAGTCTAATTTACAAAGGTATGGCTTGGGAGTTTGTTAGTCTAATTTACAAAGGTATGGCTTGGGAGTTTGTTAGTCTAATTTACAAAGGTATGGCATGGGAGTTTGTTAGTCTAATTTACAAAGGTATGGCTTGGGAGTTTGTTAGTCTAATTTACAAAGGTATGGCATGGGAGTTTGTTAGTCTAATTTACAAAGGTATGGCATGGGAGTTTGTTAGTCTAATTTACAAAGGTATGGCATGGGAGTTTGTTAGTCTAATTTACAAAGGTATGGCATGGGAGTTTGTTAGTCTAATTTACAAAGGTATGGCTTGGGAGTTTGTTAGTCTAATTTACAAAGGTATGGCATGGGAGTTTGTTAGTCTAATTTACAAAGGTATGGCATGGGAGTTTGTTAGTCTAATTTACAAAGGTATGGCATGGGAGTTTGTTAGTCTAATTTACAAAGGTATGGCATGGGAGTTTGTTAGTCTAATTTACAAAGGTATGGCATGGGAGTTTGTTAGTCTAATTTACAAAGGTATGGCATGGGAGTTTGTTAGTCTAATTTACAAAGGTATGGCATGGGAGTTTGTTAGTCTAATTTACAAAGGTATGGCATGGGAGTTTGTTAGTCTAATTTACAAAGGTATGGCATGGGAGTTTGTTAGTCTAATTTACAAAGGTATGGCATGGGAGTTTGTTAGTCTAATTTACAAAGGTATGGCATGGGAGTTTGTTAGTCTAATTTACAAAGGTATGGCTGGAGTTGTTAGTCTAATTTACAAAGGTATGGCTGGGAGTTTGTTAGTCTAATTTACAAAGGTATGGCATGGGAGTTTGTTAGTCTAATTTACAAAGGTATGGCATGGGAGTTTGTTAGTCTAATTTACAAAGGTATGGCATGGGAGTTTGTTAGTCTAATTTACAAAGGTATGGCATGGGAGTTTGTTAGTCTAATTTACAAAGGTATGGCTTGGGAGTTTGTTAGTCTAATTTACAAAGGTATGGCATGGGAGTTTGTTAGTCTAATTTACAAAGGTATGGCATGGGAGTTTGTTAGTCTAATTTACAAAGGTATGGCTTGGGAGTTTGTTAGTCTAATTTACAAAGGTATGGCTTGGGAGTTTGTTAGTCTAATTTACAAAGGTATTGTGAAGGTATTGTCACTGGGTTGCAGTGATGGCAAATTTCCATTGACATATCGGTGTGTTACAAGTTCTTTGCCTGTGGCTAATTTGTGGTTTTGTCCTCCACATTTCAAACTGATACAGAGACATTAGTTATGTTCTGCTGCTGGCCTGTTTAGCACACAGAGAGAAACTCGAGACTAGAGCAGTCAATCTGTTCAATCAAGTTCTGATTATTTTCAATCAAGATTCTGATGAATGGAATAAGGTGTATTACTGTAGTCATACTGAACAACACTGCACTAGAGAAATACACTAGATGTTAAATGTTGACCAGGAGAAAACGCATCAGTGCTAAAATCTATCTTCTGCAATAACTAAACTATTATGAGGAGAGGAACACCAAAGTGTCTTATTAATAATATCTGCAAGCATCACAGTTTCTTTATTGAGATACAAAGAGGCCTACAGTCTGATCCTCCTCCTTTTATGATGATGATGATGATGTGAGCCTTCTCTCCCATATTCCTTTGATTTGGATTGTGTTTGGGTCTCTTTTAGTTATAAAGGAAACCTGATGGTGAATAGCAGATTTAGAATTCTGAGATGATTCCCACCAGGAGTCTGTTCCTCTGCTGCAGGCCACTGGCTCCAGGCTCTGCACATTACAACACTATGACTCAGCAGAAAGAAAGCCCTCCAAGCCTGATGAGTCCATACACACACACACGGACACACACACACACACACACACACACACACACACACACACACACACACACACACACACACACACACACACACACACACACACACACACACACACACACACACACACACACACACACACACACACACACACACCACACACACATACACACACACAACCACAGGTGCACACACACTCCTGGGCTCAGACAGACAGACTGCAGCTTTAGCTGTCTGTACTGTAGGCTACAGGAGCTTTAAGTGGGACAGTGTTGAGGTGAGCACAGTGCAAGGCTTTGCATTGCACCTCTTTGAATCAATGTGGAACCATTTTGAGTGGCACCGACTAAGATTTCCTGCACATACATAATATATTAATTTTCAATACTTTTATTGTCACATTGGATGATTTCCAATGTGCTCTAAACAAACAGCTCGTTACAGCCTTTATCTCTAATGTCATCGTTGTCCTTACCTAGGTATCAGCACACAACAAGATAATGCTGTTTGTGCAGTAGGCTAGTAATCTCACAAGCCTGCTTACAAATCTCCATGAACGTCTGAGCTATGAATGTGGGTCAAGAGAGACTGGTACAGAGACTACATCTGTATCCTATTAGGAAGTACCAGATGATGTGTGTCAGGTTGCCTTGAAGAGGTGTTGAATCTGGGATTCTCTGTTGAAGCTATTGGCGGAGAGGTGATAGAAAGATGTTTGAGGTTTGTCATTCCTGTGGTATGTCCCCTGTCAATTTTGTGTGCGAGTGCATGCACATGGACACGTATGTACGCGTATGGAGGAGAGAGAGAACGTTTTATTTTCTCCATATATAAGAAATGGCATTTCTACAACCTCCAAGTAATTGGGTCCTTTTCATCTTTGGCGTCCATTGACTGTGCATCCAACCAATGTCTTGTCTCTGTGTGTGTGTGTGTTTGTTCTGCAGGGTGTAAGCGGGATGTCTCTGGATGAGGGGGCCCACGCTGGGTCCAGGGAGACACCCATGTACGTGTATGAGTCCACGGTGCACTGTGCCAACGTGCTGCTGAGTCTGGAGGACCAGCGGCGGCTGAACATCCTGTGTGATGTGACGGTGGTGGTGGAGGGGACGGAGATCAGGGCCCACAGGGCCGTCCTGGCTGCCAGCAGCAGATACTTCCTACAGGTGCTGCTGGGACACACACAACCCGAGCAGGAGCCAATCATCAGCCTGTCTGACAAGGTGAGTAATGACCAATGATGCACTTGTATATGTATGTCTATGGTAACACCCTGAGAAAGCATGAATTACCTGACTTGACTTGACAGACTTTAGGCTCCCCTCGGCGTGGCCATTTTTATACTGTTATGCTGCTATATTATAACAGCCCTTCCATTACATTCAGAGACCCGTCCTAGTGTGGTAAAATGGGCGTGTCAGTCAGAGAGAGAAGGAGAGAGAATCTAGACTTTTATTGAGTCTCAAAATACACTCTCTTTTGTGTTCATGTGTCTGTATGAGAGAGAGAGAGAGAGAGAGAGAGAGAGAGAGGTTCTCCTATGTCTAGAGGAAAACTACAAACAATGTATGCAGGACAGAATTAGGTCAATGTCCATTAATAATAAAAACAGAAAAAAAGAGCAATTCAGTTTTGGAAACATCTAAAATACAGTGACCCCCTCTCATATCATTACCAAGCCCTGCAATGCCAAGAGCTGAGCAAAGAAAATAGTCCCCTCATCCAGCTGGTCCTGGGGCTGAGTTCACAAACCTGTTCTACTAACACACTGAAGCCTCAGTCCCCTCATCCAGCTGGTCCTGGGGCTGAGTTCACAAACCTGTTCTACTAACACACTGAACACACTGAAGCCCAATCAATCAGAATAAAAACCAAATTACAACACAGTCAAACAAAACTACACTACCTATTGGGAAACACAAGCACAAAGCAAAATACAGTGCTATCTGGCCCTAAATGGACAGTACACCATGGCAAACTATTTGACCTGGGTTTCTGTACAAAACCTTAGAAAAACCTTGACAAAGTACAGGCTCAGTGAGCACAGCCTTGCCATTGAGAAGGGTAGACACAGGAAAACCTGGCTCCCTGTAGAGGAAAGGCTGTGCAACCACTGCACAACAGCAGAACCTGAGACGGAGCTGCATTTCCTGACAAAATGTAAAAAAATATAAACAATTAGAGAGTGTAATTTCCCCAAATTTGAAACCCATATTCAAGATTTAAAAGACCTCTCTGATGAGAATAGGCTTCCCGTCCTGTTGGGGGAGGACGCAGAGAGCTGTGTGTTGGCAGCGTACTACATTGCTGCCTGCCATAAGATGAGGGACAGTGTCTGACAGACCAATCAACCTGCATGTTCTCTATGCCATTATTATTGTCCATTGTATGGTTATTTTTACTCTTGATTATTATTGTTAATGATTGCCCCATTGAAAATCTTTAATATTATTATTATTTTAATTATGTTAATATTGTCAATTAATAACTTACATGAAATATCCAAAGTACGCTTTTGCAATATGTACATTGTTATGTCATGTCAATAAAGCAATTTGAATTGAAAGCAATTTGAATTGAATTGAAATTGAGAGAGTGTGAGAGAGAGAGAGAGAAAAAGAGAGAGAAAAAGAGAAAGAGGGAGAAAAAGGGGGTAAGAGGGAGAACGAGGGGATAAGAGGGGGTAAGAGGGGGAGAACGAGGGGGGTAAGAGGGGGTAAGAAGGAGAAAGAGGGGGTAAGAGGGGGAGAACGGGGGGGTAAGCGGGAGAAAGAGGGGGAGAACGAGGGGGTAAGAGGGGGTAAGAGGGGGTAAGAAGGAGAAAGAGGGGGTAAGAGGGGGAGAACGAGGGGGTAAGCGGGAGAAAGAGGGGGTAAGAGGGGGAGAACGAGGGGGTAAGAGGGGGAGAACGAGGGGGTAAGAGGGGAGAACGAGGGGGTAAGAGGGGGTAAGATGGAGTAAGAGGGGGGAACGAGGGGGTAAGAGGGGAGAACGAGGGGGTAAGAGGGGGTAAAAGGGAGTAAGAGGGGGAGAACGAGGGGGTAAGAGGGGGAGAACGAGGGGGTAAGAGGGGGTAAGAAGGAGAAAGAGGGGGTAAGAGGGGGAGAACGGGGGGGTAAGCGGGAGAAAGAGGGGGTAAGAGGGGGAGAACGAGGGGGTAAGAGGGGGAGAACGAGGGGGTAAGAGGGGGTAAGAAGGAGAAAGAGGGGGTAAGAGGGGGAGAACGAGGGGGTAAGCGGGAGAAAGAGGGGGTAAGAGGGGGAGAACGAGGGGGTAAGAGGGGGAGAACGAGGGGGTAAGAGGGGAGAACGAGGGGGTAAGAGGGGGTAAGATGGAGTAAGAGGGGGGAACGAGGGGGTAAGAGGGGAGAACGAGGGGGTAAGAGGGGGTAAAAGGGAGTAAGAGGGGGAGAACGAGGGGGTAAGAGGGGGAGAACGAGGGGGTAAGAGGGGAGAACGAGGGGGTAAGAGGGGGAGAACGAGGGGGTAAGAGGGGGTAAGATGGAGTGAGGCGGCCGGGTAGCTTGCTCAGTTATCACACTTTAGCATTCCTTTGCTTGTGTACATAGTGTTGGCAGGATTCCTGAAAACCCTGTGGGAATTTTTAGAATCAGTGATACATTATATTTCTGCCTCTGTAACTAATCGTGGGCAGAACAGCCCCGGCCCACATTCCACTGCCTCCATTAGCATGTAATGTCCTAGATCTGTCAATTTGATTAATACTGTATGTCTCTTTGACTCTACCTCATACAGTAATCACTATCAACGACTTTACATGTCAAAATCCATCCTCTAATGACTAGAAAGCATTGCTTATTTTCTCTCTTCTCTTTCTCTACAGACATCCCCTCTCCTTCTACCGGTCTCTTTGTAGTGTGGATTTTCTCTTTCTCACGCACAATAATTTTCTGTCTATCCATCCTTTCGCTTGCCTCCTTTTTGCTTTGTAGTATCTCTCGCAATCTCTTCCTCTCTCTCTCTCTCTCTCTCTCTCTCTCTCTCTCTCTCACTCACTCTGTTTTCTCTCTCATTCTGTTTTCTCTTTCTCTCCCTGTCCTCATTAGAAGGGCTGGTACAGTAGTAACATTAAAAGAGGCTTGTCTGGTTTCTGTGTGTTCATAAAGACAATCTTCTGTATTCATAAAGACAATCTTCTGTATTCATAAAGACAATCTTCTGTGTTCATAAAGACAATCTTCTGTGTTCATAAAGACAATCTTCTGTGTTCATAAAGAGATGCTTCTGGTGTGTTCATAAAGACATGCTTCTGGTGTGTTCATAAAGACAATCCTCTGTGTGTACATAAAGACAATCTTCTGTGTGTTCATAAAGACAATCCTCTGTGTGTTCATAAAGACAATCTCCTGTGTGTTCATAAAGACAATCTTCTGTGTGTTCATAAAGACAATCTTCTGTGTGTTCATAAAGACAATCCTCTGTGTGTTCATAAAGACAATCTTCTGTGTGTTCATAAAGACAATCTTCTGTGTTCATAAAGACAATCTTCTGTGTTCATAAAGAGATGCTTCTGGTGTGTTCATAAAGACATGCTTCTGGTGTGTTCATAAAGACAATCCTCTGTGTGTTCATAAAGACAATCTTCTGTGTGTTCATAAAGACAATCTCCTGTGTGTTCATAAAGACAATCTTCTGTGTGTTCATAAAGACAATCTTCTGTGTGTTCATAAGACAATCTTCTGTGTGTTCATAAAGACAATCTTCTGTGTGTTCATAAGACAATCTTCTGTGTGTTCATAAGACAATCTTCTGTGTGTTCATAAAGACATGCTTCTGCAGGCACATGAGGCAGCTGCTGACACTAGCTGAAAATAGACCCTCAGAACACTCAGCATTCTAACGGCACTCTACCTCCCCCCCAGCAACCGACACACACACACACACACACACACACACACACACACACACACACACACACACACACACACACACACACACACACACACACACATACACACAGGCAAGCACGCACAGCACACACACAGACACGCACACACTGCGCTCACACACGCACACACTGCGCTCACACATACACACACACACACAGGCAAGCACACACTGCGCACACAAACACACACACACACATGGGCACACACACACACATACACCAGGCCTGCTGGCTATCAGCTACTAAGAGAGAGAACAGGAGAGAGATGAAGGGGAGAGGATGGGGAGAGGAGAGGATAGAGGGGGCTAGGAGGGGAAAAGGAGGGGGAGAGGATGGGGGAGTAGGTGAGCTGAAGGGGGAGAGGACAACAAGTGAGAGGCATATTTTAAGGATGGGTGACTTTCACCTTCAGAGAGGGATGCGCCCCTAGGCACTCATTGGGATGATGGTGGGAGTGGGAGGGGATGTGCTCCAGTTAGTTTGCTCTCTCTCCCATCTCAATTTTTTGTCAAAATGTGTCAAAATAAAACATGAATGTGTAGTCCACACTCCAGGGTTTGTTTAACTGTGTGTGTAAGCAGCAGATTTTTCCCAACTCTCACAGTCCCCACACGAAATCCCCAGGACCAGTAACAACACAACAGATAACACTGTGTTTCCTCCTCTCATCAGATCACAGCCAGGGGGTTTGCCCCGCTGCTACAGTTTGCCTACACAGCCAAACTGGTTCTGAGCAGAGAGAACATCCATGAGGTGATCCGCTGTGCTGACTTCCTGGGCGTTCACAACCTAGAAGACTCCTGCTTCCGCTTTCTACAGGCCCAGCTGCATAGCGACACGACTGATCACAACAATGGCCTTTGTCGCAAGGAGCTGCCGCCATCGGCGCACACAGATGACCTCATCACGGAGGAGGACGGTGATGGTGGTGTTTCCGCGTCGTCCGAAACCCCCAGAGTGACATCATCCTCTGCGACGAGGTGGCGACCCAATCACTCGACCCTCATGCCCCTCACCAGCAGCCTGACCTCTGACCTCCCACAATGCCCCAAATACAGGAAGTACCAGCAGGCCTGCGCCAAGCACAACGGAAAGAACGAGGACGATGATAGCGTCACCTCGGCCGCCTCGTCACTATGCCATGCCTCAGCCTCCCCAGGCCGCTCAGAGACCAGCAGCACCCACCAAGGTACACACCCCCTCTCCCCCTCCAGAATCAAAGAGGAGCCCCGCTCCGGGGGCGAGGGAGAGGAGAGCCCCCCAGGACTGTCAGAGGATAGCCAGAATGTCCTGGAGATGGAGTTGGTGGGGAGGCCGGAGCCCTCAGCGCATCCCCCCAGCAGAGGTTCTCCATCTTGCCTGCACTCCTACCTCCAGAGGGGCCTCCTGGATCTCAACAACCCAGCCAGCACCCTACCTTCCACTCCTCTCACCCAGCAGCTACTGACCAACAGACTCTCACTAGCCCATAACAGGGACAGAGACAGGGAGGCATCTCAGGCGGAGGGTGGAAGGGACCTCAGGGCGGTGTCTGCAGAGACAGTGGGATCTTCTGTTGGAGACATAGAGGGGCTAGTAGAGGGCATGGCAATGAAGCCCCTTGTCTCAGACGGAGTCAGCAAACAGGAAGTAGAGTTGGATCGCCGCAGCAGCGTCATTTTCTCCCTCGGGGTATGTGACCATCTGGGAACACCGTCTCAATCCTACTCTGACCGGAAGTCTCTGGAAAAAGATCTGTTGGAGATCACCTCGAAATCCCTGTGGACAGATGTTAGTCAGTCTTTCCCCTTCCACCAGACATACTCTCCCCTACCCTCCTCCACCACCCCCCCCACGGCCCTCCAGGACCCCCTGCCTATTATGGCCTGCCGGCCGCGGCCCACCACCAGCTGCCCTCTGCCCATAAAGATCTCCCCCTGCTCCCCTGCCTGCGAGACCCGCACACGCACCTCCAGCTCCTGCTCATCGTTCTCCTACCTGGAGGACTGGGGCAGTGGGGACTCGCCCTCCAGCCTGCCCCAGTTTGAGTTCTCCTCTTCCCCATGCTCTGTGTCGGGCTCAGGCTTGGCTCGCTGCCTGGTGGGGGAGCAGAGGGAGCACGGTGGGATGGTGGTAGGGGAAGCCATCTTCTCTCAGGGCCGCACCAAGATCAAGTGTGAACGGTCGTATGGGGCCAACTCCAGTGATGAATCCGGGTCCTTCTCAGAGGGAGACAGTGAGTCTGGCCCTGCCAGAGAGCCAGGTCCCGAAGTCAGTATAATTTATCTATCTATACTACATATTGAAATTGTGATCTGTACTATTCACAATGGGGTTTGCCAACAACTAAAATTGCTCTGACAAAATGTTACTGTGTCAGAGAGATACCACACGGTTAGTGTTATGGCTGGGAAGATGAACTGTGTTGTAATAATTATGTTTTGATGGTTGTCAGAGTTACTTCTTAAAACCAAAAGGGATAAATATCTGAACAAATAGCTAGGACCAGTCCTCTTTATGACCTGCTAAAAAAGCAGTGGTGAAGACTTAAGACAGAAAGAGAGAGAGAGACAGGGAATTTAATAGACGAGTTATCTGTACAGTATATAACAACTGTTGTTCTGGGGAAGAAGAGCCTGGAGAGCTTAGAACAGTAGTAGTCTTAGTCATCTGTGAGATTTCTGTTTGACAAAATGTCATGGATGCTGTTCACCTCTAAAGCTATAGTCATGGCCCATCCATGCACACACCATCCGTCCATACAACATCCCTCCTCTATTCACAGCCGAAAGCCTCTAAGGATAAGACCTTGATTTCAAACTCTTTGTTTACTTTAAGAGAACTGCAGGGATTGCCATGGCAATGCTTAAGCGCCCACTCCATCTCTCATGTTGCTGTGTAGAGAGAAATTAGACAATTCTTCTTGTGCTACACTGTGGGCTGAAGTCGTTCAGCCGCTCTGAGAGACTCACATACAATCAGCAGCGTCTTCTATTAGCTCATCTATATCAGCTTTATTTCAGAACCGATGGTGAGTCAGTGAGAGAGAGGCTGGTGGAACGGTGTGAGTGGGAAAGAGATTCATGTAATAACATGAATGACTGCTGAAAATACACAAACAGTGATAGACAGAATCATTGAGCTTTTTGTCACAGCTGTTTTTAGATGAATGGAAGGCAATGGATATAATGCTCAGGTAGGTAGAGTTCCGTAGAGGTGTCATTTTTTTAGTGAATTATATTTAGTTCATAATGAGGCTTAATGCGGTCGCAATTTTTTTCTCTCAAGTCTGAAAAGGAGCTGAAATGTGTGTTTGTGTGCATGTGTGCGTGTTCATGTGTCTCCATATGCTCATAGCAGTTCTCAGCGCTGACACTTGGTTCAGACAGAACGGACAGGTGTCCCTGTACCCTCCACCATCTGGCACCCTCCCCCAGTTTAGACCCTCCTAACTGGGACAGTGCGCTAGGCGAGCCCCCTCCAGGGCCAGAACCTGGCCCATATAATACGCACGCACTCTCACACACACACACACACACACACACACACACACACACACACACACACACACACCACACACACACACACACACACACACACACACACACACACACACACACACACACACACACACACCAGTTGACACAGATGAGGTCATCTTGTCAGTGCTGGCCCACTCACAGAGCAGAGTAATGAACTGACTGGAGGGATGTAGAGTTAAAAAGAGAAACCAGAACAATAGAGAGAGAGAGGAGAGAGAGACACAGAGAGACAGAGAAGGCCCCCCAAGATCACAGCTGAAACGGAGCACTCCCTCAGTCCCCTGCCTCTACCCAACTCTCTGTGAGACACAAGGCAGAACGTCACATGGCAGAACGTCACACAGCGTATACTGACCCATTATTAAACACTGAATGATAGCACTTTCAAATGGGGACATCATGCAGACGTTGGAGGAGTTCCTTGTGACGTAAACTGAGAACTTTATTGTATCTCAACCATCAATTTGAGAACATCAGTCAATCTGTATTTTTTTTTTACAATAGTTTGTGTCAATTGTAAGTAAATGAATAATTTTGTCCCACAGTTATTGTCTATTACACTGTAAGCGATTGATTTCAAATAAGTGGAGTACCATGCACAGGCTATGACCATCTACTAGAGGTAGAATAACAGTGCCACCTAGTGGGCTGGGTGGGTACAACTGTGTGAGATGGATGCTGTCTGGGGGAGTTGAGTAATGAGAGAAGAGGACAAATGTCCATTGCTTGCTGTATCATGGACAAGAAAGTTGTACACCAGGTAGAAACTACTGTATATCCCTAATGCATTCCTCTGTGTTTTGTTAAGGTCAAACTTCCTTTCCCGGTGGATCAGATCACCAATCTTCCGCGTAATGACTTCCAGATCATGATAAAGATGCACAAACTGACCTCAGAGCAGCTGGAGTTCATCCACGACATCCGGCGGCGCAGTAAGAACCGCATCGCCGCCCAGCGCTGCCGCAAGAGAAAGCTGGACTGCATCCAGAACCTGGAGGTGGAGATACACAGACTGGTACATACACTGTTTTAACGGTCCTGTGTGGCTCAGTTGGTAGCATGGCGCTTGCAATGCCAAGGTTGTGGGTTCGACTCCTACGGGGGACTAGTACGAAAATGTATGCACTCACTACTGTAAGTCACTCTAGATTAGTCTGCTAAATGACTAAAATGTAAATGTCAAGACTCAGGTCTACTTATTATACAATAAAAAGTTGAATCTCTACTGTTAGCATTTGTCGTACTGTCAGTTTAAAAAAATAGGTTTTATTTGTGTTTCCTTATGCATGTGGCTGTCTGTGTGTTTGTGGTTATGTACTGTGTACATATGGATTCTCTAAGTGTGTATTCAATGTTTGTAAGCTGTGTGTGTATTCAATGTGTGTAAGCTGTGAGCTGGTTGTGTATTCAATGTGTGTAAGCTATGTGTGTATTCAATGTGTGTAAGCTGTGTGTGTAAGCTGTGTGTGTATTCAATGTGTGTAAGCTGTGTGTGTATTCAATGTGTGTAAGCTGTGTGTGTATTCAATGTGTGTTAGCTGTGTGTGTATTCAATGTGTGTAAGCTGTGTGTGTATTCAATGTGTGTTAGCTATGTGTGTATTCAATGTGTGTAAGCTGTGTGTGTATTCTCAGTGTACCCATAACATTCATGTACTGTATGTGTGTCCTTGCAGGTGCATGACAAGGACAAGCTGCTGAGTGAGAGGAACCAGCTGAAGGTGTGTATGGGTGAGCTGTGGCAGAACCTCTCCTACCTGTCCCAAGCTGTGTCCCAGGAGGTGTGCGGGGAGGTACAGGGGAACCACGAGAAGACCCACGCTCTGCTCCCTACACACAGGTCCAGAGATCCTACTGCCACCACCAACAGCATCTCCATCACGGCCAGCATCGACCTCACCTCCAACCCAGGCTCCCCCACCTCAGAGGGCAGCCAGGTCAAGTCCCCCTGCCCCTCTGAAAGCCCCATGGAGAGAGCCGTTGGCCCTGGGCAGAGGCGGCAGGGCGGTGGGAAGATAGATGTGTCTGTCCTAGGGCAGGAGGACCCTGAGTCTTCCCTGGAGCCTGGAGCATCTACGGGTGTGTGTAGCCCCACTGTTTCTGTGGACTTCTCTCAGGAGATGACTGAGAAATGTACAACAGAAGAACAGCCCAGACAGGATCTGTATCTAGCTAGCAATGGAAAATGAATAGCTGGTAACAGGGTGTGTTTTTATTGTTATTATGACACACATCTCTACCTTGATATGTATAAAGTTTGAAGTACATTTGTTCTCTGTGTTTTTTAAAGGATGACACTACAGTTGTCTTATCAGCAATACTGTTAAACAGGTGTTTTGGAGTTATCAAACTCCATACAACATTGCTCTGGCAGCTTTCTCTCTCTATTTCTGTCTCACCCTCACTCTCTCCCATCATGGGAGTATAAACTCAGGAATTCCTCTGAATGTTTAATAATGTTCAATAATGTCTCTGTAAAAAGCTATTTAATTTCAAATTGTACATCTGAAGAGTTATTCTATACAGCTGCGAGTAGAATGAACTCTCATATGCAAAGTTTCCTTCAGTTCTAATTTCTCACTTTCTTTTTCCTGCATTGTTTATGTACATTCCTCTTTTGCCTTTAACACACAGTAGCATCTATGGTGAAAGAAAGAAAGGAATCAACATACTGTAGCTAAAGTGGGAAATAGAAGAAAAACAAAATCGTATTGCACCGTTCAGCACCTTCAAGAGGTAATCTATCTAATTTACACTAACAATGCATTTACACTAGCAAATGCATTGACATTGGCACTTAGAAATGAAAAACTCCCAAGCCAAGTACTTACTTAAATTATATTCAACAAATATGAATGGTGTCAAAGACTATCATTCTTATCTAAACCATATTGCTCTTTTAGGGGTAGAAATGTACTGTCCCACGTGGTGAAAATGTAATATTTTGTTCTGAGGTATTTTCCATTACATTTAGTGTAAATCAGATGTATTAAAGAATTGGGGTGGAAGTCACCACATATTCCTGGTTTGATAATCCTTAAATATAAGAGTGCAATTTATCCTCTAAACTTGTCCAGTATTCCTAATGGTGTATTATCATGTGAAATGTTGAATACTAATTCAAAGAGATGCTTAGATAGTTATTGGTCCATGGTAATGCCAAATGATTCCATTGTGGAAGATCGTTCTGTAGCATGTGTCATGGTTAGATTAGTGGTTTCTTTGTTGTTTTCTCTTGGAACGTTCCAATGTCACATTCTGGGAATTTCAATTGACATCCTTTAGTTTTCCTCACAGTATGAAGTACCAATGACAGAGCTCCACAGAATGTACTGTTACTCTGAGTACACTGAATATACCGATCACCCCATTTTGATATTTTTGAATTTGAAAAATAAATATGAACATGTTCAGTTATTTATTTTGACAACGTTTCTGTGGGGCTGATTTGTTGGCACAAAATGTTGGCCTGTAAATTTCCTAACATTGATTCTTGTGATTTTTAATGGTTGTTGTTTTTACTGACAATTTGGATGAAAGACAAGTCTTTTCTGTGTTTTATGATTCACAATGTCCTTATTCAGTACAAATTAAGCAAACGTTTAAAGAGGTAAAAGTGTTTACAAAAGTCTGTGTAACATGTTTGTGTTTTTTAAGGATTTTTCCATGACAAGAGACTTTGCATCATTGGATTGATAAGTTTGGGTTTTTAACGATTTTTAAAATGGAACATACAATTGTAAGTGGATGATGGGTTCACACAAGATTTTAAACGTATGTTTGACAAATGCAGCTCCAAGTCTTGCCTTAGAGGTTTCATAGGCCAAACTCACGTGAAAGGGAACGGAAGGTGTCAATTTAAAACCGTACCGTGGAAAAATAACGTTCTGTCCATACTATGAAAGAAATGACTGATTTCAGTACAACCACAATGTTTACTTGTTGGGGGAAAAACTTAATCGCATTTTCTCTTAATGTGCATTAACAATGTTATTTTTCCATAGTGCAGGTTTGATTGAATCCCAGCCTGAGTGTATGCAGAGGTTATGCCTCATGAACATAATGGACTCTTACACTTATCTACCTGCAATTCTGCATACCTCTCATTTTGGGTCAAGGACTGTACAGTTGGAATACGTTGTGTGTGGTTTTGTTTCTATGGTTATTATTGTATTTGTAGATTTTTGGTGAGATATTTTTAATGTGTAATTTGAGTAAATTGCAAGACGACAGATATCAGCTGTTTCACTTTTCCCTTTTTAGCTTTTAATGTTCAAAGTTCGTTATATTGTAAATATTATGTAACTGTTGTTTTTGTTAATTTGACATGCAAATGTTTTGGAAGAAAACTTTTTGTCAAGACGCAATTTCTGTTTATGGATTAAAACAAATAGCATGCGCCAATTCTTTGTATATTTTTTACTGTAAAATTATGATATATCTAAAAAATAACCCATCAAAGATGATGACAAAAAAGTGATTTTCAGTTTTAGTAAATAAGCATTTAATGTCATGAATTAAGATTGTATATCAAACAACTACACACTCATAAGAATCTATTGTTGAATGTTTAACTTAAAAAAGTTCAAACTGAATAATAGGTTTATAAAAGTGAATGCTCTATATAAGCATAGAAAAGTTTTTCCAGGGACAAGATTACATTTTCCATGGTTTGCATGCTCACCAACATTCATTTATCACAATAATTTTAAGTGCTCACACTTCACATGTTCCTCTTGATGTGCATAATCATTTTCCCTTTCTGCCACAATCAACCACATACAATGTCACTCATTTGGAGATTGTAGGCATTTTAATGAGGTGCTTTGAATTTAAAATACACTGGGGAAACAGCACTGCCTATGCCCACATGTGACTTGGCATGGGTTGGTGGCTGTTTTTGGCCCAATTTAATCTGGAGAGCCAATCAATGATGGGTGCAGTGCTATTGATATCTCCTGTGTGTTGTTTCACTCGTAGGCAACTCCTGGGTCTATTTTTGCTCTCGTCCCTCTTCACTTTTTCATGATAGAGGAGATGTCCAAGAATACACTCTGAAAGAGAGAAAACATGTGGGATTGAGAGAGGCTATAGATAACACATTGACACTAGTCATCATGACTTTCTATCTGCAAGATTTCAAAAATGTCTATGCAGTCTCTCAAAGGTATCTATTGCAGCTTTACTGGGCAAATCTAGACAAAATATTCACAATGTTAGCATTCTCTTTCTCCCTCGCTTTTTCACTGTTTCTCCTAGTTACAGTGGTGAAGTCTTCCCCCCTGGTTCGTGGAGGTGGAGTGATGATCTCTCTCTCTCTCTCTCTCTCTCTCTCTCTCTCTCTCTCTCTCTCTCTCTCTCTCTCTCTCTCTCTCCCCCCCCCCCCCCCCGCTCTCTCTCATGCTTTGAGTCATACTCTTATGCAATGTTGTTATAAGCTCATTTTACACAGTGGTAATGGCTCTCTAAACCACCAGGTCAGATGCTGCCTGTCTCTTGGCTCTACTTGCCATTGACATTCTCCTTCCAGGGGGTGGCATCATTGGCATGTCCACCATGTCGCCCAGCTCGGAATCTGAGCTCCGTGGAGAGTTGCTACTGTAATCACTGATGGTGGACATGCTCTCAGAGGGCATACGAGATTTGAAGCTTTGCTTTCTTCCTGGGTTGGGGAAGAGGAAGTCGCTGCCCATGGAGTCCCTCCTCTCCTCCTCCAGGTCTGTGTCCCTCAGAGCCAAGCTGGGTCTGTGTGTTGTCATGATGCTGGGTCTGTGCGTTGCCATAGACACTACTTCCATGTGGCTGGGCTGGTAGTGGTCTTGGGGGTGTAAGTTGGGGTCCTCATGGATCGACTGGCCCTGCAGGTTCCTGGGCCCACTATCCCCATTCAAGACAGCTCCTCTATAGGCTTGAGGGAGCTGGTCCACCATGGCGGTGGTTTGTTTCTCTGGGGCTCCCTGGAGGTGCAGGGTCTGGATCATCCCCTGGCTGGGCTCACATTGCTGATGCTGCTGCTGCTGGTATTGCTGATGGGGCTGGAGGCCAGTGCAGTTGGCAAGATAATGGCCTGAAGCCATGCTGTTGTGCCTGGGCACCTCATGGTTGGGTATGTAGTGGGGAGGTGGGTCCATTGGGTCCAGGTCCTTCTCAGGAATGACTTTGAAGATGGTCTGAGTCAGGGGCGCATTGTGAGGAGACAGGTTCCTCATCACACACAGATGCTGTATCGTCGCGTTCTTCTTCAGCTTGTAAATCAAATTGTCATTGTCTGCTGGGTACTTGTCTCCCTTCAGAGTCTGTTTGATTTTCCTGATGCCCAGGTGGGAAATCTCCATTAGGTTCAGGAAGAGAGACACCCCGGCAATGACGATCATGAACACCATGAACACTGTTTTCTCTGTGGGCCTTGACACATAACAGTCCACACTGTTGGGGCAAGGCATCCTCTCACATTTATACAAAGGCTCCAGTCCGATGCCATACAGGATATACTGGCCCATGATGAAGCCCACCTCCACCACGGAGCGTGTTAGGATATGGATGACGTACGTCCGCAGCAGGGACCCTCTCAGTGGAGCCTTCTTCACCTTCCTCTGCTCCTCCAGCCTCTTCAACTCCTTCTCAATGCGCTTGTGCTCCTCCACCAGCGCCTCCATCTCCCCCAGCTCTGCCTTCAGCTGGACCCTCCGCCGGTGCCTCTCCTTCTCCAGGGCGCGCAGGCGGTAGAGCGCGTGGCCCATGTAGACGAGGGAGGGTGAGGACACGAAGATGACCTGCAGGACCCAGAAGCGGATGAGGGAGATGGGGAAGGCCTGGTCGTAACAGACGGTCTTGCAACCCGGCTGGTCCGTGTTGCAGATGAACTCGCTCTGCTCATCGTTCCACACGTCCTCGGCCGCCACGCCCAGCACCAGCATGCGGAAGATGAGGAGGATGGTGAGCCAGATCTTTCCTACGATGGTGGAGTGGACATGTACTTCCTCCAAGATGCTGCCCAGCAGGTTCCAGTCCCCCATGGTCTCACAGCTCACTGGTCTCTACTGCAACATGTCCTCACACTGGAGAGAGAGAGACCAGAGGGATTTATTTTGCATATATTTTCTTTTAACAGTTAGTTTATAACTACAACTGAAAACATACAATGTTTATAATCATCATGCAATGAATGGAGGGCAGTGGAAAGTCAGGGCAGTGGAAGGTCAGGACAGTGGAAGGTGATGGCAGTGGAAGGTGAGGGCAGTGGAAGGTGGGGGTTAGTGGAAGGTGAAGACAGTGGAATGTCAGGTTAGTGGAAGGTCAGGGCATTGGAAGATCAGGGCAGTGGAAGGTCATGGCAGTGGAAGGTGGGCAGTGGAAAGTCAGCCGTTGAAGTTCGGGCAATGAAAGGTCGGGGCAGTGGAAGTTCGGGGCAGTGGAAGGTGGGGCAGTGGAAAGTGGGGGGCAGTCGAAGCTAAGGACAGTGGAAGGTGGGCAGTGGAAAGTCAGCCATGGAAGGTCAGAGCAGTGGAAGTTCGGGGCAGTGGAATGTCAGGGCAATGGAAGGTGGGGCAGTGGAAGGTGAGGGGCAGTGGAACGTTAGGGAAGTGGAAGGTAGGGGCAGTGGAAAATCAGGGCAGTGGAAGGTAAGGGCAATGGACGGTCGGGGAAGTGGAAGGTGGGGGCAGTGGAAGATCAGGACAGTGGAAGGTAGGGGCAGTGGAAGGTGGGGGCAGTGCAAGGTCAGGGCAGTGGAAGGTAGGGGCAGTGTAAGGATAGGGCAGTGGAAGGTGGGGGTTAGTGGAAGGTGAGGACAGTGGAATGTCAGGGTAGTGGAAGGTAAGGGCAGTGGAAGGTCAGGGAAGTGGAAGGTGGGGGCAGTGGAAGATCAGGACAGTGGAAGGTAGGGGCAGTGCAAGGTCAGGGCAGTGGAAGGTGAGGACAGTGGAAGGTCATGGCAGTGGAAGGTCATGGCAGTGGAAGGTAGGGGCAGTGGAAAGTGGGGGGCAGTGGAAAGTGGGGGGCAGTGGAAGGTAAGGACAGTGGAAGGTGGGGCAGTAGAAATGTGGGGCAGTGGAAGGTCAAGGAAGTGGAAGAGGGGACAGTTGAAGGTGAGGACAGTGAAAGGTCAGGGCAGTGGAAGTTGAGGTTAGTGGGAGGTCAGGGCAGTGGAAAATCAGGGCAGTGGATGGTCATGGCAGTGAAAGATCAGGGCAGTGGAAGGTGGGGGCAGTGGAAGGTCAGGGCAGTGGAAGGTGGGGACAGTTCAAGGTCAGGGCAGTAGAAGGTGGGGGCAGTGGATGGTGGGGCTTTGGAAGGTGGCGGCAGTGGAAGGTCAGGGCAGTGGAAGGTGGGGGGCAGTTGAAGGTAGGGACAGTGGAAGGTCAAGGCAGTGGAAGGTCAGGGCAGTGGAAAATCAGGGCAGTGGAAGGTCAAGGAAGTGGAAGAGGGGACAGTTGAAGGTGAGGACAGTGAAAGGTCAGGGCAGTGGAAGGTCAGGGCAGTGGAAGTTGAGGTCAGTGGGAGGTCAGGGCAGTGGAAAATCAGGGCAGTGGGTGGTCATGGCAGTGAAAGATCAGGGCAGTGGATGGTGGGGGCAGTGGAAGGTCAGGGCAGTGGAAGGTCAAGGCAGTGGAAGATGGGGGCAGTGGAACATCAGGGCAGTGGAAATTCAGGGCGTGGAAGGTCAGGGCAGTGGAAGGTGGGGGCAGTGAAAGGTCAGGGTAGTGGGCAGTTTTCTACATCATACTGGCTGCCTACTTTTTTCTTTCTTGTTTACAGAATCTGAATGCAGAATTTCACATCTTTTATTTTGATAAGACAACTGCATTAGAAATCAGCATCATGATGCAGCCAGTAAGAGCAGTATATATATTCTTGCCACTGTATATATATATATATATACAGTGGCAAGAATAAGTATGTGAACCCTTTGGAATTACCTGGATTTCTGCATAAATTGGTCATACATTTTTTTATCTGATCTTCTTCTAAGTCACAACCATAGACAAACATAGTGTGCTTAAACTAATAACACAGAAATTATTGAATTTTTATTGTCTATATTGAATACATCATTTAAACATTCACAGTGTAGGTTGGAAAAAGTATGTGAACCCCGAGGCTAATGACTTCTCCAAAAGCTAAGAGGAGTCAGGAGTCAGCTAACCTGGAGTCCAATCAATGAGACGAGATTGGAGATGTTGGTTAGAGCTGCCTTGCCCTGTAAAAAAACATTCACAAAATTTGAGTTTGCTATTCACAAGAAGCATTGCCTGATGTGAACCATGCTTTGAACAAAATAAATCTCAGAAGACCTAGGATTAAGAATTGTTGACTTGCATAAAGCTGAGGGTTACAAAAGGGTTACAAAAGTATCTCTAAAAGCCTTGATGTTCATCAGTCCACATTAAGACAGATTGTCTATAAATGGAGAAAGTTCAGCACTGTTGCTACTCTCCCTAGGAGTAGCCGTCCTGCAAAGATGACTAAGAGCACAGCGCAGAATGCTCAATGAGGTTAAGAAGAATCCTAGAGTGTCAGCTAAAGACTTACAGAAATCTCTGGAACATGCAAACATCTCTGAGGAGTCTACGATGCGTAAAACACTAAACAAGAATGGTGTTCATGGGAGGACACCACGGAAGAAGCCACTGCTGTCCAAAAAAAGCATTGCTGCATGTCTGAAGTTTGCAAAAGTGCACCTGGATACTGCAGTTGAGTTGTTTGGAAGGAACACACAACACTATGTGTGGAGAAAAAAAGGCACAGCACACCAACATCAAAACCTCATCCCAACTGTAAAGTATGGTGGAGAGAGCATCATGGTTTGGGGCTGCTTTACTGCCTCAGGGCCTGGACAGCTTGCTATCATCAACGGAAAAATGAATTACCAAATTTATCAAGACATTTTGCAGGAGAATGTTAGGCTATATGTCCGCCAATTGAAGCTCAACAGAAATTGGGTGATGCATCAGGACAATGACCCAAAACACAGAAGTAAATCAACAACAGAATGGCTTCAACTGAAGAAAATAAGCCTTCTGGAGTGGTCCAGTCAGAGTCCTGACCTCAACCTGATTGAGATGCTGTGGCATGACCTCAAGAGAGCAGTTCACACCAGACATCCCAAGAATATTGCTGAACTGAAACAGTTTTGTAAAGAGGAATGGTCCAAAATTACTCCTGACCGTTGTGCAGGTCTGATACGCAACTACAGAAAACATTTGGTTGAGGTTATTGCTGCCAAAGGAGGGTCAACCAGTTATTAAATCCCTGCACTGTGAATGTTTATACAGCGTGTTCAATAAAGACATGAAAACGTATAATTGTTTGTGTGTTATTAGTTTAAGCAGACTGTGTTTGTCTATTGTTGTGACCTAGATGAAGATCAGATCAAATTCGATGACAAATTTATGCAGAAATACAGGTATTTCCAAAGGGTTTACGTACTTTTTCTTGCCAATGTGTATATATATATTTTTTACAATTTCAAAGCAAAGAAAAACAAGCACTTACATATTAATGGTATGGGTACTTTCTTTGCCTCTCGATGCGAATCATGTTTCCCAATTGGTATGGTTACCCTATGGAGTTTGAGTCCTTTGCACCGGTCCCAAAAGCACATCACTCTCTGTCAGTCAGTCCGGCACACAGAGTGACTGTTCTGTGTTCTCCTGTGCTGCAGTTGCACACAGGGTTCACAGGATGTGAGGATTGATCCGCCACCGATGGGAGGGACAATGCCCCATGGCACATCTTGCCAGGCAATTGTAAAGCTTTGCCTGCACCGCCATCCCCCTCCCCCCGCCAGCTCCCACACCAACCAACAGTGCCAACCCAGCTAGTGCCCTCTAACCACAAACAATACCCCACTCGCTGGCAGAGATGGTATATTTGTGAATAGTTTTTCTTTCCCACTTCGGCACTTTAGGTATAACAGCAACCCTCCTAATTAGGGGCTTCAGGTATTGCCATTTTGAGCCAAAGTTATGTAAGAGCAGCTATCCCTCATATCTGATTATGAGGGATGTATAATCTAGAATAATCTTTAACGCCAGACACACTGGTTAAATTATTCATGTCTGGTTTCATACACTGAACAACAATATAAATGCTACATGTAAAGTGTTGGTCCCATGTTTCATGAACTGAAATAAAAGATCCCAGAATTTTTTCATATGCACAAAAAGCTTATTTCTCTCAATTTTTGTGCACATATTTGTTTACATCCCTGTTCGTGAGCATTTATCCTCTTCCAAGATAATCCATCCACCTGACAGGTGTGGTATTTCAAGAAGCTGATTAAACAGCATGATCATTACACAGGTGCACCTTGTTAGGGGGACAATAAAAGGCCACTCTAAAATGTGCAGTTTTGTCACACAACACAATGCCACAGATGTCTCATGTTTTTAGGGGGTGTGCAGTTGGCATGTTTGGGATGCTCTGAATCGAGGTGTACGGCAGCGTGTTCCAGTTCCCACCAATATCCTGCAACTTCGCACAGCCATTAAAGTGGAGTGGGACAACAGTCCACAGGCCACAATCAACAGCCTGATCAACTCTATGTGAAGAAGATGTGTCACGCTGCATGAGGCAAATGGTGGTCACACTAGATACTGACTGGTTTTCTGATCCACGCCTGTACCTTTCTTTTAAGGTATCTGTGACCAACAAATTCATATCTGTATTCCCAGTCATGTGAAATCCATAGATTGGGGCCTAATGAATGTATTTATATTGACTGATTTCCTGATATGAACTGTAGCTCATGGAAATCTTTGAAATTGTTGCATGTTGCGTTTATACTTTTTTTCAGTCTAGTTAGCTGCTTGGGGAGTAATTGTTTTTTGGAGTGTGTGTGTTCAACCCTCCTTGATGGTTTGTATG